>NW_023270855.1:31921909-32282312 GCF_011800145.1 Mirounga leonina | reverse complement strand
TGCCCTCCTCAATACCCAACACCAGGCTAACCCATCCCCCCACCCCCCTCCCCTCTAGAACCCTCAGTTTGTTTTTCAGAGTCCATCATCTCTCATGGTTAGTCTCCCCTTCTGATTCCCCCCCTTTATTCTTCCCTTCCTGCTATCATCATCTTCTTCTTCTTCTTTTTTAACATATAATGTATTATTTGTTTCAGAGGTACAGGTCTGTGATTCAACAGTCTCACACAATTCACAGCACTCACCATAGCACATATCCTCCCAAATGTCTCTCTCTTTTTAAATTGGTCACTAAGAATTCAGGATTCAGTACATGTTGACTATATTGAATACATTTTTATGTTGTCTGTTCCTACTTCCTAAAGGTATGTGAAGTAGTTTGCATAACCCAATATTAAATTTAATGTATTTGAAGAAGTATTATGCTAAGTCCCTTGAGGCAGGAACGTGTCTCCTACTCACCATGTATCTAGAATAGTGCCTGGGATGTAGTTGGTGTCTCTAACTTGTGTTGGAGAAAGGTTTCAGCCAGAAAACCCAGAGTTTGTATTATCTGTTAGCTCTGTGGCAGTGGAAATTTTTCCTAATCATTTTTAATATATCTCCTCAGTTAAAAATTGGGATTAATAATCATATTTCAAGGCTTATTTGTAAAAATCAGAGGAAGTGATGAGAAAACATTTAAAACTACACATATTTTAAGTATTGTATGTTGCCACTTGTTTGCATGAAAATCAGGAGGGTCTCAAAAGAATCAGATTCTTAAGGACAGGAAGAGGTTCCATCTAACTTTTCCAGTTAACTGGGCTTGATCTATTTTTGAAGTTTCTTTAGGCTCTACAGTTCCACATTTCAGGCCATCTCATTACACCAAGCTCAAGATATGTCGTCTGTGAATCTTTCATTTGGACCAATATTCCCAACCTTGTTACCTTTCTCTTCTCTTCACTACTGTGTACCTTAATACATGCTGGGAAGAGGTAAACTTTTTGCCTTTCTAACATGACACAGAGAACAAGTCCCTATGGATTTATTTGTAAAATGGGTCATTTATGCAGCACTCAGCTCAGTGTTGCATAAGGAATATCTGGAAACTCTTCAAATTTCAGCCCATTAGCAGATCTATCCCCCACATACCTTGTTAGGATCCTCTACAAAGTGAATCTAAATGCCACCATCCTTTTAAGAGGCTACATGGGTGATGCAGCAGGTCAAGGAAATGCACATGGATGAGCCAGTTTCTCCAAACTCAAGACTGTAGGAAGCCAAACCCAGAGTGTCCTCTTGATACACATGTATGCATTGGAAAATGCTTTTGAATAGAAGATACTGAGAGAAAAGGAAAATAAACCTGACATACTGTATGATTTCTAGGCCCTTAAAGGATTGTAGAGAGGAGGTTTGGAGTTGTAGGCCACTCACTGCCCAAGAACACATATACCTGAGCAGGTACATACATGCGCAAATACATACATCATCCTACCTCCACATCCCCACCCCCAGCTCCACAGCCCTGGAAGCAGACCGATCATTTTTTAGTGAAGTGGTCACCCAAGAATAATGCAAGAGCAAAGGTGAGTTCACATTATTGGTTTATTTTTCTTCATTTATCCTGCCCTGTGAAAATCTCTTTCACCAGCTTACTTTGGGGTGTGGAAGGTGATCCTTCCTGGGACCAAAACATAGTATCCTATGTTACATTGGAAATATCCTAAGGTAGGGATAATCTAGCCATTCTATCCATAGCACAAGAATAGACTGTGCCTTCCCTAGGACAGTGGTAGTCTTTTGTCTTGATAACAACTGTTTTTGGTGGGGGGGGGGGGGCTCTCATATTATTTAAGGGAGCTCAGCAGCTGTAGCAAAGATAAGGCAGGATAAGGGCTCTACTCAAAAACCAGTGCAGAATAATTTAGCTTATCCCAAACTCCCAGCAGTTGTCATCAGGTGGCATTGGATCATTGCTGCCTTATGGAATAAAAGCCCAGCAAGTACATTTCATAGGGAAATAAGACACCTACAAGTGAGCAGGGGAGGGTATAATGTAAACTGCCAGATAAAATACAGCATGCTGTTTAAATCTGAACTCCAGATAAACATTTTTAGTATAAATATATTCCATATGTGCCCAGTTAAATTGGAATTCCTGAAAAATCATGAATTTTTTCAGTATCAGTCTGTCCCATGCGATATTTAGCCAAGAGGATTGAGTTAGACCAGGGGAGAAGAGGCCACAGACGTGACAGAAGAAAATGTGAGGAAGGCTATTGACATGAAGAAACGCCACCCCCAACAAAAAGGAAAGGCAATTCTCACAGTCACTACAGATGGCATAGCTGAACTTAGGCTAAAGAGGATTAAAAAAAAGTATTATAATCCCTAAATGTTTTGTTTGTATTTTTTAAACTCGAAATCCTAAGGCATTTTTCTTAAGTACATTCACCATGAGTGCTTTAATTCAAAAGATTCCACGATTTATTCCAGAATTTCTTGGGAAAACTCTCCAGGAAAAAACATATTCTAATCCAGGTTCATTTTTTTTTAAAGGTTTTATTTATTTATTTGACACAGAGAGAGAGACAGCAAGAGAGGGAACACAAACAGGGGGAGCAGCAGAGGGAGAGGGAGAAGCAGGCTTCCCGCTGCGCAGGGAGCCCGATGTGGGACTTGATCCCAGGACCCCGGGATCCTGACCTGAGCCGAAGGCAGACGCTTAACAACTGAGCCACTCAGGCGCCCTCTAGGTTCTTTTAATTTGCCTTCACCATGTTCCCTAAAATCTCTTCAAGCCATTTACTTGCACACGTTAAAAAAATGCTCACTCTTTCTGCCCCGGAACCAAGCAAGTACTTCATCACTTAATGCAGTTCTCTCCCTGACTACCAGAGGGAAATCTCAGCATCTTTAATAGAAACGCAGAGCAGTGTCTCTGCTTGCCTTGTCCACCTCAAGTTTGACTTTCCCCTGATTTACCCCTTTCTTCCCAGAAGTAGTTCATTGCCAAATTCTGCTTCACTACCAAATGTGAACCTCTCCTGCGCTGGGCTCAGCTGAGCGTTTTCCCTCAGGTGGAAGGGTGGGCTGCCTAGCTTTCATAGATTGCGAGCAGAGGGGTACCTGAGCAGCAACCTGATGCTTGCCTGCCTGCAGCTTCGGTGGGAAAGGATCAATCTAGCATAGAAAAGCAGGCACAGATAGATTGCTAAACACTGTAGTACAATGATGGCATACATCTCTGAAATGAGAAGCTTGAAAATCAATAAGAACTGAAATTGAAAAAGGAAGAATTGTAGCTGTCAAAATGCAGGATGTCAGCAGGATATTTGAGTCCAGGTCTACGTTGGCTTCTCTGATGCCCGGGAGAATCATCTGTTAAGAAAAGTCTCCAGGGTGACCTTTTTCATGTATCTTTGAAAAACATTGTGTCTCAGCCCAGGGACTGGACTTGTCTCCCAAGTCCTAATTGACCTACACATCATGTTGGCACAAGTGTGAGGGGCATTCCCTCAGCCAGAGAGGGGTGTCTGGGCAGGGTAGAGATCTCAGCCAAGGGTCAGAGGCTCATGTGGGAATGAGGTCTGGATAGAGTGAGGCACATTTCAAATTCATGTAATGACTAAAACCAAAAATCTGTTGTCTGGGAGACTTGCTAGGGGTACAAGTAGCAACCAGGTAAAATGAGAAAAGAGTTTGTCACAAAAAACAGAGTACCAAAGCCCTTTCCTGTCTTCCAGTTAGAAGATGAAATTCAAAATGTGCCACTTGAAACAGTAAAAAAAAAAAACCAAAAAAACAGAATATGCCACTCTACCTGTATTATATCCTTTTTTTTGATGGATTTTTTTTGTTTGTTTTTTGTTTTTTTGTTTTTTTTTTAAAGATTTTATTTATTTATTTGAGAGAGAGAGAATGAGAGAGAGCACATGAGAGGGGGGAGGGTCAGAGGGAGGAGGGTCAGAGGGAGAAGCAGACTCCCTGCTGAGCAGAGAGCCCGATGCGGGACTCGATCCAGGGACTCCAGGATCATGACCTGAGCTGAAGGCAGCCGCCCAACCAACTGAGCCACCCAGGCGCCCCTTTTGATGGATTTTTAAAATTTTTTTTCAAAATTGTACCAATTTTATAGTAACACAAACATTTCTTGATGTTCCACATTCTTGCCAGATCTTGGTAATGTCTTAGTTACTGTGTTGGGTTTGGGGTCTGGTTTTGCTTAGTCATTGCAGTGGTTGAGCAGTGGTTTGGCATTATGGATTTGAATTGTTTCCTTATTTCTGCTGAGATGGAGTGCATTTCTGTGTATGTAGCAGCAATTTGGTATCTTCTTTCATAAAGGGTCACTTATTTTGCCCATTTTAAACATTGGGTTCTTCATATTTACTGATTTATGGTTCTTTGTATCTTCCAAATACTTTATCAGTTATATTGATTAAAAATCTCTATGTATTTCCTTTTTTCTCAATGATGTGTTTTGAAGAACAATTCTTAATTTTAATATAGTCCAATTTTTTTTTAAAGATTTTATTTATTTTTTTTTTAGAGAGCGAGCAAGAGAGAAACAGCATGAGAGGGGAGAGGGTCAGAGGGAGAAGCAGGCTCCCCACTGAGCCGGGAGAAGCAGGCTCCCCACTGAGCCGGGAGCCCGATGTGGGACTTGATCCCAGGACCCTGGGATCATGACCTGAGCCGAAGGCAGACACTTAACCATCTGAGCCACCCAGGCACCCCCAATTTTTTTTTTATGGCTAATGTTTTCTGGGTCCTATTTGGATCTTTATTTTTCTGCTCATCTTTTTTTAAAGAAATATGTTAAAGGATATTTCTTTGTGCATTGACTACCTTAAGATAGAACTACTTAGCATATCTGTTCAAGAGAACAATGTTGCCTTTGCAAGGTAAATCAAATAACAAAATTCAGACTAATACCATCAACCCCTTATGAAACTGTGCCTTGAAAACTTAGGTATTATCATTGGCCTGAAAATAGAGGGATGGAAGCCCTACACATCTTGTTTTATTAGCTCCCCGTTTATCTTTCACAGCCAATGTTTCACTGGTAACCTTCTATATTCTCTAAAGTCACACTTCTCAAACCTTAACGGGCCCATGGGTCACCTGGAGATCTAGTGAAAATGTAGCTTCTGATGCAGTAGGTCTGAGGTGGGAGGAGACCCTGCACTACTCCCAGGTCAAGGCAACTGATTAGAAAATCACACTTGGAGAGCAAGTTTCTCTAGCACAAGGCAGATTCTGCTACCGTGAAGAATATGTAAAGAACATTATTTATATACGAGGTACTACACCAGTAGGATTTTAAATAGATTAAGCTGCTTTTCCCCCCTCTAAGATGTCATTGAACTAAACAGACCTCTATTCTCAATTTTTCTCAAATGTGAAGTGTAGAATATAAGCTGGCGACCACTAAGACCAATTTAAAATATTTAAGGAGTTGGGAGGTGTAGATCAGCTTGTCCTGCTTATAACAGAGGGTTCTGAGGCCAAATCCCATAAAACGAAGCCAACCAGTTGGCCAACATAGAGGAGTGTCTTCTCTGAAAGAACTTTACTATACAATTTGGATTAAAAGCTTAATTTGAAAGAAACTTAGGTCCACCTTCTCTTTCTTTCTTATCCTAATACTTTCCAACATTCTACTCAGCTTCCCCCAACCCGCTATGAAGGAGACTAATAGTGGCCCTTGAACTTTTAGTATCTTGAGCAACACAGTGTTTTGAAATACTTACCTGAATATGATACATTTCAGGCTTGGCCACTTAAAAAAAAAGAAAAGAAAAGAAAAGTTTACGGAGGAGAAAACTGGCAGGCACTGTCTGACCAGGTGATCAAGGTCAGCATTGCCAGTGATAAGTCACATCAGTAGCCTAGACCGCTGGATATGATATAATGAGAAAAGCAATTTACTTCATAGCCTTTCTTCCCCAAAACCCATAACCCCAAGGTAATCATGAGAAAACCATCAGACAAGGCTGAATTGAGGGACGTTCTACAAAGTTTGGCCAATAATCCTCAAAAATGTGAAGGTTATTACAAAGACTGAAAAATTGCCACAGGCCAGGGGACATGAAGGGGACATTGCTGACTGAATGCCGTGTGGTTCCTGGTTCCCATCCTGGAACAGAAAGAGAACGTAAATGGAGAAACTGGTGAAACCTGATTCAAGTCTAGAGTTTAGTTAGTACTAATGTGTTGATGCTGGTTTCTGAGTTCAGACCAATGTACCATGGTAATGTGCAAACATTAGGGGAACCTCACTTGGGTGAGGGATATATGGGAACTCCCTGTACTAACTTCGCAATGTTTCTGTCAATCTAAAATTATTCCCTAACACAGAGTGTATTAAAAATGGCATTGAAAGCAGGATCGAGGGAGAGCAGCATTTAAGGAACTACTGGAACATACTCTTTTTGAAAGTATACTTCATGGACAAATTTTTCCCCTATAAAGTGTGTGTGTGGTGGGGTAGGATGTTGTGCAGGAGTGTGTATTTTCCTAATGACCTACTGAGAAAATAACGCAAAAATCAAAGACTACCACTGGTTCAAAAGAAAAGCAAAAGAACACCTCCCTCAGTGGACATGAACTAAATTGCTTTGAAAGAAAGCAAAGTCTAGAGGAACTGTTGAAAAATCTGCCAAGTGACTAATCCCAAGTTGGATCCCAATGGACGAAATTGGAGAGATCCATTAGGCAGACGAGGCTGTCCATTTCCTCAGAATTATCGACCCTGGTGATGCCCTTGCTCCATGCGCATGGGCCACCAGAGAAGCTCCCCAGCCAGAATCGAGTTAAGTGGAAACATCACAATCAATAAAAGACACTCTATTTTCCATTTGCTCATTGTTTTTTAAGGGCTTATTTTGTAACAGCACAAGAAGGATTCAATTCAATATCAATTCACCTTCTGGGTGGGAGAGGACTCCAGATATTGACTTTTAGCGCCTGACAAAGTTTGTGACGAGGCTCAGTTTGCTAACATTCTGACCAGAGTGCAAACCTCAGCCATAGAGGAGCCAGGATAAGCAGATGTTAGGCACTGCTTCATGATACTGGAACCCCTTTCAATGCAGCAATAAAGTCAACAACAAATGCCAATTGAGCACCTACTGGTTGCTCAGCCAGCCAGCCAAGCACCTTTCATGGTTTTCAATGAGTTGCCAAGAGTTGTTCCAGTCTGGGTTTTGTTTTTTCCATGTTAAATAGCTAAATTAGTGGTCTTCCAGGTGCTCATACCATTCTGTTTTTTTATCCAGGGGTGAGTTAAATGATACTGTTTGAAGCAATGTTTGACCTTTACATTGACCTTCTCTCTCTCTCTCTCTCTCTCTATATATTTTTTTTGAATTTTGGTTTTTGAGTTCTTTTGATGGTGGTGGTGATGACAATGTGTTAGACTCCACTTAGAAATATGTTTTTCATATTCTTTACCTACTCTTGCTCCTGCCCCAAGTGAAAGTTACTAGGATGAACCAAGGATGTGGTTCTATATATATTTAATATAGGTAGCAAATATTTTCAAAGATGGCTGTGATCAATCCTCCCATTCATTTATGTATACATACCTCTGCAACAGGACTTTGCTGCTCTTCCCATGAAGGGGGGCAATCTATTTCTCCACCCCTGGAATCTGGTTGTGACTTGCTTTGGCCAGTGGGACATTAGCTAGTGTGATATGGGAGACTTGAAAATGTGTGCTTACTGGGGCTGCTGAGAATCCTGCCCTCACATGAACAAGCCAGGGCTAGCCACCTAGAGGAGGAAGACCATAAGGACAGAGACCCTCCCTGTCTCACCCATCCCAGGGAAGGCCCCAGACATGGGGATGAGGTCCTTCTAGGCCACCTGACTCCAGCCAAGCCAACTCAGACCAGCAGCACTGCCAAACTAACCCACAATGATAAATGCTTTAAGCTATGTTTTGGAGTGGTTTGCTACATAGCAGAAGTGAACTCCTATAGACATACTCTTTGTTAGAATGGTTTATTTTTCTCATTTAACTTAAGTCTTTAGAGTCTCAAATCCTAATTTAGAGCAAATATCTTGCCTCAGAATCTGCCTCTACCTGGGGGACAGAATTATTGTTGATAATTCCATACCACTATGTTAATACATGTGACACTTACGCCATACTTTATTATACCTTTGTTGTCCGTGTCTGTGTTTCCCTCTCACTAAGCTCTAAGTGGAAAGGTTTGTACATCTTTGGGCACAGCCTGGTCTTCAGTATGGTAGACAATAAAATATTTGTTGAAAGTTCTAGGAACATGTTTTCTTATTAACAAACTTCTTTGTGCTGGGATCTCTGAGGGAGCCCAATGTATGATACCTGCTTGAATTTTGGCTAACCTGAGAAATAAGAGGAAATGGAAAATATAGATTATAATATCTGTTATTGATAAAAGCTATGTAGAAGCTACCGTTTATCTATAACCCAGTGTGCTTTCTAATATTCAATTCCAGGATTAGGCAAATGGACCCACTCAGATATAGGCTATGCTATACTAGATTCGATTTGAGTGGAGTCTGGGCAGACTCCCTTTCTGTCCCTCCCCTACTGTAGAGTTGAGTCCACTCTCTCCATGATCCCATTGTACATATGTCCTGTGTTTTGGTGTTCACAGATCTTCCTGGCAGTCTTAATAAGTTACCAGTATCTCTCTCCCCCAATCCAAGATTGTAATTCCTTTGGCTCAAGGCCAGGCATGTTATTTCTGTATCGTTTGTGCCTGGTGGAGTCCTAGGCACAGAGTACTTCACATTTGTTGAAAGATTAAGCTCTGTAATTGTGTGATTCTGGAGATAGTTTGACATCACCTTTCTCAGTTAATTGGCACTGAATTCCTCACAATTATGACACAGCATAGGTCACATATGACACATAATAGTGTATGGGCAAAAGGGGAAATCAAAGCTGTTTATGATGCTAATTTTGATAGTCAGGTGCTTGCTTAAGGAGAACAATTAGAACTCACTGCAGTAATGAGGGATGATTTGCTGTTTGTGGACTAACTTAACCACCCTTCGTATTTGCAGTGTACTTTAGAGACTTAAAGATGAGGTGACTATGACATGTTCTCGACACTGAATATGGTGTTAGCTGACCATTTGTTCATATTTTCATTAACTTTTAAAGGCAAAATGCCTTTGAAGATGTTTCTGTAAGGAAGATAGTTCTCTGATTTTAGTGGGGTATGTGGTGCTTGATAAAAAAAAAAAAAAAAGATTCCTGATCTCATCTTTCAATTGAGGGGGTCTGGGTAGAGACCAATGTTGGGTGTATTGAACAGCTTACCCAGGTGACTCTGATTCAGGTAGCCCATTGACCATCTTATGAGTAGGGGATCTTCCAAATGAAAGGAGCAGAGATCTGCTCAACTATGTCAAGTTCAAAGGCCATTTTTCTTGTGTAAGGATGGAGAGAACTGTATTCCCAGGAACCCAGGAATGTCACACAAGCAGACTTCTGCAAGGTCCAGCATCAGGGCAGCTCCAGGTGTACTGGCTTGCCCCTCCCCCCCACCTCTGCCTCTCTTGTTTTCTCTGATTCTTTGTATCTGATCTCTTCTCAGTCCTTAGGTCCTCAGGACTTGGGTGTGTGCTGCCACTCAGCGTCCCAGCTCTTCCCCCTACATTTCTCACCACCACCTGTGCACTTACCTGTGTCTTTTGTTTCAAATTCCCCAGAGGCAATTTGATCAGTGCAGTGTATCCTCTGGAGTCCTGGTACCCCAATCAAAGGTTAGGAAAACCACTGAGAACCGTTCCTCTGGGCATCCACTCCTCGTCCAGGCAGCTGGGGGCTAGCAGTGGAAGGAAGGTTTTGTAGAAAATCATGGCAAGGGGGCTGAGGGAGCACTGGCCAAAGTCTGTTACTGGCCTCGCACCTTCTCGCCATTTCAATATCAGAATTTATGACCAGTGACAAAATAGGGAGTAAATTTGTCTCCACAAAAGACCTTTACCTTAAGGAATGTTCACCATAAAATAGGGAATGTGTAACACTGCTACAGAGTGTGATGTTTTAATAATGCAAATACTCAAAAGAGGGGAATTTTAAGATGTTTGGATATTGAGGAACTTTTAGAACCCAAAGACCAGCAAATAGAAGATACTCAATTTGGATAAGACTTTCTTTTCAGTTGAGTTGAACTTCAAGTGCTCATTTTGTCTTCATAGTCCTGGAAATTATTGGCATTAAACCCCATCTTAGCTAGCTAGAGTTTTCTATGTTGTTAGGGTGATTTTATTTACTTATCAGACTCAGTGGGAGTATGATTTACTTGATGGAAATTTACCTTGATGAACTCATTTTGTGTCTTAGAAGTAAGAAAAAAAAACAGCTCATACTCGGAATTGATTTCCTTGGCAAAATAATAATTAAAGAGTTTGTGTGTGCACGCGCTCTCCCCTACCCCCCTCTCCCTCTCCCTCCCTGTGTGTGTGTGGGGTGTGTGTGTGTGTGTGTGTGCGTGTGTGATAAGAAAAGGTAAAATATTGGAGTCAAAAACTAAATTATTTCCCCAAAACTTGTAACCCGTCCCCAGCTTAGAAAGATTTCATTTTGGACAATGCAATGAAATTTAAGTAATTATCCATGTTGTGTGTCTGTGTTTGACAGCAAAGCCTTCAAAATATTTTGATGTGCAACCTTTCTTCTTTTCCTTTGTGTTGTCAGACAACATGCCAGCTGTCAGATGGAGGGAAGCAAGAAACTTTGGCATCACTATTCCCGCCACCTTCACCGTGGAGTCCCTATGAATAGCATAATTAGGATAAACCAGCCTCAGAGGGAGAGCCACAGGTGGTACTCCTTATATCTAGAGCTGAAGGTGTGAATGAATTTCAGTGTCTTTTTGATACCCAGACAACAATAAGATTACAAAGAATGAAGCTTTTGTTATGAGAGAGCCCAATATTTGAAGTAAATAATAACGATGATGATACTTTTCATTATCATGCAGCTTTCCCCTTTGAAAGAATTTTCAAAGAAGAAAGCGCCCTGTTTTCAGAACAGCCAGTTTCCCCTCTTATCTCTCTACGGAGTCTCTCTGAACTCCCTCTTTTAAGGAAGGGGAGGTGATACTGATCTGAGCCAGGTGATAGGTGGAGGGAATTAAGTCTGTTGTGGAAGTGTTACTATAAAATACATTTGCTGTAATTATCAGAAAAGGAAACCATAGTGACCTTCATCTGCAATGTTCTTAGTTGTCGCCCTATTTCTCAGCTTTATTTTCTGTCCAGTCCTTGCCATTTCAGAATGATCACTACTTTTATGGCCCATCTTAAGTTCTAGCTCCCTTTGTCTCTGCCCTGATTGCTCCATATTGAAGAAACCTGCTCTCTTCGGACCACCTATAGCACAAACAGAAACAAAATTTGTCACATGATTCAGCATTTGTATTACCTTTAGCTGTGTCTTAACACCTCGTGTTTTTAACCAGATTTTGAACTACTTGAGAAAACAGAAGGTGACTTGGTCTTCAATGCACTCTTCATGACATTTCACACATTTCTGGGTCCATAATGGCACATTCTACTTTAATCACAGTCAACCCGCCTCAGGAACATCCAAACAGCATCAAAAGAGGGATGGGCGATGATGGAAGTTGTGGGCCCTCTGACCTTGTGCTATCTTTTCTTCTGCCCTTACCTGGGTCTTTTCAGCTTCCAGCTCAGGTCCCACACTTACCCCTCCAGCTTGCTCAGAGGTTCAGCGACCGTCATTTGGTCAGCTCTACTCCATTTGGTCAGCTCCACCTATAGCTCTGCAAGCCCCTGACCCCTGGGTGCTCTGGGTGACTGTTCTGCCTTAGCCTCTGTGATCAGGAATGGACCACAGATGCTGAATTGTAAATAATCTACCTTATTTCTTGCAATCAATTAACATCAAGCCAAACTTTGTGTGAGGGCCACAGCTGTGTGTAATCTGACCCACCTCTACTTCTCCAGGCTTTTTTCTCATTTCTGTCCCGTTCCCTCAAAAATTCTGGCCTTTTTTGGCCCTTGAAGCTTCAGGACGCTTTCACTCCTATTCTCTCTACCTGGAGGGCTTTCCCTGCAGCTGACCACACATCTGGTTCCTGCTCATGTTGTCAGCTCACCCTTCTTAAAGTTGACATCATCCAATTACTCTCTCGACCCATTTTCACTTCCTTCACAGTATACACTACCATCTATAATTGTTAATGTGTTTACCACATATCTTCTCCCATCAGGAGAATGTAAACTCCGTGAAAGCAGGGGCTTTATCTTTTCTATCACTGAGAGGGCACTGAATGTAGGAAATGCTTAATTCATGGATGGGTGCTTGCACGGATGTGGAAGGAGTGAGAACATAGAAAAACAAAGTTCTTTAGTAATGTCTGTTCTCCCTATACTTGTTTTCACTTCAGGGACCATGCTCTCACTCTCTCTTGTTATATATGGTTTGGCACCTAATTGAGAACTAAATTGTAAATGTCACAAATGCCAAGTTGTCTTAGTGAGCTGGAGATCCACACCAACCCTTGATTAATTACCTGTTTTTCCTCACATTTGAATAGAGTGACACCAATTTTTAGTTGATCACCTGCTGAATCTACCACGTGGATGAGACATGGTACCACCTGTGCTGTGTGGGGGTCCTACACCACCAGCAGCTCCATCTGCCTGAGCCTGTTCGTTGTTCCAAGGGGGCCCTGCCCAGTGGGCCTTGGTGATATGTAAGCCAAAACAGACAACTGGGAAGATGAAGTAATACTACTTACCTGCATTTCACAGACAAGCAAACCAAGGTTCAGAGGCTCAAAAACAAAGCTGTTAAACAAGAAATGAACAGACATGCTGGTTGTGAAATCCAATTTTATGTGATTCCCTCTGCATCACTTTCTCTTGGTCCTCTGCATTTTTCCAGCATCTTCTATCCCTTACAATAACAGTGTAACTGAGTGAAAGTTCCATGACTGTCAGAAGGTGGTCTCCAGCGGCAACATAAACCATGGGGTCCTTTGTAAATTCCCTTAAAACATATATCCTGGGGAGAATACTGGAGGTGGTCTCCTTAATACTCTAGGGTGGGGTCTGCAAACTTTTGGTAAAGAGCCATATGGGAATTTTACACTTTGCAGGCTAAGAGGCAAAAGCAAGGATATTACATAATACTTACATGAGAAGAGATGAGGTGAATTTTTGCATTTTTTTTCAACAATTTAAAAATGTAAAGTCTTCTTAGCCACAGACCATACAGAAACAGCCCAACTGGGTCTGCAGGCTGTGGTTTGATGGCTCCTACGCCAGGGGAAGAACAGAAATATTAGCCCAGGACTCTTAAACCAGCACCATATTGAGTGTGTGTGTGTGTGTATGTGTGTAGAACAATATATACTTTATGTATATACTTAATATATGTATAGATATAGATATAGATATTATACATGCATTTTCTCTCCAATTTCCTGAGCAACGTCAATCCCCTAGACTCATTGACCTTGCCTTCAGTCACAAACTTGGCTCTTTTTTGGGGTGTGCTCATTTCCACACTTGTGTCCTGGCAGTCCCTTCTGAATTCTGTAACATCTGTGGAAAGTTGGAAGGGGCCATACCTTTTAACTTGGCCATAGGAGATGTATTTTCTCACCGGAACCTCATCAGGTGGAGACATGAGCCTCATTATGGTGTTAGCTATCTGGCTGACTTTTCTCTCTCACTTTCTCTCTTTAGACGTCCCACAGAGGCCTTTCTGCTCATTCAGTTCTCTGTAACACATCACTTAACAAAACTCTCATTAGACTTGATTGCTAGATTTTCAGTAAACAAAACTTTCTTTTGAGCATTGCTATACTGGTGAGACTACTAAGGCAAATGGAATTAGGCCTTTTTGGAGTTCTGTTTCTCTACAGATGTGGGTAAAGGGCCTCATTTTTAACTGAAGGGGGCAGTAGTTTTAGAACTTTGAGAACTTCCTAACCATTTAAGACTGGGTCATGCCTTAAACCATATTTTGACTATAACACATTAGCTTCTTCTATGGGAGGTTCTTCCCAGTGTTTTTTTTTTAAATTTTATTTTATTATGTTAGTCACCATACATTATCCCAGTGGTTTTTAATAGGACTTTAAACACCATCCAGAGTTGGAGGCAAAGCCCCAAGGCAGGATCTTCCCATATGAAGCCAGAACAGAGCTCTATTCCCAAGTACAGTAGACCCTTGAACAACACAGGGGCCAGGGGGACACTGATTCTGCCCCCCCCCCACATAGATAAAATTTCACTAACTTTTGATTCTCTCAAAACCTAACGACTAATAGCCTAATGTTGACCAGAATCCTTACTTATAAACCGTCAATTAACACATATTTTGTATATGTATTGTATACTGTATTTTTACAATAAAGTGAGCTAGAGAAAAGAAAATGTTAAGATCATAAGGAAAAGAAAATATGTTTACAGTACTGTATAGTATTTATCAAAAACATCTACATGTAAGTGGGCCTATGTAGTTTAAAACATGTTGTTCAAAGGTCAACTGTACTCCATTTTCCTGCCTTGTTAGTACGTGGATGGTTATATTTCTGTACCTTGCAGTTAGTTGTGGTCTCTAGCTTGCTTTGGATGATAAAATTTGAGAGGAGGTAGCATGTGTCTCCTCTAGGCAGAAATATTAAACCCCCAGAGCAAGAGACAAGTGCTCCTTTTTTTCCCAGCCACAGGGAACACGGAAGCCCAGTGAAGATGGATTCTCAATCAGTCTGGGGCCTTCATGAAAAGTCCTCCATGAAGCCATACTGAGCATGCAGTTCGAGCAAGAAATAGACCTTTGTGGTTTTAAGTCATTGAGATTTGGCGTTTATTGTTATTTCAGCACAATTCAGCCCATCCTGACTGCTATGCTCTGTCTAGTCCAAATGCATGACAGTAGAGCAAGAAAAAAAATGTCAAGCTGCTTGTTTGGAAGAATTACTGTTAATAGTGGTTTCCAGTTAGACTATTCCTGGATACAGTTGTCCTGTGCACATACTTGTGGAGCTGTAGCTGTAGGCAGTTGTGTGTCTTTGAGTAGGGAACCAAAGACCAAACCTCTATCACTATCCAGATAGTGGGTTGCATGCCATTGCATTTTGCTCTGCAAACATTGAGTGCCTCTGTATACAAGACACTGTTAGAACTTAGACTGCTTTATCAGACAGTTTCTGAAGAACTGCAAGTATTTTCTTTGATTTCTTGTTTTTCTTGTGGTCCAGCAATTAGTTAGGAGGACACCTAATTAGCAGCTATTGTACCTCTATGCAGACAATTTACAAGTCTATTCTCCAAAAGGGGAAATGTTAATGAGAAGAGAATCCTGTGGCTGAACTCTTGGCGCGGGTAACTCTCTGCCTTCATTATATTCACTGGACAACTTGGTTCCTTCAGAGCGTGCTGAACTTGGTCAGCAGAAGCATCCAGCGACCCACGTGACACAGGGTTTAATTTGACCTCCTCAGATTGAAAACTTACTGCTAGTTTAGTGAGCCTTCTTGGCCAGCATGAACAGGTAATGTGAAAAATCAAAACTGACAGCACATTTAAATCACGCCCCTAACCCAGATTGGGCATCTATACATCTCATGGCACAATTTAAATCCCCAGATGAAAAAGCAAGGGACACTATTACAATTGTTGAAGGATGTGTATTGAAGGTAGAACTTTCCAGCTACTAAGGACCAGGGTTTGTGTAGTCCACGTTTAGGTTGCGGGGTGTGGGGGGCGGCGGGATTTAGCCACTGACCAGTTAGGAAGCCTGGAGAAGCCACAAAATATGAAGGTAGACTTTCTCATTTTCATCCAGCACACACCTGTAGCCACTATAGAATTTCCAATACTAAGCGAGATCACTAGGGAATCCTCTTTTTCTCCTCTTAGTGCAAAATAACCAGATTTATTCAGTAAGTATTTTTTGTGAATCTCCATAAGACACTCCCTTTGTTAGTTGAATAAGGAAATGCCAAGCTCATGAACAAGTGGTTTCTTCAACTCCAGTGTTGATGGTATAACCTGCGACAGGGTCCCTTTTGCTTACAGGTCTTCTTAAGTTATACTCAGCCAGTGTGCAAGATGGAAAAGAAACTTGTGAACCTTGGATATTCCTGTGTGTATGTGGGGGGGCGGGGAATAGAAATACGGAGGCAAGTCAGAGGCTCTTCTGAGGAAGAGGGAAGAATAAGTACTCCCATGTTGGCAGAACTTTGAGAATTTGCCTTTTCTGTCCAAAACCAATATCTGAGCCATGATATCAATACTTTGGAGACAAGAAAAAATACTGGGTATTAGAAATGGTTTCTTTTTTTGTTAACGTACAGGGGCAAGGAAGCACCTGTTGCTTTATCAAAATGAGTTCCACAGTTAAGATGCTCAGAGGATTGGGGCGCCTGGGTGGCTCAGTTGGTTAAGCAACTGCCTTCGGCTCAGGTCATGATCCTGGAGTGCCTGGATCGAGTCCCGCATCGGGCTCCCTGCTCGGCAGGGAGTCTGCTTCGTCCTCTGGCCCTATCCCCTCTCATGTGTTCTCTCTCTCTCAAATAAATAAATAAAATCTTAAAAAAAAAAAAAAAAGATGCTCAGAGGATTGAACAAACAGTTTTGAGCAATCTTACTTCATAAGGTAGGGTTATGGGCGATTTGTTTCCCATACCAAACTATGGATCTCTTCCAGTAAGTGCAGCCTTGTTCCTCCAGCATTGTGATCCACGAGGCTGGGGGTCTCAGAGTTCTGTATGAGGCCACCTCTGTATGGGAGGGGGCTTCAACTTCTCTGGGCTTGTGATTCCACCATGGCTGCAACAACCAGTGCACATGGGCTTCAAGCTGCTCTGCACAGGTACAACTAAACAGTATCTTGCTCGGCTATGCATCACATGCCTCTTGCATTTCTTTCGAAGATTTGCTGATGTCAGCACCTAGGGGGTAGTGGGAGCTGCTTGGCAGGTTTGCAGGGGCATCCTGGAGGCCTGGGAATTAATGACCCTTCGGGAGACCCTTGGCCAATGGAAGCTGAGAGTCGAGGAATAAATGCTTCCTCGTCTCATCCCCCAGGTGGGCACGTCTAAGGCACATTTAACAAGGCTTCTCAGAAGGTCTCAAGGGATCTAGCATTGCAGCGTCTATAGTGGGGCCCACATTGATAGCATGTCTTCGTGTTGGCTTCCCCCCCATCCCTGTCTCTGTCCCCCAGCCCCTCCCTCCTGCCCAAGCATCCATTTGCCAAAGAAACCACCTGCATACAAAGTTTGTCTCAGGCTCTCTTTTGAGGAAGGCTTTCCTAAGATACATTCTATTCATAGGCTTCCCCTATCTTCGGCAGAAGTGTGTAATTTCAGGCTAAATTCAGTCTTAGTGCTGTTGGGACATTATTAGTGAATATGAAAGATCCCACTTTTCCATTTCCAATGCAGTTTTAGCACCAGGGGTCAGTGGACTAAAATGATCCCATTAAAACGGTCAATGACCTATTTTTTTTTCCTTTTGATATAGGAGAGGTTCTTTTAATGTGTGTTTCTAGCCCGCTGTATTGCTCCTTTGTGAGCCTCATTATAAAGCCCTGACCTTCAGGAAAGAAATTAAAGGATAGGGGCATTTCATGGTATTCGTGTTCATTCTCTGTATGCTTTTTGATCTTTGTAAAGTATAAACAGTCTGGGAAGAGCGCTGACGAGGCCAGCGTTTTAACCTTGGTCCTGGCATGGGCTGATTAGCCTTGCATAGGAAAACCATCACATAGCCTGAAATTGCATTCTGAATTCTGGTGGAACGTGGTGTGTCTGGTCTTGGTCACTCAGGGTAGCAGATGACAACACGCATTTCATCCTCCCTCCTGAACACCAAACACAAGCGCCGGGGACAGTGATTTGCAAGTGCAGTGTTGCTTGTGATGCTGAGATGAACACGCTTATGTGATGCGGCACGTTTAGCTGGCTGAGCAGGGCTCGGAGGAGACTCATGGAGGCAGTGTCCTGGGGTTAGGAGTGTGAGGGCAGCAAAGCACTGGAGCTGTTTGTCACAGGAGACAAGGGACTTGGGGGGATGCTGGATGCGAGCAGAGTAGTAGCTTCAAGGCACGCGACCCAGGCGTGGCGCTCCTCTAGTGGAAGCCAGGGGGGCGCAGGGCTCCCCACTCAGCGTGGCACCTCTGCTGCCTTTGTGGGATCTGTTCTGTGCAGAAATGGCACACCCGCCCACACGTGGGCGTTTGTGGGTGTGTGTGGGAAGGGCTGGGGACAAGGCTAAGAGATTTGGAGTCAGCGAAGCTGCTGAGTGCTCTAAAAACTGTGTGCTTCCGGTGCATTCGCTGTGGCACTTTTCGGCTTGTCCCAGATGAGTTGACTCTGCAGCCATATTCCTAACAGCAACCGGTCACCTGGCAACTCAGGAAGCTGCTGTTGTTCCTGAGTTTCAGAGAAGGCCTGGTGGCTCCCCAGGAGGGCTGCAGCTTGGCAGAGACTTGGCTAAGCGTAGAATTGGTTCTCCAGGGAAAAGCATGTTTGAATTTAATTTTGTGGTCTAGGAATGTGGAATTTTTTTTTTTTTAATTTTTGAGGTGAAATTTGTATAACATAAAATTAACCATTTTAAGGAACACAAGCTGTGGCATTTAGTATATTTGCAGTGTTGAAGAAACACCGCCTCCATCCACTTCCAAAATATTTTCGTCACCCCCAAATGTGACCCCAGTGGAATGTCATAATGTGGTATTAATACCTGACTACACTGAGAATTGCCTTTCTATTGAGGAGAAAAAAATTGTTTTTTTAAAGATTTACTTATTTATTTTAGAGGAAGCACACAAGCATGAGAGCAGGGGAGGGGCAGAGGGAGAGGGGGAGAATCTCAAGCAGACTCCCCGCTGAGTGCGGAGCCTGACATGGGGCTCAATCTCAAAACCCTGAGATCATGACCAAGAGTCCTACACTCAACCAACTGAGCCACCCAGGTGCCCTTCCATCCCCAAAAGTTTGAAGAACAAATGGAACAAAATACTACCTTTTAATTTTATTCTATTTTTAAATGACATATATTTTTGTTCCTTCAAATTTATAGAGACCATGTATTTTCAATGCAGGAAACTAAAAAGATTGTGATATCTGAAGGAAAAAATTGTGAAATCTGAAGGAAAAAAAAAATACCCAAACGCAATATGAAGAAGATGCAAGGCTAGTCCGGACAAAGTTACAGCTAAATCTTTTGCTAAATATACATGCTCTGGGGGCGCCTGGGTGGCTGTCATTAGGCGTCTGCCTTCGGCTCAGGTCGTGATTCCAGGGTCCTGGGATCGAGCCCCGCGTCAGGCTCCCTGCTCTGAGGCAGGCCTGCTTCTCCCTCTCCCATTCCCCCTGCTTGTGTTCTCTCTCTTGCTGTCTCTGTCAAATAAATAAATAAAAACTTAAAAAAAAAAAAATATATATATATATATATACACATGCTCTGTTCTAGCCCCCATGTCTAGATCAACATAGATGGTTATGTATGAGAATCCCCTGAAAGAATCTGGACAGTGTGTCTTCCTGAATCTCCCATGTGATTTTTGCTAAGCCTCTTCTAGTGTGTTTGAGAATTGCTGGTTCCACATCAGGAGTTGTTCATAATCAGGTCAGACTGGAGGTAAAAGTTTGATACTTACTGGGTGACCTTGGCAAGATGGGTACAATTTTTGTGAGCCTTGGTTTTTCTTATCTGTAAAATGGGGTTAATATCTGCCTCATGACTTAATTGCTTATTGTGAAAAGTAAATACCGGGTATGTAGTGCTGCATAAATGATAATTAAAAAAAAAGAGACAACAGTAAAGAAAGGCAGAGATGCAGATGTTTGGGGGCCAGCTCAGCCCCGCCCCAGGCACGTGCCTCTCAGGTGTTTTAGCCTCACGGTGGGTTTGATTTAAATTCATGCTGCCGCAAATGGGGTCAAATCCTCACATACTACAGCCAGGATGCCAAACATCTGCTGGGCCCTGTCAGCTACTGCCAGAGACTATCTCCCAGTTTAAAGCAAGATCACTTTGGGTAGCAAGTGACTCTGTGGCCCATCCATTAAAGAGAAATCCGAGAAAGGGCAGTGAGTGGGGCAGGAAAGGTGGTGTGCCCTGCATATGACTAGCCAATGGCACGGGGGAGCTTTGCCTCGGCCCCTCCCAAGGCTAGAAATGGCACTAGTTCGACAGGGCCGGCCTTGTTGCCTACGGCAGGGTGTCTGATTCTCACCAGGCTGAGAAGCTATGTGTCATGCCCCAAGGGCTGGTTTTGTGTAGGACCTGAACACTTCATTTCCTGTGATCCGGGTGTGGAATGAAATTTGGAATCCCATTAGCTTTGCCTGGGTGATACGTCCAGCGCCTCCAATCTGTAATGCATTCAGCAAATTGTTGAAAATCTCTGGTTTGGATGTTATTCAAGGAAAGAAGACATGGCCCCGAGAGAGTCTCAGTCTAGAGTGGCCGTTCCTTGAAGCATACTGGGGGGGTCTTCACCTCTCAAGACATATATCCCATGCATCAGAAAAGCATTCCATGAGCAGACAGATTTGGGAAAGAACGTATAGGACATAACTTTACATTAGTGTTTAAAACCTCTAAGATGTCCCATAGCAAAGGAAAAAAAAAAGAAACAACTCTTACTGAATGTGTCCAGTACTAATTTAAATATGAAATCTTTTGCCACTTAAAACTTCTTAACATCACCTGAACTGGTGTTCCCTGCTGGTCTGGAAGAAATCTGTCAAAATATCAGTTTTCCAGACTGCGGTTCATAAAACTATACAGAAACTACTTCATATATAGATATAGAGCTATGTAGTGCCTTCAGAACCTTTGAGATCTGATTCCATTTCTCCAACCCCCTAAAGGAGAGATGGCAAACTGCAATGTTTGCAGCCAGCCAGCTCAGATAAGCAGGACGGGCAGCAGGCTGGCAGGCAGGCTGGGAATCTTTCTGTGCTCACTGACAATTTGGTGGCAGTACTGTGACCTGGAAAGACACATCCCTCAGCTCAAGTCGGCCTCTGCTGGGTGGTAGGAATGTGGGTCACACCAGTGAGAGTTCTGTTTCTTAGGAGAACACGGAAACCTGTATTTTTTAGACATGAAATCTCCCAACTTCAGATTAGTAAAACACTGTGCTGGCCAAACAGAACAACAGAAACACTCTTCTCTAGGCCAGTCCTGGGGGAGCTACCAAGCTGTGGCCTGGCCCTGGGGAGATGGGGTGTGAACTATTTGCAGATTAGTAAGATCTATAACACCAAAGGATCTGTGAGCTCGTGAGGCAAATGCCACACCTAGATAATTATGTTGGTGACCATACCCTCCACGTGCTATGATTCCCCGCGTACATCCTCCTTGGCTCCTCAGTCAAAAGCAGTGGCGCAGCTCAAGACTTTCTTCCCTGATACTGTTTCTGCAATTAGCTTCCAGGACAGTTCGTCCATCTCCTTTGCTGTTTTTCCTTTTCTCCCCAAGTTTGGGAATGTTGGAAAGTCCCACGGTACAGGCCTCAACTCTTTGTTCTTCCTTATTCACAGTCCCCTCCTTAGAGACGTCACGAAGCCTGTGGGGCTAAATGCCATCTCTATGTCCGCATGTGCATATTTCTATTTCTAGACCAATTTTCACTCCTGAACTCTCCAGAGTTGTACATTCAAGCCTCTTCTTCAGTCCTAGTAGATCTTGCACTGGGCAGATCCAAAGCAGATATCCGGATTTTTCCAATCCCCAAAGCTTCTACACACACAGCCTCCCCCGTCTTGGTTACTGGTGACAACAGACTGTGTGGCTAATTCCCTCCCCCACTTCAAGTCTTGAACTAAATGCTCCCTCCTCCAGGAGGCCTTCCCTGGCCACTCTGTTTGAGACTGGGCAGCCTACCTCTGGTTCCCCTTAGCCTGCTTGATCTTCTCCCAAGCACTTACCTTCTAACACACAGTATATTCTTATGTTTATTGAGCATCTGCCCACACTAGAATGTAAACTCCACAAGGGCTGAGGATATTTGTCTGTTTAATTTCCTAATATACCCTTAGATTCAATATGAAGCACATAGTAGATGCTCAATAAATGTTTGAATAAATAAATGCCAGTTGCCACTTGGCAAAGAATTTTCCAGAGAAAATGTGCTTAAAAGCTCAAGCTTGTCATAAAAGTTCAAGTGTTAATACACGTCCACTAGTGTCCATTAACTGAATTGAACCACAAACCACTGAGAGTATAAACAAGGAACATCTTCAAAATGTATTTGGTATGTGGAAACACCAAGATAGTAGGGGCAGGTTTTAAGAACTATATACATAAGTATATAATGTGTGTGCAGATATATATAGATTTTTTTCTGATCAGGAGTTTCACATTTTGTTTCATAAGCCAAATATTCTAGGGGACATCTATCTGTTGAAGCGTTCTACCAACTTTCTGCTAGGGTTCCAAATTTAAAATTAAAAAACAAAAACAAACCAGAGGTACTGCCGACTTCTCCCTGTACTGATAGCTCATTTCCCAGTGTGTTGCTAATCTCCAGTTTTGTCCCAAAGATAGTATTTTAAAAACTTTCACACTGAGTTCCTTTGTGTATCAAAGACAAAGTTATTATCAAAATTATTACTCACGTTCTTTGTCATGCAAAAAGCATAAGTAATGTTTTTAATAATGCAAGCCATTAAAAAGTAGATGGGCTGAATTCATTGTGTCTGTTTCTAACCTGCTTTGGGAAAGAATTTTTCTCTGCACAAAGGTGTAACCCTTTGATGCCTGCATGAATCTTTCCCTCTGTTTTTCAATATGGAGTTGAGCGCCTATTTCATTTAGAGACTCAGAGCTAAAGCTTCAGCCTCTCAAGCCCCTTCCCTAGAGATGGAAGGTTTTTGGAAGGAACAGTTTCACTCTAAGGAACAACTTTCTTGGGAAAAATTGCTTTGGAAGAAAATAAAAGTTCTGGATTTTGTTTTAGGTATGACTGATACTCCTTTCTTCAAAATGGCTTAGGGGGTAGGTTCATCGGAGAGGGGATACATCAGGAGTTAAGATGCCCTTCAGGATTGAGGTCCTGGCACTGGCAACCTGGAAAGTAAGAACGTGGTACGTGGATAGCAGAGACCAGGCAGACGTACCCCCATCCCCCTACCTGAGGCCCAAGCACACATCACTGCGAACAGGAAATCCTTGTCCAGAGCCTCACAATATTTTTTAAATGTGGTGGTCCAGGCAGTCACCCCCAATCGCTTTGAATCAGCATGTGAAATTACCGTAGTGGATACAATTTTTAAAAGTAGTAAGAAAACACTTTTAAAAGATGGCTGGATGTCAGGCAGACCAACACCAAGTGAAGGCCAAATTTCAGGCGCCTGGGGTTGTGGCCGCGATGTCACCAGCCTTCCTAAGTTCCCAGACTCCGGTTCCTGTCCAGACTTTTGACTGAGACCTGATGGCCCTCTTTAGGATGTCTCAAACCTTCAGAAAAGGCTTTGGAGCAAGACACACTAAGAGTGGTTATAAGAGCTTTGTCTGGGCTTAGCCCAGTGTGCTTTGAATCTTCTGGGTGCCCGTAACCAGTGTCTTCATCCTAGACTCCTGAAATTATTTGGCGTACAGATGTGACTTGTTCTGAGTTTCCTTCAGAAGGAACCAGGGGGCCTGTAGCTTTAATTCCTTTCCCAAATAGCAGTCTTTGTTCTAGTTAAGAGCCCAGCCTATAAAATAGTTACATAATGGGGGAGAGGCAAGAAGGCTGGGATTCGAACAGCTCCCCAGGGAGAGGAAAACACATTGTAACTTTCTGAAACCCCAAATCTGTACTGCTTCTCTGCTCTTGAAAGAAATGGATGTTTATTTTTTCCTTCTCCTTGCAGAGAAGAAATGTGAAGGATCAAAAGAACGGATTTGCCTGGTTGTTCGTGTGGCCTGATTAGGTTGGAATTAGTCTTTTTCTCTCTTCACTGAGAGAAGCAGAGACCATCTGCAGAAATTATTTAAATTGGTGTGCCTTCCAGGGAAGCTGTTTTCTTCGCCGCTGCATTTTTTGTAGCACCAGGGAGCTCAACAGGCATTCCACATTTTTGCTGCTATAGCACCAATGTTGCCTTTGGTCATTAGATTAACAAAAGGAAAAATTAACTTTCCTCCAGCTGAAAGTTAACACCTTAGATTAATTAAAAAGCAAATGTGATCAAGGCCCCTGGATTTTTCTCTGAAGGTCCTTTCTGCAGGGGCTTCAGGACTGCAGTGAAGCTTCTCGGCTGATGAGGGGCTTGGGGAGGGAAGAGTTGAATGTTTCATCAGGATTAATTTATAACGTAACTTGCCCAATGTGAATAGAAAGTAAACCAGTGGGAATCTAAAGCCTCTCTTGCTCCATGCAGAAGGGATCCTCACTGCTGTTTGTTTTGGAGGAGATGGGGAAGGAGCTAAGATGGGCACGTGGGCTGCATGCCGCTTTCTGGAATGATGCTGCCTCTGTCTGTGTGCCAGGTGCCCCATGCACTCTCCCCGTGACCTTGGGCAAGCTACTTCATTTCTCAGAAACTGTTTTCTCATCAACAAAATGGGTATAAATAATAAAACCTACAAGCCATGAAGCCCTTAGCACATAAAAGGCATTCATTTGATGGTGGTCATTATTGTCAGCATATTTATGGGGGGGCGGTTGTGGTTGGTGCTTTGGCACTTAGTAATAATCACTGATCTTACAAACACACAGGTGATATTTACAATTATCCATCATTACTTGGTCTTTGGGACCCATAGTCCTATGCTAAGCCGCATGTTTTAATTATGCTTGTCTACATGTAACTTTGCTAGGAGGGATCTGATTTGACAAAGGTCATCAAAATCTAATAGAATATGTCATGGCAAATCTCTTTCCATATATTTCGCTTATTTTTAAAAAATTTTTAAAGTTTTTTTTTTTTTTGACAGAGAGATAGCAGAGAGCAGGAACACAAGCAGGGGGAGTTGGAGAGGGAGAAGCAGGCTTCCCGCTGAGCAGGGAGCCCTATGTGGGCTCCATCCCAGGATCCTGGGATCATGACCTGAGCTGAAGGCAGACGCTTAATGACTGAGCCACCCAGGTGCCCCTATTTTGCTTATTCTTTGAATATCTCTATGCCTTAGAAATGTTGTTTCTTAATTCTCCCAACTACAAATTTGGCTTCTTCTGGATTCTTTCATGTTTAAAAGCATTTAAAGCTTCTCCCTGTCTTGTCCTAATCCGCTTTCTCTCCCTTAGCCCATGGACCATAAAACACCCTTGCCACACTGAAATTCCTGCATTTTTCAAACCATTCGGGATTTTTAGACTGTCTGCTTTAGTTCATAAATTTCCTCTGTCCTGGAAAACTTTTCTCCCCTCTGAATCTGGGATCTGGAAAACTCCTCTTTATCATTGAGCCCTATACCCAATACCCACCTTTTCATCTCTGAAGCTCTCCTCTGATTAATCCACATCCTGGTCCCATTCTTCCTTACAGGAACAATGCATTTCTCTTTATATTCCATTGCCTTTAATTTTATGTATGACAATAACAGTATCATTAAGGGGGTTAATTTATGGGGCAAAATCATTCTCTACAGTTTCTAGAATATGACCATGCACTGGTCATTGTGTGAAGATGTGCTAGGTTAATCTCATTTATGCTTTGCAACAACTTCAAGAGGTGAAAACTAGGGCTTTTTGTAGTTGGCAAATGGGAAAACTGAGGCTCAAATGTACTTGCCACTGTCCCCCAGCTAGCATGTGGTAGAGGAAGGGCTAGAACATGGGCCAGTTTGTCTCTAAAGCCCATATGTCAAAAAGTGTACTATCCTTCACAGGCATTGCCTGGATAAATTCTATTCTATTATTTTATTTTATTTTATTTCATTTTATTTTTTATTTATTTATTTTTTGCATTTCTTTTTTTATGTTATGTTAATCACCATACATTACATCATTAGTTTTTGATGTAGTGTTCCATATTCATTCTTTGCATATAACACCCAGTGTTCCATGCAGAACGTGCCCTCTTGAATACCAGTCACCAGGCTAAACTACCCCCCCAGCCCCCTCCCCTCTAGAACCCTAAGTTTGTTTTTTAGAGTCCACAGTCTCTCATGGTTCGTCTGTCCCTCCGATTTCCCCCTTCATTCTTCCCCTCCTGCTATCTTCTTCTTCTTTTTTTTCTTTTTTGACATATAATGTATTATTTGTTTCAGAGGTACAGATCTGAGATTCAACAGTCCTGCACAATTCACAGCGCTCACCATAGCACATACCCACCCCAATGTCTATCACCCAGACACCCCATCTCTCCCACCCCCCACCACTCCAGCAACCCTCAGTTTGTTTCCTGAGATTAAGAATTCCTCCTGTCAGTGAGGTCATATGATACATATCTTTCTCTGATTGACTTATTTCACTCAGCATAATACCCTCCAGTTCCATCCACGTCATTGCAAATGGCAAGATTTCATTCCTTTTGATGGCTGGATAATATTCCATCATGTATATATACCACTTCTTCTTTATCCATTCATCTGTCGATGGACATCTTGGCCCTTTCCACAGTTTGGCTATTGTGGACATTGCTGCTATAAATATCGGGGTGCATGTACCCCTTCGGATTCCTACATCTGTATCTTTGGGGTAAATACCCAGTAGTACAATTGCTGGATCGTATGGTAGCTCTATTTTCAACTTTTTGAGGAACCTCCATACTGTTTTCCAGAGTGGCTGCACCAGCTTGCATTCCCACCAACAGTGTAAGAGGGTTCCCCTTTCTCTGCATCCCTGCCAACATCTGTCGTTTCCTGACTTGTTAATTTTAGCCATTCTGACTGGGGTGAGGTGATATCTCATTGAGGTTTAGATTTGGATTTCCCTGATGCCGAGCGATGTTGAGCACTTTTTCATGTGTCTTTTGGCCATTTGGATGTCTTCATTGGAAAAATGTCTGTTCATGTCTTCTGCCCATTTCTTGAATGGATCATTTGTTCTTTGGGTGTTGAGTTTAAGAAGTTCTTTATAGATTTTGGATATTAGCCTTTTATCTGATATGTCATTTGCAAATATCGTCTCCCATTCTGTCGGTTGTCTTTTGGTTTTGTTGACTGTTTCTTTTGCTGTGCAAAAGCTTTTTACTTGATGAGGTCCCAATAGTTCATTTTTGCCCTTGCCTCCCTGGACTTTGGAGATGTTTCTAGGAAGAAGTTGCTGCGGCTGAGGTCGAAGAGGTTGCTGCCTGTGTTCTCCTTTAGGATTTTGATGGACTCCTGTCTCACATTGAGGTCTTTCAACCATTTGGAGTCTATTTTTGTGTGCAGTGTAAGGAAATGATCCAGTTTCATTCTTCTGTATGTGGCTGTCCAATTTTCCCAACACCATTTGTTGAAGAGACTTTTTTCCATTGGACATTCTTTCCTGCTTTGTGGAAGATTAGTTGACCATCGAGTTGAGGGTCCATTTCTGGGCTCTCTATTCTATTCCACTGATCTATGTGTCTGTTTTTGTGCCAGTACCATGCTGTCTTGATGATGACAGCTTTGTAATAGAGCTGGAAGTCCAGAATTGTGATGCCACCAGCTTTGCTTTTCTTTTTCAACATTCCTCTGGCTATTTGAGGTCTTTTCTGGTTCCATGCAAATTTTAGGATTATTTGTTCCATTTCTTTGAA
The DNA here is from genome assembly GCF_011800145.1 of Mirounga leonina. Classification (NCBI taxonomy): domain Eukaryota; kingdom Metazoa; phylum Chordata; class Mammalia; order Carnivora; family Phocidae; genus Mirounga; species Mirounga leonina. Next base: position 32,254,656 of record NW_023270855.1, on the reverse strand, counting down.
AAAAGTGGATGGTATTTTGATGGGGATTGCATTGAATGTGTAGATTGCTCTAGGTAGCATTGACATCTTCACAATATTTGTTCTTCCAATCCATGAGCATGGAATGTTTCTTTGTGTCTTCCTCAATTTCTTTCATGAGTATTTTATAGTTTTCTGAGCACAGATTCTTTGCCTCTTTGGTTAGATTTATTCCTAGGTATCGTATGGTTTTGGGTACAATTGTAAATGGGATCGACTCCTTAATTTCTCGTTCTTCTGTCTTGTTGTTGGTGTATAGGAATGCCACTGATTTCTGTGCATTGATTTTATATCCTGTCACTTTGCTGAATTCCTATATGAGTGCTAGTAGTTTTGGGGTGGAGTCTTTTGTGTTTTCCACATAAAGTATCATATCATCTGCAAAGAGTGAGAGTTTGACTTCTTTTTGTTGTCTGATTGCTGTGGCTAGAACTTATAGTACTATGTTGAATAGCCGTAGTGATAGTGGACATCCCTGCTATGTTCCTGACCTTAGGGAGAAAGCTCTCAGTTTTTCCCCATTGAGGATGATATTCGCTGTGGGTTTTTCATAGATGGCTTTTATGATACTGAGGTATGTACCCTCTATGCCTATACTCTGAAGAGTTTTGATCAAGAAAGGATGCTGTACTTTGTCAAATGCTTTTTCTGAATCTATTGAGAGGATCGTATGGTTCCTGTTCTTTCTTTTATTAATGTATTGTATCACATAGATTGATTTGCGGATGTTGAACCAACCTTGCAGCCCAGGGATAAATCCCACTTGGTCGTGGTGAATAATCCTTTTAATGTACTGTTGGATCCTATTGGCTAATATTTTGGTGAGAATTTTTTTATCCATGTTCATCAAGGATATTGGCCTGTAATTCTCCTTTTTGATGGGGTCTTTGTCTGGTTTGAGGATTAAGGTAATGGTGGCCTCATAAAACGAGTTTGGAAGTTTTCCTTCCATTTCTATTTTTTTGGAACAGTTTCAGAAGAATAGGTATTTATTCTTCTTGAAATGTTTGGTAGAATTCCCCTGGGAAGCCATGTGACTCTTGTTTGTTGGGAGATTTTGGATGGCTGCTTCAATTTCCTTAGTGGTTATAGGTCTGTTCAGGTTTTCTATTTCTTCCTGGTTAGTTTTGGTAGTTGATGCATCTCTAGGAATGCCTCCATTTCTTCGAGATTATCGATTTGCTGGCATAGAGTTGCTCATAATATGTTCTTACAATTGTTTGTATTTCTTTGGTATTGGTTGTGATCTCTCCTCTTTCATTCATGTTTTTGTTGATTTGGGTCATTTCTCTTTTCTTTTTGATAAGTCTGGCCAGGGGTTTATCAATCTTGTTAATTCTTTCAAAGAACCAGCTCCTAGTTTTGTTGATCTGTTCTACTGTTCTTTTAGTTTCTATTTCATTGATTTCTGCTCTGATCTTTATGATTTCTCTTCTCCTGCTGGGTTTAGGCTTTATTTGCTGTTCTTTCTCCAGCTCCTTTAGGTGTAGGGTTAGGTTGTGTACTTGAGACCTTTCTTGTTTCTTGAGAAAGGCTTGTATTGCTATATACTTTCCTCTTAGGACCGCATTTGCTGCATCCCAAAGATTTTGAACAGTTGTGTTTTCATTTTCATTGGTTTCCATGAATTTTTTTAATTCTTTAATTTCCTGGTTGACCCATTCATTCTTCAGTAGGATGCTGTTTAGCCTCCATGTATTTGAGTTCTTTCCGAGTTTCCTCTTGTTATTGAGTTCTAGTTTCAAAGCATTGTGGTCTGAAAATTTGCAGGGAATGATCCCAATCTTCTGGTACCAGTTGAGACCTGATTTCTGACCTAGGATGTGATCTATTCTGGAGGATGTTCCATGGGCACTAGAGAAGAATGTGTATTCTGTTGCTTTGGGATGGAATGTTCTGAACATATCTGTGAAGTCCATTTGGTCCAGTGTGTCACTTAAAGTCTTTATATCCTTGTTGATCTTTTGCTTAGATGATCTGTCCATTTCAGTGAGGGGAGTGTTAAAGTCCCCCACTATTATTGTATTGTTGGTGATGTGTTTCTTTGCTTTTGTTATTAATTGGCTTATATAATTGGCTGCTCCCATGTTAGGGGCATAGATATTTACAATTGTTAGATCTTCTTGTTGGATAGACCCTTTGAGTAGGATATAGTGTTCTTACTCATCTCTTATTAGTCTTTGGTTTAAAATCTGATTTGTCTGATATAAGGCTTGCTACCCCAGCTTTCTTTTGGTGTCCATTAGCATGGTAAATGGTTTTCCACCCCCTCAGTTTTAGTCTGGGGGTGTCTTTGGTTCTAAAATGAGTCTCTTGCAGACAGCATATCAATGGGTCTTATTTTTTTAATCCAATCTGATAGCCTGTGTCTTTTGGTTGGGGCATTTAGCCCATTTACATTCAGGGTAACTATTGAAAGATAGGAATTTAGTGCCATTGTATTGCCTGTAAGGTGACTGTTACTGTATATTGTCTGTGTTCCTTTCTGGTCTATGTTGCTTTTAGGCTCTCTCTTTGCTTAGAGGACCCCTTTCAATATTTCTTGTAGGGCTGCTTTCATGTTTGCAAATTCCTTTAGTTTTTGTTTGTCCTGGAAGCTTTTTATCTCTCCTTCAATTTTCAATGACAGCCTCGCTGGATATAGTATTCTTGGCTGTATATTTTTCTCTTTTAGTGCTCTGAATATATCCTGCCAGTCCTTTCTGGCCTGCCAGGTCTCTGTGGATAGGTCTGTTGCCTATCTAATGTTTCTACCATTGTAGGTTACAGACCTCTTGTCCCGAGCTGCTTTCAGGATTTTCTCTTTGTCTCTGAGACTGGTAAGTTTTACTATTAGATGTCGGGGTGTTGACCTATTTTTATTGATTTTGAGAGGGGTTCTCTGTGCTTCCTGGATTTTGATGCCTGTTTCCTTCCCCAAATTAGGGAAGTTCTCTGCTATAATTTGCTTCAATATGCCTTCTGCCTCTCTCTTTCTTCTTCTTCTGGGATCCCAATTATTCTAATGCTTTTTCGTCTTATGGTATTGCTTATCTCTCAAATTCTGCCCTCATGATCCAGCAGTTGTTTATCTCTCTTTTTCTCAGCTTCTTTATTTTCCATCATTTGGTCTTCTATATCACTAATTCTCTTGTCTGCCTCATTTATCCTAGCAGTTAGAGCCCCCATTTTTGATTGCACCTCATTAATAGCCTTTTTGATTTTGACTTGGTTAGATTTTAGTTCTTTTATTTCTTCAGAAAGGGTTTCTCTAATAATTTCCATGCTTTTTTCAAGCCCAGCTAATATCTTTAAAATCATCTTTCTGAAGTCTAGTTCTGACATCGTACTAATGTCTGTATTGAGTAGGTCCCTGGCAGTCGATACTGCCTCTTGTTCTTTTTGTTGAGGTATTTTTTTCCATCTTGTCATTTTGTGTAGAGGAGAATAGATTAATGAGAGAACAAAATGCTAACAGGGTAACAATGTCCCCAGAAAATATACACTAAACAAATCAGAAAAGACCTGAAACCAGGGGAAAAGAAAGAGGGAAAAAAAAAAGTAAAAGAGAAAGAGAAAAACAAACAAAAACAAAACAAACAAAAAAACAGAATATGATCAAATATGATCAGGCTGGTGCATAGATCAGTGCCACACACTAGATTTTGGGTGTATTTTGGTCTGTTAGAAGAAAGTGCCTCCCAAAATTTTAAAGAAAGAAAAACTTATATATGCACAAAAATAATAGATAATATGATGAAGGGATGGAATATGACTGTAAAGATGAAAATTATAAAAAAATTTTATAAAAGGAATTGATAAGTTGGTTGAAAAAAGAAAGAAGAGGATTTAAAAAAAAAAGGAGAGAATGTGATCAGGCAGGAGACTAGAACAAAGCCATACACTAGATATTTAGGGTATATTTTGATCTGTTACAAGAAAGTGTATCTCAAAATTTTAAATAGAGAACAACTTATATATATATATATATATATATATATATATACCGAAAATAAGGTTAACTACCATGAAGGGATAGAATATGACTCTAACAATGAAAAATAAAAAAAAGATTTTTAAAAAAGAGATTGATAAGATGTTGGTTGAAAAAGGGGAAAAAAAAAGATGTTAAAAAAAATTAACTTTGAAAGACTATAGAATCATGGTAAAAAATCATGGATTCTATGCGCAGTATTCCCCTAGCGCTGGAGTTCTGCCGTTCTCATTGATCGGTAAACTTGGTCTTGGCTGGCGGTTCTTGCTGATCTTCTCGGGGAGGGGCCTGTTGCCATGGTTCCCAAATGTCTTTGCCCGAGGCGGAATTGCCCCGCCCTTGCCGGGTCCGAGCTAAGTCATCTGCTTGGGCTTGCTCTCGGGAGCTTTTGTTCCCTGCAAGCTTTCCGGACAGCTTTGGAGGATGAGAGTGAAATTGGTGGCCTCCCAATCACTGCCCTGGAGGGCCGAGAACCTGGGGCCCTACTCCTCAGTGCGCCCCCAGAGAAAAGCGGTCAATCACTCCTATCTCTCCGGTCTCCAGCCGCACTCTGTGCTCACCCGGCCTGTGACCGAGCGTTTCTATCTCTGGCACCCGACCCTGTGTGGAGTCTCCAAACCCAGCAGATCCCTGCGGTGCGCTCCTGCACCACTCCTCCTGGGGGAGGAAGGGGAGTCTCCCCAGATCTGCCGCTTGTTGGGTTCCTGCTGGAAGAGCAGTGGCCTGACTGTGCCGTGGATCACAGTTTGTGGCAACCCCGAGCTGAGAGCCTGGACCTCGGCTCCCTCTGCAGCCAGCCTCCCCGCTCTGATACCTGGGAGCTCTGCCACACTCAGGTACCCCCAGTCTTTCTGTGACCCTGAGGGTCCTGAGACCACACTGTCCCAGTGAGCGTTCCACCCCCAGCTTAGCCACTGGAGTGATGTCGCTCAGCGGAGCCGACTTCTAAAAGTTCCAATTTTGTGCTCCGCTGCTCTATCACTTGCCAGAAGCGGCAGACGGAGGCCCCTCCCCCACCATCTATCCTCCCGAATATCGCCTCGGATTCACTTCTCTTCATGTCCTACCTTCCAGAAAGTGGTCGCTTTTCTGTTCAGAGAGTTTTTGCTATCCTTTTCTTCAATCTCCTGTTTAGTTCGTAGGTGTTCAGAATGGTTTGATTCCTATCCAGTTGAATTCCTGGGATTAGATGAAATCCAGGTCTCCTACTCCTCTGCCATCTTGTTCCTCCCCCCAATTCCATTCAATTTTTATGGTCATGTTGGTCTTTCTTTTTAAAATTATAGGTCCTCTGAGATCCAGGACCATGGCTCATTTTTCATTTCATTCCCTAGGCCTTAGCATGGAGCCTGCTTCCTGTTGGGTACACAGAACATGGTGGAAGGATTGACTTTGGGCATTCGTGGGCTAGCAAAGACAAGAGTTGAGGACAGTGGCCCCCTAATCTCTGAAATATGACACAGGCTCTTATTGACATCAGTTTATATGCCCCTCAGACAATGACTAATGATACTCAGTCTTCCTGAGCACATTAAGACATTATTAAATTCTGTCAGCTTAGCTCTCCTACCTTCTAAATTAGAGCAGTGAGCATGGTTTCTCTGCTCAAGTCACGTTTTGCTGCAGCAGATTCCATTCAACCTCCTGACACCAATTTGTGTGATATTTTAGCATTTAGCACATAGACAGGAAAATGGCATTCCTGCCTGTGTCCTCTAGGCAGACAGCCCACTTTGAGGTTCAGCCATGTGGTTTGTGCTCGCCCCAAGTCTAGTCTACTCTATTGAAATTCTCTTCCTGAAATTCACTCATTAAACTCTCCCATGATCCATCATGATGAAACTGATTCTCAAAGTATTGTCTTTTACCATTATTAATCTTTGGGGTTTGATGCTCACTGGTGCTTCTGACTGGCTCACGTGATTTCAGCTATTAATCTTTATCTCAATCAAATTATATACTGTTTTAACTTGGAAGGTCTTGCTGTCTCTGGGGCTGAATCTTATCAGCTCTGATGGCTTCGCAGTGAAAGTTTTTGTTTTTGTTTTTGTTTTTTTTTAAACCCACCAACTTTTTGGTTTGTGAGCAAATTCTACCCACAAGAATTCCTGGACAGTGATGTTGTTTTCTTGAGCCTTTTCCAAACACTATTTTCTCTCCCTTTTTGTCTGTCCTCCTCCTTCCTGGGGGCAGTTAAATGTGGTACCCGAGAAATTACCTTCAAAAATTTTCCCACCAGATGCCTAATTCACAGGAGGCTACTGTGGTGGACATGATCTATTGCAGTTTTTGTACCAAGACCACACCCCCCTACACACTACTTCTGGCTAATAACTCAAAGTGTTAGGAGTACTAAGGCAGATGCATTCCTGGAAGACAAGACACTTACTTGTTTACCATGTTGTCTCTAAGATTCCCCCATGACTTTGTGTAACCTGCCTTAGGCTACAAGGCAGTCTGAAACACTTCCATCCAACCTTCTCTCCCTCTCTAGCTCATTCGGGGTCAGATTGCAGCATGATGTGCTCTCTACTATGAAGGGATAGAATATGACTCTAACAACACAGCTCTCTTTCCACTTCTCTCCAGATAGAGACCTGGCTGCACATGGAGAGTTTCACTTTAATGGAAAATGGTATCAAGGGGATGAGAGCAATAGATAAATCAGAAACCAGTATTCTCTCAAGGAGAAAACTGAACCAGTAAAATTATTAGTGGAGTGAAACTGAAATAGTTGGTTTCTAAGACAGGGCATGTGGCATTTGTTACTTCATGGATTCACTAGACTGAACACTGCCTAATTAACCTAATTAAGATTAAATATATTCATTAGGATGTATTCACATACTTCTCAAACAATTGGAGGTCAAAGGTGGGGAAAAAAACATGACAAATATTATAACATGGGGAGGGTACAATGATGTACACTGAATTCTCCTACAGATAATCATGTGCTTTTTATTTTGTATCTGGGTGATTTTTTTAAGAGATGTAAACTACTTTCAGGTTTGTGTGATAATAAAGGAGATGTAACGAAATGGGGAGGATATTAAGAAGACAAGGATTCAGGAAACAGAAACTATCCCCCTGCTTTTACTTGTTAAGGACTGGCTGAATGAAAGGTTGATCTGATAGTCTTGACCTTGGAGGAAGGAAACTTGGAATCTAATCCCCAACAAGCCAGTAATTCACACCTGCTGTCTGGTTCCATTTCCTCATTTGTGCAGTTAGGTAGGATGGGCTACCTGAGTGTGACATGCCCCTCCCGTGAACCTTCCTAGATTCCTCCTGCAGAATCTAGCAGGAACCTCAACTCACTGGCTATTGAAGGTCTGTGTTGATGAGTCGTGTTTCATGTCTAGAAAGCCAAATATCCCAGAATGATTCCAGAATGTTTGAAATGAATAAAATTCAAGATACACATATGTTGGTCAGCTAAATATATGGAAAGGGAATTTAAGAAAGGCCATAATCCCAATTGTCTTCCAGAAAGTGTGGATTTCATGGAGTGACTTATCCAAGCTTATTTATGGAGTTTCTGCTATTTTTAGGTACTGTGCTAGGTATGGGCATTGTTGGCGATGGACTCTGTTAACGTAATTCTGCAGATGAGCCTACATCACTGGTTACCCAGTACTCTGGCAGTCTTCCTCCTTCCAGTCAAAGCAGAAAGAGATGGCTTGACTAAGTGGAGTAGTGGTGGAGAATGAATTCAGCTCTTCTCTGCATGAAGCTCACACCTTCAAAGGTGGAACTCACTTCCTATCAGAGGAATGAAGTGTATACAGATCCAAACTAAAAGCTTTCTATCATGTTGCCTTTTAACATTTCTTGCTACTTTTAGAAAGGGGAGAGAGAATCGGATTCGGTGACACCACTTCTAATGGAATCTTTACCTTTGGTGGCTTTTGAAGGAAGAATCACTGTACGTGCTTGCTATGAAATACTTTCTGTCTCAAAATGTCAATTTGCTTTTTTCCAGTCACAGATGGGGATTCATATATGGCGCTGTGATCCTGGGGTCTGGATCGGATGTACTGGTGGTTCTAAGGAGGGCTCTGCCCATGCACTGAAGATTTCCAAGGCTGGTTCCCTTGTTTGTGGTGGTCTGTGTCTGTCTCAGGCCTTCTGACACCCTGGATTGTATCTGTCTGGCATCTCACCACCTTCCCGCTTCTTCCAGGCAATGCTACATTACAGGAAAGTCAGACAGGGAAACTAGGCAGCAGCCCTAACTTGAATGGAGCTAACCTGAGATACTAGTAACTAACTGGTTGGTGATAGCTGGGTTGATGCTCTCTCCAGCCATCCAGAACCTCCCCCCCCGCTCCGCCACACTGAGTCCCTATGAGAGCTGATCAACTTTGCCTTGCTCACACATTCTCTTTCAAAAGTTAACATTTAATACATTTATCAGTACTGATTACACAATGATTTCAGGCTCTTTGAAAAAAGCTTGGAACATACAGGAAAGCACAAGGAAGAAAAACAAATAGATATTTTTTCTTTTTTTCTACATCAGGGATCTTACTGCACACACTGTGCTGTTATTACTTTTTACTCAACCCTGTATTTGCAATACTTCCTCACCTTTAAATCTTTTATAAGAGGAGTTTTAGAACTGCACATTATTTTATAGATGGCTATGCCAAACCCTATTTAACCACACTCTTGTTAGATGTTGGGAGTATTTTCCCTTTCTAACTTGTGCTCACTCTTCTGGCAGGACTATACTTGCATTCAGCTCTTTTTGCACATCTGTGATATCTTTTCCCCTAGGATAAAACCTTCAAAGTAGAGTTGCTGTGTTGAGCAGTCTACTTTACAAGTGTAGTGCGTTTACATCCCCTACAACTGTTGGAGGAGGACTCTTGGATTAAATCCACCAGCATGTTGCAGGTGGTGGCAGTGGTGGTGGTTTATAATGGTTAATTTGACCAGTCAAAATGGATACCTAATTGTCATAAACATTTTGATTGTTTTTTTGTTTTGTTTTGTTTTTAAATATTTTATTATTTGAGAGAGAGTGAGTGAGAGAGAGCACAAGCCAGGGGGAGAGACAGAGGGAAAGGGAGAAGTGGGCTCCCTGCTCAGCAGGGAGCCTGATGATGCAGGGCTTGATCCCAGGACCCTGGGATCATGGCCTGAGTGGAAGGCAGATGCTTAACAGACTGAGAAACCCAGGCGCCCAACATTTTGATTGTTTTTGATGACTATGAATTTTTAAGTGTTTTCCTCTTAGGTTCACTGGATTGTTGTGTGTTTCCCTTTATTTTTTCTATTTTACTTGTCATGTTTTATGTATTGCCCGCTATAATTAAAGTATTTTTTATTACCTTGTAAACTCTTAATTAACATAACAGTTCATAGCCTTTCATCTGACTTTCATATTTTAACAATAAAATTTTTATTTTATTTTTATGAGGCCAAATATTTCTAAAATCTTTTTCATGGTCTCTTCCTTTGCTTTCTGATTACCTTATGCTGAGAAGGGGATAAATGTAAACTACATTGCCTTTTTGATCTTATGATTCAGTTTTTTTTTTTTTTTTTTAACTTTAACTGATCTGAGTTTACTTTGAAGTATAAAGAGAGTAGGTATTTAACATTTTCAGGTGGGGAGTGATCTAAGTACCAGTTGTAAAATAGCTCCTTCAGGAATTTAAATGCTCCCTTTGGACCATATTGACTGTGTTCATACTTCAAGAGGTAATTCCACCCACCTACTCTTAGGTCAATACAATCATTTTAGTTACAGTATATTTTAAATATATTTTAACATCTAGCACTTCACGTTTCCTGGGTTTTTCTTTTTAATTTGGAAATTATCTTTTAAATTTTACTTTTTTTAAATTTAATTTTATTATGTTATGTTAATTACCATTCTGTCTGCTGTTTAACATGTGAGTTTTCCCCCTTTGATTATATAAACTACTGTTGTAAATGTTCCTTGGGTGCGTAAGCTTCCTTCTTCAGCTAACGTGTACTCTGATTGCCCTCCCTTAGTACCTTGCACTACACAAGGCTTCCATTTCAGACCACAAACCTCTATTGAGTGTCAATACCTATTAATACCTCTTAACACCAAACATTAGCTCTTTCCCTCTCATTCCTACTGTATTTCTACTCTTCTCCTCCCTAATTGTATAATGTTTGTCTCTCAACCTATACAGTTAAATAGCTCAGACTCTTGGGAAAGGTATGCCTACTTTTCAAACTAAAACTTCTTGTATTTTTTTTTCCATACTGTGGGATTTGGAAAGTATCTACATGTTCTCAAACCCAAAAGACATCCATGTGAACAGCAATCTCAAACTGTCATTTGCCTCACACCCCTACTTGATCTCACTGGAGAGAAACAAATGCTCTTCTCCCAGGTTTGCTTCCCTGACAACAGCTCACTGATCCATTCTAGAAGCTACCATCTCCTTGACTAGAGAGCTCAACTGTATTTCTCTCCTACTTTCTTCTACCAGTTGAATAATAGGTTTTACATCAAAATCAAATGTGATGCTGTGTAACATTATCCAGGACTTTCAATAAATTAAGTTCTATACATGTTTTGCAGGTAAGTTTTCTATCCTGTTTCACAGTTCCCTTGCCACTTGTTCTTCAGTGGCCCAGAGTGTCTGACACTGTCCAGTCTTTTCTAGATGCTGTGAGTTAGTGTAGAAATCTTCTAAGAAAAGAACAGTGCCATAGTTAAAAGCAACAGTTGGTGACCTGATCTATACAGGCAGATAGTAAGCCTGTTTGACTTTGAGCCACAGGTCTCTGTTGCAACCTATCTCTATCATTATAGTGAAACATAGTCATAGACAATATGTAAATGAATGAGCATGGCTGTGTTTCAATAGAACCTTATTTACAAAAATAGACACTAAGCTGGGTTTGGTTCCTGGCACGTGGTTTGCCGACCTCTGAAGGTGCTGGAGCATAGTTGCCTGAGAACGAGTATCTGTTCACCAATTTCTGGGTGTGTGATTGAGGGTCACTTTCTTAACCTCCTTGTGCCACAAAAATAGGGAATTCATAAAATGAGGATGAGTATAAAATACACTTTCTAGGGTCCTATGGAGGACTGAAGGGATGAGCCCAGGTTAAAGCTCCTGGAAACTGTGTGCCTGTGAACATACTAAGCCCTAAACCAAGTGTTGAATGTGGTGTTAGTTTGAGCCCAGCGCACTACATAGATCACTGCAAGAGCATTTCCAGCATTTCCTTTCACTTAATTTCTATTGTTTAGGCCTTGGGTCCTCTTCCATCCCTCCCTGAAGTAAAATCTTTAAGGAAATGCCAATGCAGAGGTTTAACTGCTGCCTGTTCTGTTGTTTAATTTCCAGAAGGGAACATTGCAGTGGCAACCAGAGTCCTCCCAGGATCCTCTCTAACACTGAAAACAAGGTCGGCTTTGTTATAGCTGCAGAAAAGCTCACTGCTTGTATTTCTTTTCACGTGGTTTGCCAGTCAAGATCTATTTACTCCATGGTTTCTTGGCTAATTATATCCAGCATGGCACTGATTGAGCTGTTAATAAAGTGTGAAGGTGCCTTGCAGATACATTCTGAGCCTTAAAGAAGCCATCTACATCTCAAACTGCAAACGGTGGTGTCCTCCGATCCCTCCAATATTCTGGCGATAGCATCTCCAATTGTAAAATTAATCAAACTTCTCTCAGTGACAGAAATGTTAATCTAAAATTTTTGTCACAATTACCCAGAGTGTTATTGCAGCTTCTGCAATTAATTTCTCCTTCCCTTTTTCCATCACTGGGTTAGACTCCTTTGTAATAGTGATAAATGAAATAGATGCCTGACCTTTTTTTAAATTATTATTTAAAATAAATTACTTTACAAGAAAAAAATTACCTCCAGGTAATCAACACCTTCAGATAAACAGAGGAGCATGGGGCATTAGGTACTTTATTGTTTCTCTCTCTCTTTCTATCTTTTTGTGTGTCTTCAGTGATTGAAATGACAAATGGAGAAAGAACGAAGTGAGTCTACTTTTATGACTGTGTTCCCATGTGGAACTAATTTAGCTTGTGGTGTTGGTTTTTATGGGTGCTGGGGAACACCAGAAAAATCAGAGTGTGATACTAAGAAATTGTAAATTAGAATAAAAGAAACCCACAGGGGAAGAAAGGAAACAAGATGTTATGTTTACTTGAGCAATAACTAGAAAGTTTAGTGCACCCTCGGTGTGAACAAGCCCCTACTACTCACAGTGTGGGCTGCAGACCAGATGCATGATGGCACCTGGGAGCTTGCTGGAAATGCAGAATCTCAGGCCCTGCCCCAGTCCCACTAAATCAAACAAAATCCTCATGTCACCTGTATACATTCTGGAACTTGTAAAACACTGGAGCCCAGACTTAGAGATGAGGTGTCTTGGAGGCTGGTACAAGTGAGGTTTATAAGCAAGTAGCAGAGCTCATGGGACCTCACTACTACTTGTGCACAGAATAAGAGATCCCAGGTGCACATTGGAATTCCAGAACATGAACAATTCAAGGAAAAGGGATGAAAACAGACTATTACAAATAGGAATTTCTTTTCTTGGCCCAGCTTTCTGATGACTGTCCCAGTTCTGCCAACTGTGGGATGGCAGGGACCATTCAGCTCTATCTCAGGAGGTCCCCAGACATTTGACTGAATGAGTGGAAAGAGTAATGGAATGGGATCTACTGGAAAAATCCAAAGCAGTTGGTACAAGAATGTAAGAAGCTTTTATAGAGTAAATGGGTTGTTTAGTTGGGTTAGCTCAAATGATTATGAAAGAATGAATAAGGATTTCCTACCTCTGAGATTGAATGCTGGAATGTGGGAGGGTGTTACCTGGCTGAGATGCTGGAGACTGAGAACAAGTAGGTGCAGCAACACTTGGTACCCACAATGGGCCATCCTCTGGGCTGTGCATTGGAAGTACAGCCATGAAGACAATATGGGCTCCACTGGAGGAACTCAGAGTCTGAATATGGTGGGGCAATGGTCTTGGTTTCTCTCTGGGGCTTGGTTTATTATTTTCTTTGTAATACATTACTTTCCTCAGTAATCCAGCCAGTGACTCTATATTTAACCTCTATTTTGCCTCCAGATCTTGCCACAAGTAAAGCTAATGAGCAGTAGTGAACTCTGGGCTACATTCACTGGAGTTGGGACAGTTTGAGTGGACTTCTGCTGTCACTGGGAATGTGCTTATTTGTTCGTGTTGCTATTAGTAAACAAGGTAGTTAAAAAGGCTGGCTTTCAAAATCTCCATCCTCAATAGAGAGCTCTGAGAATAAGGATTACATGTACAGTGCTTTTCTGGGGAAAACAAGACTAGCTTGGGATCTTTGTTGTGAAATCCTCTGTCAAAATTAATTAGGGGAATCACATAATTACAATTTATGCATCTAGATGGCCCCCAACAGCTTGTTTATTAATATGGGATTAGTTTTAAAACATCTGAAATAGCAATGAAAAGACTAAATAGCCTTTTCTGGGGGGATAAAACTTAAAGAGCTAAAGAAATCTTTGATTTAATCATATCTTAATGGCAGTTATGGTTAGAATGGGACCACTCCCCCCTTTAAACTGTATCATGTTAGGTGTAAATCCTCAGATTGGGGGCCCAAGGATGGGAGGCCCTAGAGAAATCCAGTATTATTTTAAAACCCTGGCCACATCTCGAACAAACTTATTACAGGTGGCAAGGCTGGTAGGAGATAATTGCCAGCCCCGGGTTCAGAGGGAGGTACTCGCTTCAAGATTGGGCTCCTCTGGCCCTTGATAAATGGAGTTATCACTAACACACACATGCTGCTGAATATATTATTTCATTCACCAAATGGAGATTTAAAATGACTTTGTAACATGCCAAATTAGGTTAATTATCTTTTAAGAGTGTTTTGGAAAAAACTTTAAATGTTCTGTTCTAAGGCTGCAGGGGACCTGGCATGAACTGGCCTTTCTTTATTTATTTAAAAAATCACTTATTTTTTGCTTCTGCTTTATTGCTGTTGCCTGCTTTAATGGACACCCAGCAAGTGTCTCTTGTGGCACCCTCTTTCTCTGCCAGCCCAGTGTCCTATTGGAGTGCCTCCTCTCCCCTTCCATCTTCTCCATTCTTCCTTCTATGTCCTGGGAGGAGACACACTCAATTCTGGTTCGTGTGTGTGTGTGTGTGTGTGTGTGAGAGAGAGAGAGAGAGAGAGAGAGAGAGAGAAAGAGAGACAGAGACAGAGACACACAGAGAGAGAGAGTTGGTGGGGGGGCAGAGGGAGAGTGAATTTTAGTCAAGCTCCATGCCCAGTACAGAGCCCAACTCGGGGCTTGGTCTCACGACTGTGAGATCATGACCTGAGCCAAAATCAAGAGTCAAATGCTTAACTGACTGAGCTACCCAGGCGCCCCATCAATTCTGGTTCTTGAAGATGCCCACCCACTTCTGTTTTCTTGACATTTTGACAAAGACATCTCAGTTCAGCAGGGAGCCTCATGAGTGCAGAAGCAGGGCTTCTTCATCAGAGAATCCTAGCAGGGGCACATGCTTAGGAAGCAAGCTCCCATGGTATGTGTCTAATAGATGCCAGTGAAGTGTATCACATAATCAGAATGTAGTTGGCACTCAGAGTTGCTAGAATGTGTGAATTGTGCAACCCCTTAGCTTAAAATTCCTTAAATGTTTTTACTTTCTATGGGATAGAATAAAAACTCTAACATCACCTGCAAGGTCCCCCACCAGGCTCCTTCCATGCCACTCTCAATCTCCTATTTTAGCATTTAACCCAATGGAGAGTCTCAAGACCCTGAAAGTATTGAACCCCTTCTTGCCATTGTATTTCCAACATACTCTTTCCTTTCCCTGAGGAGTCTTCTCCTCTCCATCTCTACCCTTCACATTTCTTTGCTGGTCAACTTCTCTTGCACTTGAGCTCTCTGCTTTGATATTACTTCTCTACGAAGCCTCTCTGAACCCCCGCAATGCTGGCTCAGGTTTGTGTCTGTTTACACAGCATCTCATACCACCTCCCCACTCCCCAATTACTCAGAAGTTTCACTTTCTGGACTGTGAGCTCATTGAAGCTCATTGAAGACAGATGTCATAACTGTCATATGGATCCCCAGCCTCTAGGCCCTGCACAGAGCAGCTGCTCAGTTACCTGGGATTGAAAGAATTAGTTGCTTCTGCTTATTCATAGGGGAGGTAAATTGTCATCAGAGAGAACATGCCACCAGATTTGGGTGCCTCATTAGGAATGGAATATTAACTTTGGAAGAACCTCAGCAGAAAGACTTGAGAGGTGTATGGTTTGTAGAGATTCTGCCATTATGGCAGCTGAGAAATGTTGTCCTATGGGAGCAGCAATGTGCTGAGGACAACTCCTAGAGCAGCTGATATATCAGGACCCCTAGGTAATCTGACTTAAACAGTGCTCTAGTACCAAGACAGGTGATGTTTGAAGTCTGTGAACTCCTGGAATTGAATGGAAAATCTTGTGTGTGGGTGACAGTAGTTATCCATCTCTGAATATCTACCCCCCCTTCCTCTTCCACACCCCATTAAATAGGATTTCCATTCTTTGGTTTACCTTTTCTCAACTTTTATATAGTACAAGGTGGAAGGAGTTGCTTAAGTAACTCTAGGGTAAAGAATCCTGAATATGTTTCATGCTTTTAGGGCTTGTATCTCATTTTCATACTCATAGCAGGGTACTATTATTGTCCCCATTTTATCAGTGAGGGAAATTGAGGCCCAGAGAGAGAGGCCAGCCAACAGCATACAGCCAGTAGGAGGCAAAGTCAGTATTTGAACCCAAAGAGTTGGTTTCTAGAACCCATGCTCTTATTCAATACATATTATAGGTGATCTTACAGATAAGAAAAATATGGGTCAGAGAGATTAAGTAACTTACCCATGGTCACCCTATTCTGTGGTTAGCAGAGGCAGGCTTAAAACCAGATCTGATTCCCAAGCCAGTGCTGGTGACCCCCAGGCTGTTCTGTTTCCTGGTGGTCGTCTGCAGCTGGTACCTTCTGGTTCAGACCCAGTTCCTTAGAGACCTCTCTTGGGGGTTCTACTGATAATTTCCTGCTTTAGCCACTTTTGCTCCCATTCTCCATGAAGCAGCCAACTGTGTACTCAGCCCCATTGCATCTATGATTAATGTCACTCTCAGTGGGTGTTCTGATAGCAGTAACTTTGGTAAATTGTCTTAAGGGGAGCTAGTGCAATGCAACTCATCATTAGCTGTGAATGTAGGTGAAGCATTACTAGAGCCACTGGAGGTATTTTTCCCTGAACCCCCTGGGCATAGAATAACTCTCTGTTCTTCACTATTTTTAAGTACAACATCCTAAGCGGCAGAGTGAGCTATGACACTGGACCAAGGGATCTTTTAAACAGTATTTTTAATCACAAACCATTCAAAGTGCTCTCTTCTGGCAAGATCTTTTCTTCAGATCCCTGAATTTGTAGGCCAAAAGCGAGTATGGTTCAGGTGGGTTTGGTGTGTCTGAACCTATTGGCCACAGATAGAATTCATGTTTCCTGCTGACCTTCTTGAGAAGAATCTTATGTCTCTGTGTTGCAAATGGAATTACTTGTTTTCATTCAGTAATTTTTCACTGTAGGTCAGTAACATGCCAGGCATAGAGACATAGGGTAAATAAGACAGTTAAGATCCTTCCCTTGGAGGAGCTGGACAATAAACAGAGAAAAGTGCAAACAAAGACAGGTAGGCAGTGAGCTATGTGCCATGAAGGACATAAAGAGGGAGCAGTGATACTGATTGCTTGGATGGACCTAAATACCAAGGACCATTAGGGGTGGCCTCTTTGTGGAGCTTCTATTTATAGGAAAACTGAAATAGGAGAGAAAACCAGGGGGGAACATTCCAGGCAGAAGAACTAGCATTTACAAAGACCCTGAGGTGGAGGAAGAGCTTGGCAGTGCTGAGAAACTAAAAGCAGAGGATGCCAGCTGGAGATTGGGGCATGAGAGATGGTTGTCATGTCAGATACTGTTGCGGAAGTAGGTGGGGTCTAGGTCCTGCAGGACCATGCAGCTGTTGGTATATTTGCAGGGACATTGGTAAGCATTGCAACATTTTAAGCAGAGAATTTATATATGATTGATGATTTTAAAAGCTCCCTGTAGCTATTGTGTCAGGATTGAGTTGGACTGAAAACTGCAAAGTATTGCTGAAAGAAATTTTAAAAAACATAAAGACATCCTGTGTTCATGAATTGGAAGACTAACTAGCATGAAAATGATAAGGTTACCCAAAGCAATCTACAGATTCAATGTAATCCCTATAAAAAATGATTGTGTTTGCAGAAAGAGAAAAAAACCAATCCTAAAATTTATATGAAATCGCAAGGGACCTTAAATAACCAAAACAATGTTGAAAAAGAACAAAGTTAGATCATTCAGACTTCCTGATTTCAAAAATTACTACAAAGATGCAGTAATCAAAATAGTGTCATATTGGCATAAGGACAGATGTATGGACCAATGGAATAGAATAGAGAGCCCAGAGGAAAACTGTAGCATTTAAGATCAAATAGTTTTTGACACAGATGCCAAGACCATTCAATGGGAGGGAAAACATCTTTTCATCAAATGGTGCTGGAAAAACTGGATATCCACTTGCAAAAGAATGAAATTGGACCTTACCTTATAATATACACAAAAATTAACCCCAAATGGGCCAAAGACATAAACATAAGAGCTAAAATTATAAAACTCTTAGAAGAAAATAAAGGAACAGCATCATGACATTTAACTTGACAGTGACTTTTTTTCATATGACACTAAAACCACAGGCAACAAAAGAAAAATAAGACTTCATCAAAATTAAAAACTTCTGTATAGGGGCACCTGGGTGGCACAGTCCATTAAGTATCCAACTCTTGATTTTGGCTCAGGTCATGATCATGAGATGGAGCCCCATGTTGGGCTCTGTGCTCAGTGGAGAATCTGCTTGAGATTTTCTCTCTTCCTCTCACTCTCCCCTTCCCGACTGTGTGCTCTCTCTCTCTCTCTCTCAAATAAGTAAATCTTAAAAAAAAACCTGGGCAATCAAGAACACTACCATGAGAGTAGAAAGGAAACCAACAAAATGAGAAAATGTCTGTAATCATATATCTGATACAGGATTAATATCCAGAATATATTAAAAACTCTAACTCAACACCAAAACCCAAATAAGCCCAATTTAAAAATGGGCAAAGTACTGAATAGACATTCCTCCAATGAAGACCTGTAAGTGGCCAACAGCACATGAAAAGATGTTCAATATCAGTATTCATTAGGGAAATGCAAATCAAAACCATAGTGAGATACTATTTCACATCTGTTAGGAAGGTTATTATAAAAAAATAGAAAACAACAGGATGTGGAGAAATTGGGGCTCTTGTATATTGCTGGCAGGAATGTAAAATGGTGCAGCTGCTTTGGAAAACAGTATGGTAGTTCCTCAAAAGATTAAACAGAATTACAATATGATTCAGCAACTCTACTTGTAGATCTATACCCCAAAGAATTTAAAGCAGAGACTCAGATACTTGTACATCAGTGTTCATAGCAGGATTATTCACCATAGAGAAAAGATGGAAACAACCCCAGTGTCCATCAAAAAATGAATAAAAAATGAATTAAAAAGTTGGTGTATAGACACACACACACAGTGAAATATTATCCAGCCTTTAAAAAGGGGGAAATTCTAACACAGGTTACAACATGGATGAACCTTGAAAACATTATGCTAAGTGGAATAAGCCAGACACAAAAGGATAAATATTGTATAATTCTACTTATGTGAAATATCTAGAATAGGCAAATTCATAGAGACATAAAGTAGAATAGATGTTTCCAGGGGCTAGGGGATGTTGTTATTATTTAATGGGTACAGAATTTCAGTTTGGTTTGGTAAAAAGTTCTGGAGTGGATAGTGGTGTTGGTTGCATTATGTTGTACATGTATGTAATCACATTGGATTGTACACGGTACAGTGGTGGCAATGATCAATTTTACGTTAGGTATCTTTTACCACAATTAAAAGAAATAAAAAAAAATTGGATTGGAAGAAGGGAAAGAATATAAACAGGCATACCAGTAAGGAAGAATTTTACATCGTTAAGAGAGGAAGATGTTTTAGGTTAGGGTGGGGGCAGGTGAAATGAAGAGAGGTTTTTTTTTTTTTTTTGTAGGGATGGGAATATCAACCATTAGAGGTTTTTTTATTTTTTATTTTTTATCTTGAGCCAAAATAAAATACCTCTTATCAAAATATATTTTACTTTGGGAAGATTCTATCATTACAGTGGCTCAAGTACCAGTAGATGCTTGCCCAGTTTGAGTAAGAAGCTCATTGGCTGTTAAGTTACTCGCATTTATTCTTCACATCTATATGTTCATCCCTTAGTAATTCTTCTACCCTAGGTTTACCTGTCTGGCACCAGAAAAACTAGCATTAGTGTTAAGGGTCTCTGACTCCATGATCTTAACCTGTAAATAAATTCCCCCTAATTCTCAGCAGGCTCTTGTTTTTGAGAAGGCAAGTTAGCATATAAAATATTGATTTTAATGTAGTATTTGCATTGCAAATTAGCTCTTCAGAACAGGTAGAATTTTTTTGTTTTGTTTTGGGCATCCTCAAAGGATGACAAAACAGCTTCCATTTCTTACTAGCTTGTGTCTCTGAGATTTGCACAAAGAGAATCATTGGAGGCCCATGCACAAAGGCTTGGCCAAATGGTCACAATTTCCTGAAGTGATAGTTTTTCTCCCTGTGCCAAAGGAGAGTCACAGTGGATACTGTGGTGGTTCATTTTGGAAAGTGTACGGCTTCCAAAGCCTGTTTATTAAAGCAACGAGAAATACTTTAATGTCTCCTGTGTGCAGATTGGACCCTGCTTTCTAGAGTGGAACAGCTGTGTTTGTATTACAGTAGGTAGGCAGACTGCCGTGCCTTGTTTAGGCCTGGGATGGACTGCTTGGAAGATGATGAGCAGGGTTTGGGCAGCCACTGTGGAACTGAGAAGCTGATCCCAAAGTGTCTCATACTACCAAGATCAGAAACGGGGCCATGTGTCAGTAGGGACCCCAATCCACAGATACTGAGTTGTAGCCTAAGGAAAATAATCCCCTTTAGGAGGTGATGAGGGTACAAGGGTCTTTGAGAAAGATTTCATGATTATTTTCCTTTTTCCTTTTATAATCACACAATCTTTCTAAGCTGTCTTGAGTTTATGGGGGAAAATACTCATAACTCCTATTATAAAAATAACCGTGACATTGTAGTGATCTCTCAAAAAATGTTAACTAATGTGTCAGGAACTGTGTTAAGGGTCTGTTTTAAACTGAATTGTGTTACCCTAAAATTCATGTTGAAGCCCAAACCCCCAATATGATTGTGTTTGGAGATAGCAATTTTAGGGACAAAATTGAGGTTAAATGAGGTCATAAGGGTGGGGCTCTAATCAAATAGGACTGGTGTCCTTATAAGAAGAGACAGCAGAGATCTGGGGGTGGGGGCACACTAAGAAGACAGCTTATCAGCAAGCTAGAAAGTTAGGTCTAACCAGACACCAACTCTGCTGGCACCTTGATCTTGGGCTTCCAGCCTCCAGAACCATGAGAAAGGAAATTTCTGTTGTTTAAGCTACCCAGCCTGTGGTATTTTATTTTAGCAGCCTGAGCCAATAATGCAGGATCCAACATAATCTATCCCATTGTAATCCTTACAACCTATAAGATAGGTAGTATTTTCCCAATTTTATGGATAAGAACACAAACTTTGAGTTGAAGGTAGCCTCTCCTCTTAAACTTTGTGAGTCATAGCTTCACTAGAGAAAATATACTTTCTTGCTTTAAATGGCCTACTTTCTGTTACTATAATACCGGATGTGGTATTTTATCTTCCATGTATCACCATCACCTGCTAAAGTAGCTAGTACATAACAGGTCCTCATAACTTCATTGAATGAAAGATGTCGAGGCACACTGCAGGTGAAAGTTAATGCAGAATTATTGGATCACCAACCATCTAATTTTATTGATTTAACATATGATTATATTTCCTCTACTTAAGGAGGGTAAACACTGCCAGATAGAATATTCAGCTGCATATCACGAGTGATTGACTAAATGTATCCTGAGGGAAAATTTATGGTTCTTGGGCAGTTCGTTGCAAAGAAAAGATATAGAAAGACAACCTGGTGTGACTGATGTTTTTAGGCAGAGAAGTGGCTATTTGTATATTTTTCAAACTAAGAAGCTCATTTATGTCAACAATGTATTCCAGAGGTAATCTTGCTCACTTGTCTCCAGAATTGAGTTGTTGAGTATAAAAAACCTTTGATCCATGTTCTCAACTATTTTTATTTCCTAGTGACTGTCACTAGTGAACCCTAAATCTTTGGAAAGAAACCATTGCCCAGCTGACACCGTTCTTATTCTACTAAAGAGCATCAGACATTCCTTGAGCCTATTCTATGCCTTTTTCCCTTTAGCTCTGGCAGAAAATTTTCTCAAGTGAGAGGCATATGTACATGGTTTTTGCTTTCCTTTGCAATATTGTTACTGAAGGAGATAAATTATTCTCATTTTCTTAGACATCAGTTCAGGATGACAGAGTTATACACATTAAAAATCCCAATTTTTAAAACCAAATTCACCGGGACCTCCCTGTTTCCCAGTACATGGCCTTATATTGTCATGTGGTAGCTGAGCAAATGAGTTGTTAAATGAAGAGAGACAATCTTTAAAGAGATTTTCAGTGCCGGGTGAACAGAACTTCAGAAAACTTGACGTATGACCATCCAAAATGAGCAAACATGAAACATCTTTTAGATGTTGACTCTACCATACTTATATGTTTAAATAATATTCACCTCCAGAGAGAGACTGGGATCAGAAAACCTGAAATTTGAATGTTAGTAAATTATCTAAAACAGTGTATTTATATGGCTAATAAAACAATAGGATTCATTTTTACAGATTCATCATCCAACATGAGTTCTCAGGAATTCATTTCTTAAAGCAAGATAAATCTCTTTCCTCATGTTTCCTTCTTATCAAAAATCTCCTAACCCTTTCACTGCCTTTGAAGTGATACCTAAGCTTTAGTATGCTAGAGCTGAAGGGAGCAGAGAGGAGTCTGAATCCAAACCCCTGATTTTACATATGAGGAAATTGGATTAACTGATTTTCCGAGGTCACATACCTATTAATGGCAGGCTTGGGACCAAAATCCAGATGTCCTGATTCCCAGGAAATACAGACTTTTCTTCCAGTCTCATAAAGGGGTAATTGCTTCCATCATTTGAAATGGAGATATGTCTAAATACTGCTGGGTTCAGTCTCATCCCAGGATGGATGTGTAATTGTTTAAGGTGTCATCTGTTATCCTGCCAAAGATTCAACACACCACTCAGTGGGGAACCAGCTCTAATTTAAGTCAGAGCAAATGACTTGTTTTTTTTCTATTGCGGGGCATGACAAGTTTCAGAAATAATGAGCTCTACTCACCAGACTTCTTTTTGGCTTGAGTATTATACTCTAGAATCATTCTTACTAATATCCTCTAAGGAGCTGAAGGGTTATACATGGGTTCTCAGAGCCATTTTTTATTATAAGGATCATTCATACCAGTTATGCATAAGCACATACCAGTAGAAAGAGAAATTTGCAGTATTGCATGCATGTGTTTAACTGAATGTGGAATGGTGTACTGAGGTTTGAGATCATATTAAGGTTCAGTCCTCATTTTTATGTAAGCCCTCTCTGGCCTGAGGCATTTTTTTCATTATAACCCTCCCTGCTGCAATCTCCTGCCACAAAGGGAGTTTATGGTCATGACTGGCTATTTTTCAACTCATTGAAAAATATCAAAAGGTAGATGGTTTATTAATGTTAAACATTTGAGCATCTGGTTGAAATGGAGGGGTGGAAACAAGCACTCCTACAAACTCTTTCATCTAAAGAGGTAAAGTCCTTTGTGTTATCCAAGCTTTACATTGCCACCACCTTCTCCCCAAATACTTGGCATCTGCTGTGTGACTTAAATGTTTCCTAACCCTTTTTAGACACAGGTTCTGTGGAACATCTGATGAAAGCTGTAGGCTTTCTCCTCCTACCCATCCTTGATATCCTGGACACACCTCCCCAGTGTTGTTCATAATTTCAGAGGCTTTAGTGATGCTTTGGAGTCTATCCAGGGGTCCTGAGTTAAGAAATCCCAGGTAGTGTGTTAACATTCTTTATCCTAGAATCCAGAACTTATAAGCTTTAGGGGAAGTCACCTTTGATTTCTTGAGATTTAAACCATGAACCACTGGTCAATATCTGATTACAGTCCACAGCAACTGAAATAAATTTCTTATAAAAAATTCATTTATTGAATAGTAGGTGTATCATGCCAGACAACCTGGACATTCTTGAGATACCCTTACTTAGAAGCATAGGGTCTCATTAGGGATAAAATCAAACTAGCACATAAAATAGTTAATCACACAGTGTCATACCCCACCATGTAGATTTCAGAAGGTGAAGCAATCTTCTTTGGGTCAGAGTGATGAAGAAAATCTTTCCAGGGTGGAAGGAAATAATCTGTTGTGCAAAGCACAAATAAGCTTTAGGTAGATGGTAGGGAAGATGGGGGGATGGGGAAATATATTTTGAGCACAGGAGCAGTGCACTAGCAAGGCTTTTGGGGAGAATGTCAAATCAGCAAGAATGTGAATGGTGATGAGTATATGCAGTAACTTTTTTCTATTCCAAAGCATCATCTAACATAAATCTTCAAAGCTGGGCTACTATTGACCTAATTCTGATGAGGAGGAGTGGTTGTATAACCAATCAAACTAAATTGGCCACAGTTTGGAGTTAGACATTGTTTATTGAATGATGCTTTGTGTTCTCAGCTAAAAGATCTGTTCATTTTAACCTTGTTTCTGCAATTCTTTTCAATTTGATGTTATTTTCTGGGTGTCAGCAGCTCTTAATGGGAGACCTAATATGTCTTCAACTTCTGCTGCAATCTATCTTGTCTTTTTTATGCTTTTCCTTATGGCTAGTAAATACAAAAGTTAGATTTTTGTATATTTGAAGATGTATATCCCTGCATTTGCATATCCATATATGCTTACATATGTGCAAAAAAATAGGAAAGGTATCTGAAGGTTTTATTCTAAAGTATTCACAGTGGTTGCCTCTGGGGACTAGGGTTGGAAGATGGTGATGGTAAGAGGGGAACTTTATTTTACTCCTCTTACTGCTATATAACTTCTTACAATGAGCATATATTACTTTTGTAATTAAAGAAAAAGAGAAAAAAGGAAAGAAATTGAATTTGACATGCCTCCAAGTAATATGAAGCCCTTTCATCATTTTGAAGGTACAAAGAAAAACAATTGTGCCTCAAGGGAAATTTATTTTATCAGAATGTGTATTTTTTTTTTTTCTTTAATCATGTAATGAAGCATCTTGCCCTGGATTTCCAATAAGCTTGCTTTGTTTAAATATGTAGATCTCTGCTAATAATTTATGGTAACTGGAAGTGGTATTTGTTAGACTGGCATCTCATTCACACACTGGTATGTACATGTGCTTAGGTGATGTTAGCTCCCTTCACTTTCTCTCTGTAGAATTTGGACTTCTGAAGATGAGTGCTGGTTTTCCCATAATCTCTCTTCCCTTCCATCCTGCAATTAAGTAGAGGAGTATTTCCTGTACTGTGCCCTAGGGCTGTAAGGTGCCCTATAGAAACATGACTCTGGTGTCAGACTAGAGACTAGACATGCAATTTTGTTTGCTCTTGTGCTCAATGATGGTATGGCATAATCATGCAAAAAAATTATTCTCTCAAACGTATTTGGTCTTAATACCTGACTCATGAGTCTAAAAATCACACAGTTAATGAAAAACAAAAGGCAGGAATACACAGAAACATTTTAAGATGATGTGTAAAGAAGGCAGGAGTATGGATGGCCTCTATTTTTGACAACATTAAATTGTCCCAGGAAGTAGACAAAGAATGGTAAGGAAAGAGTAACCATATACATTTTGGGGTGTGTATAATAAGTGGAAGTAATAACGTAGAAGCAGTATGGCATTGTAGTCAAGAACATGGCCTCTGGCAATCTGAATCCTGGCTCCTCAACATAAAAACTGTATGACATTGGGCAAGTTACTTCTCTGTACTTGAGTTCCCTCATCTGTAAAATGGAATTGGTTATAGTGACTACCTCTTGGGATTATTAAGAATTTTAAAGTTGCTCATATTTACACAGCATTTCAAATGGTGCCTGGTACATGGAAGTTTGTGATGAAAAAATATAAATTAATAAATATGTCAAGCATATATTGAGTTCTTAATGCTTGTCAGATTCTGAACTGAGCAGGTGTATATGCTTTAGTTTATTCCTCAGAACCTTGTAAGAGATTTTATGACTGCTCCCATTTCACAGTTGAGGACAACAAAGCTCAGAGAGAATGAGTAGGCACCAGGAACAGAATTTAAATACAGGCAATTAGATTTTGGAGCTCATGCTCTCAACTATAATCATCTACCAGGGATAGAAAGGAAGGAATAAGGAAATTCTGATCCCAAACCAAGCTTCTAATCCATAGTTCAAATATTGTAGGTATAATGGGTATAGGGCTTCCTTTTAGGGTGATGAGAAACTTCTGGAATTAGATCATGCTGATGTTGCCATAATATTTGAATGTACTTAGTGCCATGGAATTTTTCATGGCATTTTAAAATGGTAAATACTACCTTCTGTGTATTTTACCACAATAATAAAAAGATAGCAGTCATGAGGACTAGTAGCCCCCATGTAAGGAATATGTTGACTGCTAATCTTTGTTACCGATTACTACAAACAGGGTGCATCAAAACAATGGTCCCGGGGGTGGAGCAAGATGGCAGAGGAGTAGGAGACCTGGATTTCATCTGGTTCCAGGAATTCAGCTGGATAGGGATCAAACCATTCTGAACACCTACAAACTCAACAGGAGATGAAAGAAAAGAATAGTAACAACTCTCTGAACAGAAAAGCGACCACTTTCTGGAAGGTAGGACATGTGGAGAAGTGAGTCTGAGGCGATATTCAGGAGGATAGATGGCGGGGGAGGGGGCCTCCGTCGGCCACTTCTGGCAAGTGATAGAGCAGCGGAGTACAAAATCGGAACTTTTAGAAGTCTGCTCCGCTGAGTGACGTTGCTCCAGTGGCTAAGCAGGGGGTGGAACCCTCACTGGGACAGTGTGGTCTCAGGACCCTCGGGGTCACAGAAAGATCGGGGGTGCCTGAGTGCAGCAGAGCTCCCACGTATCAGAGCAGGGAAGCCAGCTGCAGAGATGGAGCCGAGGTGCGGGCTCTCAGCTTGGGGTTGCCATAAACTGTGATCCGTGGCACAATCGGGCCACTGCTCCTCCAGCAGGGACCCAACAAGCGGCAGATCCGGGGAGACTCCCCTTCCTCCCCCCGGAAGAGGGGCATGGGAGCGCACCGCAGGGATCTGCTGGGTTTGGAGACTCCACACGGGGTCAGGTGCCAGAGATAGAAATGTTCAGTCACAGGCTGGGTGAGCACGGAGTCTGGCTGGAGACCAGGGAGACGGGAGTGATTGATTGCTTTTCTCTGGGGCGTCACTGAGGAGTGGGCCCCAAGTTCTTGGCTCCTCCAGGGTGGAGACTGGGGGGCCGCCATCTTCACTCTCATCCTCCAAAGATGTATGGAAAGCTTGCAGGGAACAAAAACTCCCGAGAGCAAACCCCAGCAGATTTCTTAGCCTGGACCCAGCAAGGACAGGGCAATTCCATCTCCGGCAAAGACATTTGGGAACCACGGCAACAGCCCCCCCCCCCGAAGATCAGCGAGAACAGCCAGCCAAGACCAAGTTTACAGATCAATGAGAACGACAGAACTCCAGCGCTAGGGGAATACTGCACATAGAATTCATGGCTTTTTTACCGTGATTCTTTAGTCTTTCAAAGTTAATTTTTTCTTAACTGTCTTTTTTTTTTCTTTTTCCCTTTTTCAACCAACATCTTATCAATCCCTTTTTTAAAAAACATTTTTATTTTTCATTTTTAGAGTCCTATTCTATCCTTTCATAGTAGTTACCCTTATTTTTGGCATATATATATAAGTTGTTCTCTCTTTAAAATTTTGAGATACAGTTTCTTCTAACAGATCAAAATATACCCTAAATCTCTACTGTATGGCTTTGTTCTAGTCTCCTGCCTGATCACATTCTCTCCCTTTTTTTTTAAATACTCTTCTTTCTTCTTTCAAACAACTTCTTATCTTATCAATTCCTTTTATAAAATCTTTTATAATTTTCATCTTTACAGTCATATTTCATCCCTTCATCATATTAACCCTTATTTTTGTACATATATAAGTTTTTCTTTCTTTAAAATTTGGGGAAGAACTTTCTTCTAACAGACCAAAATACACCCAAAATCTAGTGTGTGGCACTGATCTATGCACCAGCCTGATCATATTTGATCATATTCTGTTTTTTTTGTTTTGTTTTGTTGTGTTTTGTTTGTTTTTATCTTTATCTTTATCTTTTTTCTTTCTTTCCCTTTCTTTCCCCCCGGTTTCAGGTCTTTTCTGATTTGTTTACAGTATATTTTCTGGGGACGTTGTTACCCTGTTAGCATTTTGTTCTGTCATTCATCTATTCTGCTCTGGACAAAATGACAAGATGGAAAAAATCACCTCAACAAAAAGTACCAACTGCCAGGGACCTATTCGATACAGACAGTACGATGTCGGAACTAGAGTTCAGAATGATGATTTTAAAGATACTAGCTGGGCTTGAGAAAAGCATGGAAGTTATTAGAGAAATGCTTTCTGGAGAAATAAAAGAACTAAAATCTAACCAAGTCGAAATCAAAAAGGCTATTAATGAGTTACAATAAAAAATGGGGGCTCTAACTGCTAGAATAAATGAGGCAGAAGAGAGAATCAGTGATATAGAAGACCAAATGATGGAAAATAAAGAAGCTGAGAAAAAGAGAGATAAACAACTACTGGATCACGAGGGCAGAATTCGAGAGATAAGCGATACCATAAGACAAAACAGCATTAGAATAATTGGGATCCCAGAAGAAGAAGAAAGAGAGAGACAGGCAGAAGGTATAATGGAGCAAATTACAGCAGAAAACTTCCCGAATTTGGGGAAGGAAACAGGCATCAAAATCCAGGAGGCACATAGAACCCCTCTCAAAATCAATAAAAATAGGTCAACACCCCAACATCTAATAGTAAAACTTACGAGTCTCAGAGACAAAGAGAAAATCCTGAAAGCAGCTCGGGACAAGAGGTCTGTAACCTACAATGGTAGAAACATTAGATGGGCAACAGACCTATCCACAGAGACCTGGCAGGCCAGAAAGGACTGGCAGGATATATTCAGAGCACTAAAAGAGAAAAATATGCAGCCAAGAATCTATATCCAGCTAGGCTGTCATTGAAAATAGAAGGAGAGATAAAAAGCTTCCAGGACAAACAAAAACTAAAGGAATTTGCAAACACAAAACAAGCCCTACAAGAAATATTGAAAGGGGTCCTCTAAGCAAAGAGAGAGCCTAAAAGCAACATAGACCAGAAAGGAACACAGACAATATACGGTAACAGTCACCTTACAGGCAATACAATGGCACTAAATTCCTATCTTTCAATAGTTACCCTGAATGTAAATGGGCTAAATGCCCCAGTCAAAAGACACAGGCTATCAGATTGGATAAAAAAACAAGACCCATCGATATGCTGTCTGTAAGAGACTCATTTTAGACCCAAAGACACCCCAGATTGAAAGTGAGGGGGTGGAAAACTATTTACCATGCTAATGGACACCAAAAGAAAGCTGGGGTGGCAATCCTTATATCAGACAAATTAGATTTTAAACCAAAGACTGTAATAAGAGATGAGGAAGGACATTATATCCTACTTAAAGGGTCTATCCAACAAGAAGATCTAACAATTGTAAATATCTATGCCCCTAACATGGGAGCAGCCAGTTATATAAGCCAATTAATAACAAAAGCAAAGAAACACATCACCAACAATACAATAATAGTGGGGGACTTTAACACTCCCCTCACTGAAATGGACAGATCGTCTAAGCAAGAGATCAACAAGGAAATAAAGACTTTAAATGACACACCGGACCAAATGGACTTCACAGATATGTTCAGAACATTCCATCCCAAAGCAACAGAATACACATTCTTCTCTAGTGCCCATGGAACATCCTCCAGAATAGATCACATCCTAGGTCACAAATCAGGTCTCAACTGGTACCTAAAGCCATCAGCAAAAGAGAATAAAGATCAGAGCAGAAATCAATGAAATAGAAACCAAAAGAACAGTAGAACAGATCAACAAAACTAGGAGGTGGTTTGTTGAAAGAATTAATAAGATTGATAAACCCCTGGCCAAACTTATCAAAAAGAAAAGAGAAATGACCCAAATCAACAAAATCATGAATGAAAGAGGAGAGATCACAACCAACACCAAAGAAATACAAACAAGTATAAGAGCATATTATGAGCAACTATATGTGAGCCAATTAGATAATCTGGAAGAAATGGAGGCATTCCTAGAGATATATAAACTACCAAAACTGAACCAGGAAGAAATAGAAAATCTGAACAGACCTACAATCACTGAGGAAATTGAAGCAGTCATCAAAAATCTCCCAACAAACCAAAACCCAGGGCCAGATGGCTTCCTAGGGGAATTCTACCAAACATTTCAAGAATTAATACCTATTCTTCTGAAACTGTTCCACAAAATAGAAATGGAAGGAAAACTTCCAAACTCGTTTTATGAGGCCACTGTTACCTTGATCCCCAAACCAGACAAAGACCCCATCAAAAAGGAGAATTACAGACCAATAGCCCTGATGAACACAGATGCAAAAATTCTCAGCAAAATACTAGTCAATAGGATCCAGCAGTACATTAAAAGGATTATTCACCATGACCAAGTGGGATTTATCCCTGGGCTGCAAGGTTGGTTCAACATCCACAAATCAATCAACGTGATACAATACATTAAGAAAAGAAGGAACAAGAACCATATGATCCTCTCCATAGATGCAGAAAAAGCATTTGACAAAGTACAGCATCTTTTCTTGATCAAAACTCTTCAGAGTATAGTCATAGAGGGTACATACCTCAATATCATAAAAGCCATCTACGAAAAACCCACAGTGAATATCATTTTCAATGGGGAAAAACTGAGAGCTTTCCCCCTAAGGTCAGGACACAGCAGGGATGTCCACTATCACCAGTGCTATTCAACATAGTATTAGAAGTCCTAGCTACAGCAATCAGACAACAAAAAGAAATAAAAGGCATCCAAATTGGCAAAGAAGAAGTCAAACTCTCTCTCTTTGCAGATGATAGGATACTTTATGTAGAAAACCCCAAAGACTCCACCCCAAAACTGCTAGAACTCATAGAGGAATTCAGTAAAGTGGCAGGATATAAAATCAATGCACAGAAATCAGTGACATTCCTATACACCAACAACAAGACAGAAGAAAGAGAAATTAAGGAGTCGATCCCATTTACAATTGCACCCAAAGCCATAAGAAACCTAGGAATAAATCTAACCAAAGAGGCAAAGGATCTGTGCTCAGAAAACTATAAAATACTCATGAAAGTAATTGAGGAAGACACAAAGAAATGGAAAAACGTTCCATGCTCATGGATTGGAAGAACAAATATTGTGAAGATGTCAATGCTACCTAGAGCAATCTACACATTCAATGCAATCCCCATCAAAATATCATCCACTTTTTTCAAAGAAATGGAACAAATAATCCTAAAATTTGTATAGAACCAGAAAAGACCCTGCATAGCCAGAGGAATGTTGAAAAAGAAAAGCAAAGCTGGCGGCATCACAATTCTGGACTTCAAGCTCTATTACAAAGCTGTCATCATCAAGCAGTATGGTACTGGCACAAAAACAGACACATAGATCAATGGAACAGCATAGAGAGCCCAGAAATGGACCCTCAACTCTATGGTCAACTAATCTTCCACAAAGCAGGAAAGAATGTCCAATGGAACAAAGACAGTCTCTTCAACAAATGGTGTTGGGAAAATTGGATAGCCACATGCAGAAGAATGAAACTGGACCATTTCCTTACACCACACACAAAAATAGACTCCAAATGGTTGAAAGACCTCAATGTGAGACAGGAGTCCATTGATATCCTAAAGGAGAACACAGGCAGCAACCTCTTCAACCTCAGCCGCAGCAACTTCTTCCTAGAAACATCGCCAAAGGCCAGGGAGGCAAGGGCAAAAATGAACTATTGGGACCTCATCAAGATAAAAAGCTTTTGCACAGCAAAAGAAACAGTCAACAAAACCAAAAGACAACCGACAGAATGGAAGAAGATATTTGCAAATGACATATCAGATAAAGGGCTAATTTCCAAAATCTATAAAGAACTTCTTAAACTCAACACCCAAAGAACAAATGATCTATTCAAGAAATGGACAGAAGACATGAACAGACATTTTTCCCAAGAAGACATCCAAAGGGCCAAAAGACACATGAAAAAGTGCTCAATATCGCTCGGCATCAGGGAAATCCAAATCAAAACCTCAATGGGATATCTCCTCACCCCAGTCAGAATGGCTAAAATTAACAAGTCAGGAAATGACAGATGTTGGCGAGGATGCGGAGAAAGGGAACTCTCCTACACTGTTGGTGGGAATGCAAGCTGGTGCAGCCACTCTGGAAAATAGTATGGAGGTTCCTCAAAAAGTTGAAAATAGAGCTACCATACGATCCAGCAATTGCTCTACTGGGTATGTACCCCAAAGATACAAATGTAGGGATCCAAAGGGGTACGTGCACCCCGATGTTTATAGCAGCAATGTCCTCAATAGCCAAACTGTGGAAAGAGCCAAGATGTCCATCGACAGATGAATGGATAAAGAAGAAGTGGTATATATAGACAATGGAATATTATGTAGCCATCAAAAAGAATGAAATCTTGCCATTTACAATTATGTGGATGGAACTGGAGGGTATTATGCTGAGCAAAATAAGTCAATCAAAGAAGGACATGTATTATATGACCTCACTGATATGAGGAATTCTTAATCTCGGGAAATAAACTGAGGGTTGCTGGAGTGGTGGGGGTTGGGAGGGATGGGTGATAGACATTGGGGAGGGTATGTGCTGTGGTGAGTGCTGTTAATTGTGCAAGACTGTTGAATCACAGATCTGTACCTCTGAGGTAAATAATACATTATATGTTAAAAAAAAATGGAAGATAGCAGGAGGGGAAGAATGAAGGGGTGGGAAATCAGAGGGGTAGACGAACCATGAGAGACTATGGACTCTGAAAAACAAACTGAGGGTTCTGGATGGGAGGGGTGTGGGAGGATGGGTTAGCCTGGTGATGGGTATTAAAGAGGGCACATTCTGCATGGAGCACTGGGTGTTATACGCAAAGAATGAATCATGGAACACTACATCAAAAACTAATGATGTAATGTATGGTGACTAACATAACATAATTAAAAAAAAAAAAACAATGGTCCTTCTTCTTCTTGAGTTTGATATCTATTCCTGAAACAGGGATTCTTCTAGCTTTATTACAAAGGCATTCAAAGCAAAATCTGAGTGTAGTGAAATCTCCCTGTGGCAAGCCCATCACAACTGTCCCTCCCATAAGTGGAGAGGCATAATTATATTTTCTTCCCTGATAATAAAGTTCCTTGTATATTTTAAATCCTGAAGTGAGAAAGCAGGAAAGTGAAGCGTCTAGGAGGGATTTTGTTTTCTGTGAATAATAATTTTCCAAGACTGAAGGCAATATGAAGAGGAATGAAATTAAGGGGAAATATTAAGAAATATAAATTAAGCATAATTTGTTTTTAATTTTTGTTTTTACTGAAGCCTGTGTTGAGTCCATTGACTACTTTCTGGAAAAGAAAAACTGTATTTTTAAAATTCTTCATAGTTGTTTAGCACCAAAGCTTTAGGAAAATTTAATCCTTTAGTGAAGAGGGTGTAACAATTGACAGTGTGGTGTGGTTATGTTGGCCTAATTATGAAACAATGAAATTGTTGACCTATAGGCGTGATGACTTAATTGATAGTAATAAGGAAACCATTAAGGGTAGCCTTGGCTGGGGTTGATTCTTTAACCCAAAACAGGGATATCAGACTAAATTATAAAATTTACATTGGCAACATTAAACAAAAAATTGTAACAGAGCCCCGTGTGCCCTTTTCTCTTATTTTTAGCCATGAAGAGGAGAGTGAAGGCCTGTTTTATTTAAAAAACTGGTCTCATGAAGAAATACCTTGAGAAAGTTAGAAGAATTTCTATCTTGTGATAAACTAATGCAAATGCTGTGTGTCAAAACAGATTCTGTCATATCTAGAATGGGTGGTAGTTTTGCTGACAAAGAAAGAAAGAGGCCAGAACAATGGAAGAGACTGTTGTTGCTACAGAAAAGGTCTGGCCATGGAGCCCCAGACTTGGCTAAGACCCAAAGAAATCCAACACCAGATCCTCACCATTATCTTCCAAATTGTATTTTATTCCTTAATAACTTACCAGAGGAGAATCATGGGATGATACTATGAGCTTCTAAATTCTCTGGTTTCAAGGAAATAGGTTTCATACTTGGGAAACATGATATTGCTTTTATTGTTTGTGAGTGGGCCAGAGATGCCAGGCGGGCTGGCTAAATCATCCAAGGTCACACTACCATGAAGATCATCAAGCCAAGAAATTATTTTTGGATATACTCCTTTTAAAGATTCAGTGTTTTTATGGTGGTTATTCCTAAGACATTGGTCATGTCACTTTGCTAATTTTGGAGGTGGGGGAAGAAACATTTAACATAAAGAATTGAAAATAATCTTCAGAGATTTTTGTTGCTGCTATTTTTAGTCTCAGTAGACTTAGAAATGTGGAAGTCTTAATTTTGTACAATAAAAATGACTTGTAGTCTGAAAAAAAAAAAAGTATGTACCCTGGTACTGTCATTATAAAATCAGCATCAGTGTTTTTGTAGCTTGTAGAAGAGAAAATGAACCTGTTGGTGGGGCTGGGGGTAGGGTGTGGAAGCAAAGAAAAGCTAGTTTTACTTCCTGAAAAGGTGGGTTCCAGAGGACAATTTCTGGAGAATGATATGTGGCCTCATCCCTCACGTCTCCCTTTCCTGAAACTGCCACTCATTTCAGAAGTGAGGAAGCAAAATATGTGGGGAAGTTTAGAAGGGTTCCAGGCTAGATTTTGATAATTGTTTTATTATATTTCCTAGTTCTGTGATGAAAGATGAGATGGCAGATCCAGTTGTCAAGCTGCTTGATGGTGTTGGATTCAGGTAAATAAGTGACATTTCTTTACATTTACTAATGGGAAACCAATAACCCAGTCCCCCCAAGATTGGATGTAGGCCACCAAATAGTCCATGCTAAAGAACAGTTAGTATTTGATTTATTCTGAAAAACATACATGGGGAGCAGAGTTCTTATTTTGACTTACTTAGTTTCATTCATTCCCAGGATGATAAATGTTCTGCTTATGGGATAGTATTTCATGCGTTTGAAGGTTTGAACCATTGAATTCTACTAAGTGTTGCAAGATGTATTGCCTCTCAAAATTTTTCTGATATTAGTGTGATCTGGGTCTTAATCTGATGGTCTAGAATGGCTACATTGGTCCAAGATGCCAATCACTGTCAGAAACATGGTATCATATTCCCTAGTCTACCATTAACCATGCATTAGGCTTTGTGATTTCTATTTAAATAGCATAAGATGCATCAGAAGCAGGATGTTACTGTTACTTTTCTTATACATATTGAGAATGGTGTTTGTTAAAAGGTGAAACATGTCACTTCTTGTCCTACTTCCTGTTTTTATAAATAATAATTGGTATTATAGATTTCCTGGTGATCCCAGAATATCTTGCTTATGTTAATGTAGAATGGGATGTTGCTAATTTAGGGAAGGATGAAAAAAGAAATAGGTCTTACAAGGAAATAGAATTATGTCCTGGGGCTAAGCTTGGGCTGTCTTTTCCTTGTTCTGGAATTTTATTGTCTATACTTTGGGGATAAGAGGTTAGAGCCTGGCCATGAAACAGTTATTTGTTGCCTAGATGGTGAAACTGATTTCTAAGAACCTACCCTCCTGTGTGCCCTAGGTCCTTGATTTGTGTTCTCAATACCTTGGACAGTTCCCTCATTAGCCCTCTATGGAATAATGGTCCTCAAACTCTGTGGTCTCATATCCCTTACACTTACAAATTATTAAAAACTCCAAAGGACTTTGGTTAAATATTTACTATATTAAAAATTAGAGGTAAGAAATCTGAAATTTATTTAAGATAATAAACCTTCACATAATAACTACATTTTTCAAATGAACAATAACTATATTTTCCAAAACAAAATGAAATTGGTGAGAAGAGCGGCATTGTTTTACAATTTCGCAAACCATTTTAGTATGGATTCTTTTATCTGCCAGTTACATTCAGTTTGTTGTGATAGGTTCATGAAAGTTGAAGTATATGAAGAAAATCTGGTCTCACATAGATGTGTAGCTGTAAAAGAGATGAATAATTTAATGTCCTCTTTTAGATAATTATGGGTATTCTTCTTTGATAATACACCTAAACTTGACAAGTGGTAGTTTTTCCAAAGCTATTTGCAGCATGAAATCTGAAGCCATATGAATTAATGTTTTATAGTCTGTAAAATGAAAATCATTTGGTCTTTCTTTTACTTTGAAAGGGTCTTTTACTTATGAAAGATTTTGTAACATCATGCATTGATTATTTGGAAAATATTGGTGCAGATCTGCCAAATGTTGACACATTTCAGTGTACAATATAAAAAAAATTACAATCCACCTTATCAGAAAAATCTTTATGTACTGGGAAGCTCTTAAGCTCACAAATACAATTTTTCAAAAAAAAAAAAACCCTTAATTTTGTTTGAAAGCTTACATTTCAGCATTGGCAAAAATACTGTATGTTCTCCTTTAAATGAGAGTTTCACTGTCTTTAATTTAGAAAATAATGTCTACCAGATGCCCAAGTATCAGTACCATTGTGTGTCCATTGTTCTTTCAAGTAAAAATTGTCTTCCATTAAAAAAGTGGTTCGTTCAGCTCTCTGCTTAATCATGCAAATGCTTTTCCTTGAGACAACCATCCTATTTCAGTTGGCAATGAAAGTGGGTTATGCAACTTTCCTATTCTGTCATACAGGATAGTAAAAAAATGTGTACTCAAGGGCCAAGATTTAATAGGGTTAAACATTTTTTAACTCCCTTCTCAAGTACCTTTTAAAAAGTAAACTCCTCTTCCTTTTTCTGCATGCCAGTGTGCAGGAAGAGTTGGGGGGAGGGAGTGTGTGTGTGAGAGATTGCCTTGGTTTGTGCTAAGCCTCTTAGTTTTATCACAGTTACTTTTGCATCACTGGTGTAAAGTTCAAAAGGTGAAAAAGGCAATAATGTCTTAGTTTATTACAACAATAGCTTTGACATAGTGGCTTCCCTGCAAGACTCTTTGGACCCCACTTTCTCCTTCCTCTGGGGTTCTGTGGACCACATTTTGAGAGTTGTTGCTCTCGAGTAACATTTTGTTCTGGGATAGCAATCCTTTGTGAAGTTTTTTCCCCTTATTTTCTTTTATGATTAACTCTCTGAACTTAACTAAGTCATCAGCTGTACTGTGATTCCCATCCTAAGTGCTTTACCTGTGTGAAATATTTATCTCTAAGTGAATTGCCTAGCAGATGTTCTCACTGAAAAATAAGTTAAGGCAGAGATTCTCAGAGAAGAAAAATATTAAAGAGCATTGATCCAAACCTTTAGTGACTAGGTAATATTATTGTGATCTAATCACTGTGGCAGAATGTTCCTCAAACATCAAAACGAACAGTTCCATAATTTTCACAGTGTGCTATGTGACAGATGGCAAAAACTGTTTTGATTTTCCCCAATATCTGAGGAGCAGCAAGCGGAGCCTGTGCCTCCCACTTTACTCTCACTCTTTGTCATCTCTGGTCGGCCTGACAGTACACCGATTTTTACCTCTGTGATCTGTTCTCCAGATGACTATGTTTTCAATAGCTA
Organism: Mirounga leonina; assembly: GCF_011800145.1. Lineage (NCBI taxonomy): Eukaryota > Metazoa > Chordata > Mammalia > Carnivora > Phocidae > Mirounga > Mirounga leonina. The sequence continues at coordinate 32,217,526 of NW_023270855.1, read as the reverse complement.
CTTAGTATAAAAATAAAATGTGCAGGTCCCATCAAATAAACTAATTAAGGCTTAGAAAGTGTCAAAATCCGTGAATTGTGCAAGACTGTTGAATCTCAGATCTGTACCTCTGAAACAAATAATGCAATATATGTTAAGAAAAAAAAAAGAAGAAGAAGAAGAAGAAGAAGGTAGCGGGAGGGGAAGAATGAAGCGGGGGAAATCAGAGGGGTAGACGAACCATGAGAGACGATAGACTCTGAAAAACAAACTGAGGGTTCTAGAGAGGAGGGGGGTGGGAGGATGGGTTAGCCTGGTGGTGGGTATTGAGGAGGGCACATTCTGCATGGAGCACTGGATGTCGTGCACAAACAATGAATCATGGAACACTTCATCTAAAACTAATGATGTAATGTATGGGGATTAACATAAGAATAAAAAAAATTTTTTTTAAATAAATAAAAAAAATAAATATTAGATTTTTCACCCATCAAAAAAAAAAAAAAAAAAGAAAGTGTCAAAATCCAAAAGCCAGGAGGAACAGATTAGGCACTGAGTATAAGACACACAGACCTAACACCTAATGTGTTGCCATGGCAACAGGAGAATCAATATCCCTCAACTGGGCAGATAGTTGACAGTAATTTTTGCTGGGTCAGAGAATTAGGAAGAGAGAGAACCACCTTCTGCTATGCAAAGAATTTCTCATTTTTTAACCAAAAGCTTCTGAAGGATTTGTAAATTCTTGTTGTAAAATTGCAGTCAAGTCTAGCATAAAGTGATGTCCATGGTGTTGGAGAAGGCCCTTACTCTATAAAAGGGAAATTGTTGATTGCTGCATTTTCTTAAGATGCTCCCACTTTCTTCTCTAAAAAAAAAAAAAAAAAAAATCAGAATGTGGACACAGGTGTTTCTTATACATACTGTTCTCTATAAATGAGTGTTGAACATATGACTAAAAGCTGGCATGTGTTATCTCTTTCTTTTGTTTATGATTAACCATAACAGGCAAAGAATTTCTGCATATGATCTTCACTACTGTCTTGTCACGTTAGAAATTAGTATTTTCCTAGAGGTGGTGTCACAAATGCTTTGACATCCCATCCTGACTACCAAAGAGATTGGATTAAACCTTACTTTATATTTTGTGGAAGTCTGTCATTTAGCAGAAAGAGAGCCTCAATGTTAACATCTATTTTTCCTAACATCCTTCTCAGACACAGCTGGTTTCTGAGTTAATTGGGACCTAATAATATCTGACCCAGTAGAACAAGATATTTCATACCAAACCCATTTAAAGAAAAATGGTGCTCCACACAATGCATATGGAATGGATGCAAGATTGCAAATAGAGAACAAAAATATTTATTTTTACTGTTTTCTAAAACTTCCTACTCTGAGAGTTCAAATGTTTGTTTCTCTTCATTTTCTCTCTTTGACATAATGAAACTGTTTTGAAACACTAGCCAAAAGTCAATATATAACTTAGTCATATGAAGTTCTATATGTCTTTTCAGTAATGATTCCTGATGGCTCTCTCTTATTAAGGGGCACAATGTGATATTATGGTGAAATAAAAATATGGGCTTCAGTTTTAATGCAAGGGCATTAACAGAAATGTCATCCCTAACAAATTAGGCTCTGGCAAATCTGCCCGGTAGCCAGAGAACCATGCTCATTTTGCCTTTTGCTATAACTTATATAAACAAATCTCGTGATGTAAATGCCTGTGGGTTAGATTCCCACTTGAGAGGCAGGTGACAGGTTTCAGTGGGGAAATGGGGAGAGGCAGAATTTTTGTTTGTTTGCTTCAGACAAAGGATTTCTGGCCTGGGGTGATCCAGCTGCAGCTGCTGTCAATATTGAGGCAATAAGCCTATTTTTCTAACTAGATCAATAAGAGGAAATTCTGACTGTGATTCACTATGTCAGAAAGAGAGGAATAGGAAGGGAAGGCAGAGGAGGGAGGGGGGAGAGAGAGGGATACAGAAAAGAAGGATTATTAATTCTTGTGGAAATGATTTGCTAGAGCTGCCACTTTGAAATGAGAAGAACAAACTATATCTGGATCCATTTGCAAGGTAGGAGCCTAAAGGAAATAGAAGAGTGGTGTGATTCTCTGCTGTACAAGTGAGAGGAGCTTGTAGGATCTGTGTTTTTTTGAGAGAGACAACTGCAAACCTCAAGAGCAACTGAATTCAGATCAGACTGTTGAAGAACACGCTTGGTTTCTTATTTGCAATTACATCCTGTTTTATTTTTCCCTCCCTTGGCATCCTATGATAGTGTTTTAAGAACAGACCTTCAGGGCCAGCCAGTGGCTATTTTTGTGAGTGAAAGTGACACTGGCTAGTGGGACCTTTGGTGACCTCACTCCAGTCTGAACCTTGCTGGGTCTATGGCTTTCCTGTCCTCTTGATACTAACCCATCACTTGGGCCACTTTGAGAAACCTGAGTATACAGAAAAGTCCTTTTATATTCTACAACTTACCTTTCCCCATCCATCTGCTTTTACTTCTTCAGTTGATAAAGTAGGTACAATAAATGGGAAAAGAAAAGGAGAAAAATAAAAAAATCTGAATAACTGAACAGAATGACTCTCTACAATTTATTTATGCATTCAAAAATATTTGCCGGAAAAAAAAAAAAAAAACAACACTCCAAATATTTGCTGACTGACTTCTCCATGCCAATGCTGTGTCAGGCCTCTGGAGACAAACATAGAACTGGCAGACACAGCCTCTGCCCTTCAAGGCCACAGCCAATTGAATAATAAGACACATATTCTAGTTCATTTTGTTATTTTAGTTGAACAGATTCTAAAGAATTTAGGTTAAGCTATTCATTTTAAAGATATTTGAGTTTTGTGTGTATGCAGATATTGACAAAATGAATTAGAAAAATATTAACTTATTTTATTACAAATTTGGTCCAAATTATCTGGTTTCATAATATATATCATATCTTGTAACCAGGAAAAATATTATGAAGATTAATAATAATTTCCAGGTTGCATAGGTATAATCGAATAGCTCATGGAGAAAACCAAACTCAAGCTCAGAGTAGGTCCTTCTCTTCAAGTCAGATGAGCTCTTTGGGAATGGTTGTGTGCCTTTTTGAGGACTGACAGGGGTTGTCCTAAAACTACACTCCTTGATGTGACAGCCAATAGCTATGTTAGGTTATTTAAATGTAAACTTAAACTGATTAAAATTATATTAAGTCATATTAAAAATTTAGTTCCTCATTCATGTAGCCATAATTCAAGTGCTCAATAGCCTCATGTGCCTAGTGGCTACCATATGGAGGAGAGAATAATACAGAGCATTTCCATCATTCCAGAAAGTTCTATCGGATAGTGTTGTCTAGAACACAACACTCAGCCAACCTTTCTTGGGCATCTGGTTTGTGCTAGACATTGTCCTGCTGAAATCAAGATACAGTCTCTGCTCTCAGGGGCATTTGGCCCAAGGTAGAAGCTAATTACATGTAAGACAAGCAGAGGATGTGGTAACATCAATGGGGGACGAAGACAGGGTTGCTGGGACAGGCAATAGTGGAGATAAGTTACTGATGGTGAGGAAAGGCCCTTTTAAGGAGCTGACATTTAACTTGAAATTTGAGGCATGAGGACCCAGGCCTGTGAAATCCAGAAAAACAGTGTTTGGGGCACCAGAAACAGCATAAGCAAAGCCACAGAGGTGGGAAAGAGCTAAGCTTTTCTGTAGTTTCTCATGCACAGAACTTTGAGCAATGTGATAGTGATGGTGATTGATAGTGACATTCCTTTACCCCAGTCACTACCCGGGCACCTTCACCAGGATGCTTTCTTAACCCATCTGGGCTCTCTGCCATCTCATATTACATTTTCTCAACTGTAACAGTAGGCCTGTTTCCCTGGTCTCAGAATGAAGCTGGGAGAATTTGAAAAGAGCACATTTAGCTTTTATTAAAGATACTTATGTTTCAGGGATGGACATGCTCTGATTGTGGTTAATAATGAACTGTGGAAGCCTCTCTGTGTTAATGTTTGTCATTATCTTTGTCTTCAGAATTCCTTCCCAATTCAGACCTTAATGAAGCCTCTCCAGGAAGGTGGGTGAGGCTTTTCCTCTTCTCTGAACAGAACTTTGAGTGCTCACCTTGCTTGAGTACATTATTCAAATTCAGGGCATCGGTGCCTTTGAACCAGGGATGGGTGCACACTTTCTCATATGCCTCCTCTGAGAATTCATAAGAGCTTGCTATGGAGAACTACTTCCCCTCTGGCACATGCAACAGGCCACAGATCACACTAATGGCTAATGGCCTATATTTAGAACTCTCTGTGATCTCCAGAAGCCTTGGTCCAGCTCTTGGAGAAAGAGAAGCAATAGTAAGAAGACTCAGCAAAACCCCTACTGTACCATTTCCTGTAGACTGATAATAAGAGTTATCCTTGGAACATAGGACTTAAACAATTATTTTTTTTTTTTTAATTTTCAGTAGGTCACTCTGAGAAATGGGGCTGCAACTGTTGCTTCCTGAGGAAATCATGTGGTGATGAAATTAATGATGCATTAAGACAGGTACATAAAGATGTTGCAGTGTTAAAGATGGTGCAAACTGGAAGGTCCTGTGAGAAAGTTCCCCACTTATCAAAAAAGTTATCTGGAAATGAAACCCCAACTGAGCAAGGAAATAGTCCCTGAGCATACTACAAAGATTAGTCTTAGTCATTGTTCTTTTTGACTTCCCAGATGCAGAATAGCAATCTAACTACAAAGTATGCAAATAGAAAGACAAAGAATAGTGCAAGTAATAGATGGATTGTACTGCCTTCTATATTATGCATCTCTAATAGCCAAACACATTGTTTGTATTTAGGTGGACACTGTTGTGTATATCAAATATAATTTTCAAAGGGAGAGAGTTAGTGTACCTGAAAGAGTGCTTTGTAAAACTACAAACACATGTTATTGAAGTTGATTTGATTCTTCATAATAGAACACAACAAAACCAGCCACACAAAAGTTTCTTCTCAATTTTTACAATGATAGCACCATGAGTGGGATTGGAAGTGGGGGGAGACAGTTACTTTGAAGACCCATCTGCTGATGGGTCTTCAGGGAAGAATTAACAATTATACAAATTCTTAAAATATTTCATTAATAGAATCCGGGGTAAACAGGTATAGAAAGGAATTACTTTGTGGAAGGGTTTTATTTTCCTAGTAGCTTTGTCAAATTGAGGAGAAAATGATGGAAGGGAAGGCTATTCAAAATAATTGGTTTGAATATGGTTATTCTTTTTAGAGAAACCTCTCCCTCCGTCCTTCCCTCCCTCCCTTCCTCCCTCCCTCAGAGAGAGAGAGAGAGAGAGAGAGAGTGTGTGTGTGTCAGGGCTGCTCATTGCCCGAGAATCCAAGGGTGTGAATAGTGAGGTGGCTCCTGGTTATACATAAATGGAGGCAATATGACCCTAAGAGAAATGAACTCTGTGGCCAGCTACTTTGTCTGTATGATGCTAAGCATTCTCTTCCCTTCAATTTCATTCTTTTCATTGGACTGAATTGTATTGTCTTTGTGTTTATATACTGAGGCTCATGATCATGTATCTCAAATTTGTAGATTTTTGTATATACTGTATATTTAGTATATATTGTATATATTTGTATATATTTGTGGATGTGTGAAAAAAAATCTATATATGTGGTGAGCTTAATATCATGGAAGAGGCTATCAGAAATATGTTTATTCTGGGTAGGCTAGGAAATTTTTTTCCACGTGTTCACTGAGGACTTATTTTTGTATGTACTTGAGTATTTAGAGGGGGCCTGGCCCATGAGGAAATAGAAAAATATGATACTGTCTTTGTTCAGTAGCTAGTAAAACCATCTGGGATTATTAATAATTTTATGGGTCCTATGACTTTTCATTTAGAAAGTTAGTGCTTCCCTTTTTACCATGCCAACCCCAATCTGGCAACTTATTAGTTTTAAGTAATACTTCTATAGAAATTTGAAAAGACATGATATTTTCTGTATATTCACATGTGGACTTTGGTATTTTAAATGATAAACTTTTTGTTTGACTTCCTTTTTTAAAAAATTCTCAATTTAGAGTGTTTCAGAATAACCTTATAAAATGCCAATAGCATTGACTTTGTATTTTCCACCAAAATTGCTTTACTCATTAGCCTCACAAAACAGTATAATCTATTGATTCTAATGGTAAGTGAATCAGATTGCTATGAAGCCCAGACTTGATTTGGCTTAAATAAATCCCTATTAGTTTTTTATGTGTAGGTTTGGTTGATCTTCCTGCAACCAACAGGAAGAAGAAATGCACTTTGAAAAAAAACACTTTGGGAAAGGTGGGAAAGATCATGTTACAGGTTGAATTGTGTCCTCTCAAAATTCATACGTTGAAGCCCTTGCCCCCAGCAACTCAGAATGTGACCTTATTTGGAAATCCGGTCATGGCAGATATAATTGGTTAAGTTGAGGTGATACTGGAGTAAGGTGATGCTCTGACTGATGATCTTATAAGAAGGAGAGATTTAGACAGGTGGCAAGCAGAACACAAGGGGGATGCATGTGATGATGAATGTAGAGATCGGGGTGATGCTTCTACAAGCCAAGGAATGCCAAAGATTAACAGCAAATCACCAAAAGCTAGCAGAATCTCCCTCCAAGCCCTCAGAAGGAATCAACCCTGCTGGTACTTTGGTTATAGACTTTTAGCTCTAGTACTATGAGACAATACATTCCTGTTGTGTAAGCTGCTTAGTTTGCAGTATTTTGTTACATCAGCCCTAGGACACTAATACAGATCGCAAATGGGAAAACAGAGAACAATCATTGGGATCATCATGGCCACTCATCATTTGTACATAGTGGTGGTATATTGCCAGGCTAGAAAAGGAATGCTTACTAAGACCCTAGATGTGGGCAGCATTGGGGTATTTACCAACATCGTCATAAAGAAGCAGAGTTATTAAAGGCTCTTCAATCACTGGGTAATTCAGCTCTTGACATTGATGGATGGAACTTGGCTTTTCCTCTCTGCCAAAGCTGCTGACTGGGTAAATGTTTTATTCATGAGGCCTGGGGCAGGAAAGGATGCTAAAGATTTAAGAATATTTTAAGAAACTCTTTGAGGTGTTAGGCAAGTTATCAGGAGGTGTTAAGCAAGTAAGCTAGGTACTACATCAACTCAGCTGGACAATACAACCTTCGCAAAGGCTAGAAGTGACTGCCCATGGTCTTGGGAAGCCATTCCGTATTCTTTGTCTTATATTTTGTATTGGCTTGCATCCATGGTTACAACTCAAATAAGCAGGAGTTCCTGCTGTGGCTCGAGGGTCCCAATTGGGAGGATGACACAATTTGGAGGATAGTCTTAGTCTTGGAAGTTCTAACTGCCCATGGATATAGACTCGGGATCTTTCCCCTGAATTAACTACTTGAGCCAGGGGAATCATTTAAATGACAGCATGTAGCTTTTAGCTTAAAGCCTCAGGAGGCCCATTAGCTAAACATTTTAATTACCTATTAACAAAATGGTATTTCAAATTATTTAGCACAACAGATTATTTTTTTCCAGGAGGATAGAGAGTAGCTTAAGTGTAGACAAGTTGCTAATGTGACTCTCATCTTTCTCCATATAAACAAAAGTCTTTTTATATGATAGCAGGTTTTAATAAAGAATGTTTGTACTTATTCAGGTAGCCATAATGATGGAAATTCTGGGTATATGTAATGAATCATAATGAAAATGCCCTTTGTCCTTCAACTCTCTCTTATGGCCTGAGAATTTTAATATTTCATGGTATCTACTAATAAAGTTTTAAAATTACTTAGACTCATATAAAAGAACCAAGAATGAAGCATAGCTGACACATAGTTGTCAATCCAAGCATTTTCTCACTGCCAAGGAAGCATGTACCTAAGTCCAGAAGAATCTTTGCAAATTTTATAACTCTGTTAATACTAAACCAGGCTAAAATGAAGACTTAAAATATAGAATACTCCAGTGGGTAAAAGCCAGACAAGGCCTATGTATCCATTGCCCTTTATGTTTGGGGAAGTTTCAGTGTTAGAGAACCTAAGAACTTTCCCTTGGGTCTTGATTAGGAAAAAAATCAAAGGGTAGAAATTGACAGGGACAGCCACTCTAAAACATGCTGTCAAGATGCATCAAAATATGCCACTACATCCTCCCCTTCCTATCTGTCAAAGCCATTGATTATTTTCAGTGAAGAAAACCAGTGACAGTTGCTGGAATTGTAGAACTTGGTATAGCAACTAGGTGACACCTGTCACTCTCTGAGGACAAGAAAAAATTTATTCTCTGCATCACAAACATATTTTTGGAAGCATAGTTAAATACGGTTTCATGAAGTATAACGACAAAATGCAGAAAAGTGAAATATCTCTTAGACCCAAGACTTTCTTCTTGGGTTTATTAGGGCTTTCCATGAAACTGCTTATTTTGTGTCTGTCTTTCAAATAAAAACAATAAGTTCTTGATCTTTTCCTGTCTCTTTGCTGGGTAAGAGGTACTTTGGCACCCTGGAGTATTCAGGGATCCCAGGAATGTCATACGTATGGACAGTTACTGTTGGTCACACAGGTTACTAAAGGTTTAGGTTGTGTGGGAAGAGTTGAATGGCTTGCATATTTTAGGACATATTTTATGGTTGTCTGGTATCCCAGAAAAAGAGTAGAACCCATGATGGAAGTTTACTAAAGCTAAAAAAAAATGTTGAACACCGATGATTCTTGCTAGCAGCAGCAGAGATATGAGCAATAGCTCATTTCCAGGGGCATCAAGGGTATTGTCCAGAATCTGGGGGCAGGGTCATGCTAGAGGGGAGCCCCGCAGGAATTAAAGTCCCCGTGCTCTTGCCAGGGGCTGCTGAGGTGTGACATGAGCCTGAATCCCGTCTGCCTGGCTTCTCTTGGTTCTGAGCCTTTCCCTGCGAGTCTGAGTTTCCCAACATCCTTTTCAATAAATTCCTATTCTGCTTCTATCAGCCAGAGTCTATTTTTTTTTTTCTTTGCAACTAAGAAACCCCATTGATGAAATGTTGTGACTTCAGTTTGCTTGCAAAACCTCAGAGGGCTCAAAAATGTGGTCTGGTTAGAGCAAAGCTGTTAACTAGAACCTACTGTAGGAATATGAGGTGGTATTTGGTGGTTTTTTCTCTGTCAAGTTCTATTACCTCAACGTGCTCAGCCAATACTAGAAAAAAAAAAATAAAAGGAGCTTATTTGCTATAATACAAAATTAATAGCAATAACAGTGGCAGCAGCAGCTAACATTCATTGAGATCTTATGCTATGCCAGGCACTGTGCTAAAAGCCTGTGCAGAGTTTTTATTGAAATACCCCATAATCCTAAGCCAAAAGTATTGTTGTTATTACCATCCTATTTCTTTGGAAAATGAAGCACAGAGAGGTTTCGTAACTTGCTGAGGAGGACACAGAGCTAGGAAACGTGAAACAGGGGTTTGAATTGAAGAGCTGTCTGATTTATAACTTGAGACCTAAACTTGTCTATACTTAATTGTTCTACTTCTGACTTTTAAAAAGCCATACAGTTTCAAACGGGTCCTACTGATACCTTAAAAGAAAATAGGTATCCAGGTCATTGTTAAAGAATTATACGGGGGAGCCTGGGTGGCTCTGTCATTATGTGTCTGCCTTTGGCTCAGGTTCTGATCCCAGGGTCCTGGGTCTAGCCCTGTCAGGCTTCCTGCTCAGTAGGAAGTCTGCTTCTCCCTCTCCCTCTGGCCCTCCCCCCTCCCCTGCTCGTTCTCTCTCTCTCAAATAAATAAAATCTTATTTTATCTTCCTTCTATAAAATCTTATTTGAGAGAGCGAGAGAGAGCGAGAGAGAGTGCACGCATGAGAGAGCATGAGTAGGGGGAGGGGCAGAGGGAGGGGGAGAAACAGGCTCCCCACTGAGCAGGGAGCCCCATGCAGGGATCTATTCCAGGACCCCAGATCACGACCTGAGCTGAAGGCAGATGCTTAACCGCCTGAGCCACCCAGGCTCCCCAGTAAATAAAATCTTTAAAAAAAAAAAAGAGTTATATGTAAGACAATCCCCCAAACAGGTCACAACTTCATTAGTTTCATTTGAAAGGAAGATACATTGGCTTGTTTTTTATAATAAAAAAAGGGGGGGGGGCTCCTGGGTGGCTCATTTGGTTTAGTGTCAGATTCATAATATCAGCTGAGGTCTGGTTGTGATCTCAGGGTCCTGAGCTCCAGCCCTGGGCGGTGTGGTGCTCAGTTCAGGAGTCTACTTCTCTCTCTCTCTCTCTCTCTCCCTCCCTCTCCCTCCCTGTGACTGTCCCCCAACCCCCCACACCTGCACCCCCACCTCACACTCTCTAAATAAATAAATAAGTCTTAAAAAAAAAAGTGAAGAGAATGATCTTTCAGAAGTTGGGTGGGGAACAGGGTTGGGAAAACCCAGGGGATGTGGTTTACACATTTAGGTCTACACATTATATTACCTGTTATCACCCAAATTTATATCTGCAACTAGCTAGAGCCATACTAATTAGAACAATGTTTTTTTTTTTTTTCTTGTTGTTGTTGTTTTGTTTTGTTTTTGAGATCAGTTCATTGGTTTCAGAAAAAAAAAAATGGCACTGGACGCATTTACCTGATAGACTCAGCTTAAGTCTAACTTGCAAAACACTGTTTCTCAGCATTCAGCACACACTGTTCTGCCATTAGCCACATAGACAAGCAACTGCATCTGCAGGAGACATTTTAAATATATAAACACTAATTTATCTATTTGAAATTCATAGTAATAAGCCCTGCTTAAGAGTATAATTTAAATCTCTTCAGAAGAAAGATGTGAAGGATTAACAGTTTAAATCAGGAATAAGTATATTGGAATATATTTGGTGTCATGCTCTGATGGGTATTGTCGAAGAATCTCCTAATGCTTATTGAGGAAAAATGCTATTTGGTTTCTTTGGAAAATTTTAAACAGTTTTTAAAATTAAAATATGGAATCCTTGGAGATTTTCTATCTTCAGCTGAGCAAAAATGTTTTTTTTTTTTAAAAAGTTCCTTTAAAAATATTTGAAAACAAATCTGTTATAGAAATGCCAAGAAAAATTTCCCAGGGAAAAGTCAGCTTATATTTTAACAGAGTAAATGCCAAACATATTCATCTCTAAAAAATACAACATACATATATTTAATTGTATAATCATATGTAACACATAAAATGGAATAAACATGAAATATATCTATACCTACAGTATGCAAATACATATTCTATAGAATATTCATAGTTAAAAATTGGTACAATTATAACAGATTAGAGCTGCTTTATACTCTTGTTGCTTTTCTCTTGCCGTAGCTAGTTTTGCTTGCCATTGGATCACATTATATCATTAAATCTTGGGATAATTTGAAAGAAGTCTTGCTCCCAGCTGCTGCTGTAGAAACAAACTAAAGAGTTTAAACTGGCATGAGAAGATCAGACAAGCTGTGTTAATAAGAATTCCCCTTTCTGCACTCCCACTTGCATGTTGTAGATTTAGTAAAGGCAAAAAATCTCTGAGAGGCTAATAAATAGACTGGGACAATAATCCATGATTTAATCACTGGTACACAGGTGCCTGAGTTTATGCCTGAGTTAACTAGGTGTGTCTGATGTCCCTTCTGTGCATGCTATTACTTCAGTCCTGCTTTGGCTCCCTAGCCTCCATTTTCTTCCCCCACTGTGCTATGGAAATAAGCTTTCTGTATTTTACCTGGAAGAAAGAAATCAGAAACATTTTAGAAATACTACTGCAGATATTTAAGGTTTAAAAGAAGAATGTGAAAACAAATGAAGGAACTCGGTTTGCATAGGATGATAGAAACTTACAGAATTTGTTACCCCAGAAGTCGTAATTTTTTTTTCAAAGAGAGAAAGTCCTGCAGAGAACTAAGTAAATACTTGGAAGACTGATCTAGGAGGACTTACCAAGCAACTTGCTAGGAACTTGTGGTTGTTGACTTCGTGGACCTAACCTACATCCCTCACCAGAAAAGGAATAATTTATGGGGTAGAATATCAGTCTGACTTGATTTTCTTTCTTTTATTCATTAAATATTTATTGAATGGCTACTATATGCCAGGTTTTGCATTTGACAGTCCGTGATGAATGATGCAACCACTTTCCCTTGCTGAATGGAACTTAAATTGGGTGAGCGAGAGGGATGATGATATTACTTGCTGAATGCAAGAGGGCAAGTAGGGAGTACCAGTCTCAAGGAGCTCAAGGAGATTTCCAGGTGGAAAGGATTAAGCTGGGGTTTAAGGGAATAAGAATTCAGCAGGAAAATAAGGGTAGGGGTAAGAGTGTTCTGCATCAAGAGGGAGCAGGTGCTAGTGCTTGGAAGTAAGGAAGAGCCTGGGATACCTGAAGATGCTAGCAAGTTCTGTATAGTGCAGTTGGTCCAAGATTAATAAACTAGACACAGGTTACAGTGGAGTGATGAGAAGTGTGAAAACACAGAGCCCTGGTCCATGAACAAATGACTTCAGTGACCAATAAAGAAAGGCAAAAAAAACAAGTGAAATGAAGCCAAGTAGCCAGGTTAGATCTCGAGACTAAATGAGAAACTCAGGGTAAATGCTGATGGCTAGCAACTTCAATGGAGTCAGACGAACTGCACATCACAGAGATGGATTTACTGCAGTGGACACAGGAAGGCCAGCAGTGATAGACAGTGCTCTGGAAAATGGTTGTGAGTGTTTGGAAGCAGCATTCATTCAAGAGCAGGTCTCAGCAGGCTGACATGGTTGATGATGATGAACATGGAAAGTGTTTGGAAGATGGACGGGGGTGAGCATGTGTAAGATATGACTTTCCTTTGGGAAGAAATTAGGTAGGTTTCCTGTAGAAGCTTTTGTCAGTTCCCAACAGTTTCTCTGCCACATAAATTTGGGGATCATGGTGAGGGATCCATTATTGGCTCTTCCACATTAATAATGGCCATTTATTTTTAGAAAGGTAACTTTTAAAAAATTAGATGAAATACATCGATGAGACAAAAGTATGGAAAATTACTTAGGAAACACCTATGTGCCTTCTGCCCAGCTTTATCAAATATGACTTTTGCCAAATTTGCATAAGATATTTTTAAGAAATGAAACATTGCAGATATGTTGAATTCCCATGCACACCACTCTCCAGTCCCATTCCCCTCCCTCCTACCAGAGGGAACAATTTTCCTGAATTTAGTGTTTGTTAATTATCTGTATGGTGTTTTTTTAAAAATAATTTTACTACATTTTGTATCCCTAAAGAATATACACAAAGTGACATTTTTAGAACTGTATAAATGGTATTGCACTACAGATATATATATCTTTCTGCATTATTTTGCGCTCAGCATTATGCTTTTATGATTTTTCCATATCGATACAGAAACTATAGTTAATACTTTTAACTGCATAATAGTATTTCATTCTATTCGTATATTATATTTTAATGACAATATTTACATAGCTTTACTGGTTTTTGCTATTATAAATAATGGTGCAATGAGTATTATTTTACTTGCCTCCTTGTGGAAATAAGGAGAAGTATGGATGGGGTATGTATGCCTAGATATAGAAGAGCTGTCACAAGAAACTCTCATATCCAATTTTATTAAATATTGCCACCTGCTTTCCAAAGTGGCCTTATCAACTTCAACTCCCAGCAGCTGAGTATGGAAGGTCCTCTTGCTCTGTATCTTTGTCAGCACATAGTATTGCCCAACATTTAAATCTGTGTCAATCTAGTGAGTGTGAAATGGTGTCTCAGTCAGGATCTAACCAGTAATGCTCTAGGCCCTTCAACAAAGCAAATCTAATACAAGTCACTGTTTGAGCAGTCCATGGCCCAGACGAGAAGCTAAGCAGGCCAGTGATACAACATCCACAATAGTAAAAGGCCACTATCAACCTTAGGACTGGAGGGACAAATGGAGAAGATGGTGGGACCAGAGCCCAGAAGCTGGGGCCACCTGTCAGAAACTGAAACCAGTGTGGGGAATGGGGTGTGAAAGCTGAAGCTACAGAGGCTCATGGAGGCTGCCAGAAATCCTCCAAGAAGCAAAGAGAAAAGGGGAGAGGTGCCAGGCTCTCCTTCACCTGTTCCCCACCCCGCCCTCTCCTCCCAGTGTCTCTCACTTGGCTAAACTTACCTGCAGGCCAGAAGTTACTCATGATATGAAGAAAAATAGGGCAAGAGCAGGAAATCAATCTAAAAGCAGACAGACCATTTACTAGAACATGTGCTATTGCATTACGGTTTTAATTTTCACATCTCTGATTTTCAGCGAATGTATTTTTTAAAGATTTTTAAAATTTAAATTCAACTAACATATGTGTTATTGGTTTCAGAGGTAGAGGTCAGTGATTCATCAGTCTTATGTAACACCCAGTGCTCATTATATCACATTCCCTCCTTAATGTCCACCACCCAGTTACCCCATCCCTCTACCACCCCCAGCAACCCTCAGTTTGTTTCCTATGATTAAGAGTCTCTTATAGTTTGTCTCTCTCTGATTTCATATTGTTTTATGTTTTCCTCTCTTCCCCTATGACCCTCTGTTTTGTTTCTTAAATTCCACATATGAGTAAGATCATATGATAATTGTCTTTTCTCTGATTGACTTATTTTGCTTAGCGTAATACCTCTAGTTCCATCCACATCTTTGCAAAGGGCAAGATACCATTTTTTTGACAGCTGAATAGTATTCCATTGTATATATATACCACATCTTCTTTATCCATTCATCTGTTGATGGACATCTTGGCTCTTTCCATAGTTTGGCTATTGTGGACATTGCTGCTATAAACATTGGGGTGCACCTGCCCCTTCGGATCCCTACATTTGTATCTTTGGGGTAAATACCCAGTAGTGCAATTGCTGGGTCATAGGGTAGCTCTATTTTCAATTTTTTGAGGAACCTCCATACTGATTTCCAGAGTGGCTGTGACAGCTTACATGTTGATGAGGATGTAAAGAAAGAGGAACACTCTTACACTGTTGGTGGGAATGCAAGCTGGTTCAGTGAATGTATTTTAAATATTTATTGGTCATTTTGTTTCCTGTGAATTTTTTCAATTTGTTTTGTCCATATTTTTCCTATTAGCTATCCACTTTTAATTTATTTTGGGGGGATTCTTTGTATATTATAATATTAATTATTTCAGTTATATGTATTGTTAATGTAACTCAAAATCTGTGGCTAATATTACACTTTTTTGGTATCTTTTATGGTACAGAAATTTAAAATCTAATACACAAACTTGTCAGTGTTTACCTTTAAGGTTTTGTTCAAGGAGAT
The DNA here is from genome assembly GCF_011800145.1 of Mirounga leonina. Classification (NCBI taxonomy): domain Eukaryota; kingdom Metazoa; phylum Chordata; class Mammalia; order Carnivora; family Phocidae; genus Mirounga; species Mirounga leonina. Next base: position 32,202,197 of record NW_023270855.1, on the reverse strand, counting down.
CCTTCCCTATCCTGAGTCACATTCCCCTATATTCTCCTTCAAAAGTTCTGTTTCACATTTCATATTTATCTTTAATGCACGGGGGGCTTATGTTTTATGGTGTGATATAGGCATCTTAACATGTTCTTCCATAAAGATAACCAATTTTCCCAGGCCATTTTAAAATACTCTACCAATTTCTTTTTATTGCTATTCTTTTCATATATAGAGTTTCTGTGTATGTGTTGCTTCCTTCTGGTATAAATCTGTTTCTGGGATATCAGCTCTGTGTCATTGGTCTGGTTTATATTCATGAACAACAGCATCCTGTCTTAATATAGCTTTAAAATAAGACCTGATTGCTATCAAGAATAGTCCCTTCCAATTTGGCTAGGGTATTTCAGACTCTTAGGTACTTTGTATGAATTTTAACATCATTTTGCCAAGTACCATGGAAAATCTGTTAAGATTTTAATTCAGGTTTTGCTGAATATATAGATTTGTATGAGCAAAATGGTCACTTTTATAATTGTATTTTTTCATCACTAACATGGCATATGTCTCCTACATATTTTTGTCTTTATATAAAAATATTTTATACATTATTTTATAATTTTGTCCATAAAAATATTACACACTTTTGGTTGCTTTTCCCCCCTTGATATATTTTCGTTTGGACTATCATTAAAAATGGCATTTTGGAAGTAGCATTTCAAATTAATTGCTGCTAGTTTAAAAGAGCATAAATAATTCTTACATAACCAACTTATATCTGGAGAACTTGCTAAACCATTTCATTAGTTCTGTGTCTATAGATTCTCTTGGGTTTTCATAAAAACAAATCATACAGTATATGAATCATGATAAATTTATTTCTATCTTCCCAACACTTATGCCTTTGACTGACTTTTTGTGTCTTACTCTACTGGCCGGCATCCCTTGAACAGAGATCATGACAGCTGCTCATTCTTAGTTTTGGAAGGTCTTGTAATGTTTCAGCACTAAATATACTTTTTTAAAAAAATTTTATTTTATTATGTTATGTTAGTCACCATACATTACATTATTTGTTTTTGATGTAGTGTTCCATGATTCATTGTTTGTGCATAACACCCAGTGCTCCATGCAGAATGTGCCCTCCTCAATAGCCATCACCAGGCTAACCCGTCCCCCCACCCCCCTCCCCTCTAGAACCCTCAGTTTGTTTCTCAGAGTCCGCAGTCTCTCATGGTCGTCTCCCCCTCCGATTTCCTCTGCTTCATTTTTCCCTTCCTACTATCTTCTTTTTTTCCTTTTTTTTTTTTTAACATATGTATTATTTGTTTCAGAAGTACAGGTTTGTGATTCAATAGTCTTACACAATTCACAGCGCTCACCATAGCACATATCCTCCCCAGTGTCCATCACCCAGCCCCTCCATCCCTCCCACACCCCACCAGCACTAAATATACTTTTAACTCTGGGATTTTTTATTTACTTTTCCAGGTTAAAGAATTTCACTTTTCTTCGTAGTTGGCTGAAAGTTTTGTTTCAATGTAATTAAATAATAGGTATTGTTTTGCATCTGGTGCTTTTCCTACATCTGTTGAGAGTATCACATAGCTTCTCTCAAGTTCTTTGAAGACGAATGCTCTGCCTGAGTAAAATCTGAACTTGAAAAACACAAAAATCAATACTGTATATTTTCTATGGACATAGATGTAAAAGCATTTTTAAAGGGTGGTAAAGTCTTACCATACAGAAATGATGCTAGCTGGTACTTGTGGAGAGAGGGAGAGAGAGAAGTGGAAAGATGAGTGCAGATAGAACTGGGGATGATCGATAACTGTGAGCTCTATCTGCAATACTCCTCTTAAAGGGGAACATGCCTTTCATAATTGTTTTAACAATGTGTACACAGAAAAAAAAAACAGGCATATAAAATTAACAATGAATTTTGAGTGCTAGAATATGTACAAATGCTACTTTCTGCACTTTTCTACAATTTTCTAATTTACAAGAACAACAAAAGTCATTTAGAAAGTATTATTCATCTTAATTATAGATGACATAGGATTTAAATTGTTCAAATTTGGTCTTAATATTTAGAATCATAAAGTTGAAAGGATGAACTTCATGCACATAATCAATCAATTAAAACTCGTGTATTTAAGTACCTAATTGAGTATGGATTGGGCAAGATAATTATATAGACATCATCTAATAATATAGATGGGAAATATAGACAAGCTTTTCAAAGAAGCACTGAGCCAACATATAAATCAAAAGTGAAATACTGCTGTCACATACAGACCAAAAGTAATAGTGTTTCTTGGTTGAGTCTAACTGTTTTTATTTTTTTTAAGATTTATTTATTTATTTATTTGAAAGAGAGAGAGAATGAGAGAGAGAGAGAGAGCACATGAGAGGGGGGAGGGTCAGAGGGAAAAGCAGACCCCCCGCTGAGCAGGGAGCCCGATGTGGGACTCGATCCCAGGACTCCAGGATCATGACCTGAGCCGAAGGCAGTCGCTTAAACAACTGAGCCACCCAGGCGCCCCATTTTTTTTTTTTTTTAAAGAGAGTCTGACTGTTTTTAATAGGCAGCCAATACCTATTCCCTTTGTATTACTAAACAGGATATTTCTTTCTGCAAGTGTCTCTTTCACTAATTTTTATGTTTTTCTCTGTTTGGGACCCGGGAACTTGAAAAATCAGCCTTTTCCCTCATATAAGAAGTAAGAGTAAAATGTCCTAGCATAAGCATTTGAACACCCAGTGCTGGGTTGTCCAACTGACAGATGTACAGTTTGAGCATAGGCTTAGCATGTTAGCAGAATGCACATAGATAGATGGGTAGATAGATAGACACATATGATAGGTGCGTGTATATGTACGTACGCACATACATATGTATAGATAAATATATATTTAAATGTGATACTTCAAATAAAAAATGAAAGCCATAACTAGAAGAATTGGAGTGGACTTAGGCTTACTTAATATTCTGGTATTAATTTATTTTGGAATGACATGTGAGGAGTGGGGTGGATGGGGGAGTATGTATTACAGTTTTTCCAATGTTCTCGGCAGCTAAACATTTAAATCTGGCGCAATGAACACATTTCCTACTGAGCAACACCAAAAAGAAGGGGTCTTTGTGACTGACTTTGTATTTTCAGACATGTAATCCAGATAGTCACCTAAGGTGTGGAAGCTGAACCAGGCATGATGTACATAGAGTAAAGATTGAGTGGGGTATAGCTAAGGGGGTGTGTGTATGTGTGTGTAAAATATGGATTTAATCTTGAACAAGGTAAAAAATAATCAAATGCTCTCTGATTAAATGTCAAATGGCTTCGAAGAAAAAAATTTTCCCAAATGGCAACAGTGGATTAGCCCCTGAAGGAAAAAGAAAAAGCTAGACTCTGAGCATAAGAGGATCTGGGGAACATGATTGCTGCTGCGAGTAAGGACACGTAGGCAGAAAGAAAAGATGGGCAAAAGGCATGGGGAATAAGACAGATGGTATTCACACAGTCTTTCTCCTGGCAACCACACTGATGTCCTTCCCTGAACTCGCTCATGCTTCTAGAAACCTCCTCCTTTATGTTTCCCGACTCCAGTCCCCACGCTGATATGGGCAATGTAAGTCCAGGAGAGGCAGAGGTCCATGGCCAGTGTATTAGTAACTCCAAATGCACAGTTAGATATGAAGCTGATGGGAAAATAGGCTTCATTTTTGTTCTGGATACACACACAGCATAAAGATAGGTTTTTCACACTTCATCATACTGTTTGAGGTTACAAATAGGAAGGAAAGGAATTGGAAATTGTTAGGCTTGAATAATGTCAGGGCCGTGTTATAGAAACAGCAGATCTGAAGATATTAGAGATGCAGATCCATCTTAATCCTTGCTCTCAGGACCATTATTTTACTAAACATTAATATAATAGTATTTTTTCAAGTGTCAGAAGTGGTTGCTTTGTGTGGTTTTATAAAGATGGATACATGAGCAAATCAGGTGCTTTAGAGCCAGGTTTGAATAGGAGCTTCACTGTGCTCTACCTGAGTAACCTTGGACAAATTGCTTAACCTCTCTGATCCTCCATTTCCTCATCTATAAATGAGGTAATAATACCTCCTCCCTACATTTCCTATAAGGAATAAATTATACAGTGTAATAAAACTTAGCATAGTGCCCTGCACAGTGTAAAGTACTCAGGGAATAGTGACGGTGCTGTAGATGTGATAATTACTCAACATTGAATTTGTCAATAGTATATTTTGTGTTTCTATAGCAACAGTATTATAATCCGTTGCATATGAAAACACCCAACTTCAATGGCTTGACCAAATGGGGGTGTATTTTTTCTCATGTGCAAAAAGAGGCACCCCAGGGCTTGTATGTCTGATGGAGCAAGTCCTCAGGCACCCAAGTTCCTCCTGTTTTCCCCATTCTGTGTCCCTCAGTGAATGACTCTAATTTCACAGTTGCAAGATTCTCCTGCCCCTTCAGGAATCATGCCTATGCCCCCCCAATAGAAAGAAGAGAAAGATGTGGGCCAGAGAAATTTGTCCCATTTCCATCAGGAACACAAAACTTTTCTAGAAGCTGTATCTAATGGACTTCCTCTTACACATCACTGGGCAGAGTTTAGTCACATGACCATCCCTAGGACAAGGGACATTTGCTGCCCAAGCAGTTTGGTTCTGATAGTAAGAAAAGAAGAGAGAATAGATACTGAAGAGGCACCAGCAATGTTTGCCATAGTTTGACATTAAGAATTATTTGCTTCCTGCCCCTCCAAATGTCTAAGTCCTTAGTAATGAGAGAGTGAGAGAAAACACATCTGTTCTGGCCTGGTTTAATAGAGGAGCTAGGTTGTGGCATGGCAAAACCCTGTATTACTTTAGGAGGAAGCAAACAAATGTTAGGTGAGAAATTTTAGCATCTCCTAAATAGTTTCCTGTCATAGAAGGCAGCATGCTGTATTGGTTTAGAACAAAACTCAGAAATCAAGCAGTCATGAGTTAGAATTAAGGGCCTGGCCACATTTGAGGGTATAACTTTGGGCGATTTATTTAATCTCTCTAGGATGTAAATCCCTATGAGAGCAGTAGCTTTGTCATTTTTGTTACTACTGTATTCCCATTCTCTAGCAGAGAGTTTTTCTGTAGTAGGCACTCAGGTAGCTGATGGATGGATAGATATGTGAATGAATGAACTTCTCTGAACCCCGAATTCCTCAGCAATAAAAGGGATTAATAGAGACCATTTTTAGAGGTCATTATGAGGATTAGAGAATATATGACTCCATTGTTAGAGAAATAACAATTTCACTTGGAGCTTCCCTAAGTCTCCCTGAACCTGAGAACTCTGTGGGCTTTTTCTTTTTTTTTTTTTTTAACATTTTATTTATTTATTTTTTTAATTTATTTATTCATGAGAGACAGAGAGAGAGAGAGGCAGAGGGAGAAGCAGGCTCCCAAGGAGCAGGGAGCCCAATGCGGGACTCGATCCCGGAACCCCGGGATCATGACCTGAGCCGAAGGCAGACGCTTAACTATCTGAGCCACCCAGGCGCCCCTGTGGGCTTTTTCTAAGGATCTATTCAGCCAGCTGTTCACCTCCAGGTCTACTGGCTTTTTAGACAAGCTACACTATTGTTCCATTTAAGTTCGATAATAATACGTATATAGCAAATATCCATAGAGTATGTTTCCAAAATGGATGGAGAGGTGAAGGTACGTGTGCACATGGCTGTGTACATGGGTGTATACGCAGCTGCAATGGTGGCTTTGATTTGGATGAAAGTTAGCTCAGATTTTAACATCTGCTACGTCAGACAAAGCTTATTGCTAATTAAGGGTTGGCACACTGAATTAGCCATAAATTAGTACTCCTTTCTGTGCCACTACACTACAGCGGTAGGAAAATTACCTAAATTAGATTCGGGTGGTGACATTGATCATGGACAACAATAATAGGGTCTAAAAGGATTTTCTGTGAAACACTGGAAGTAAAATACTTCCATGAGATCCAAAAACTCTGTCCTTACTTAGGGCAGTGAATGAATCTTAAGAAATGATGATTTGAAAGAAAACTTCCCTCCATAGCATGTGCTAAGTACACACAACAATTAGCATTGGCTGATTTATAGGGTTTATGGGAAGCTTCAGAATTAAGGCCCAGAATGGCCTCATGCTGATAATGTGGAAGTTACCAAACGGATTACATTGCAAGCAAATCCTACACCAGCAACCCATCAACAGGCAGATGATTCTCTAACACTCATAAGCCATTTCATAATTCGCCACCATCAACTCCTCTCCATTACATGGTGGGGTTTGGGCACCAATGCCAAAGCTGGATATCTTCTGTGGGGTGAGTGGTACTTGCTCAGACTTTCTAATTTAAGTTTATTGACTAGGTGATACTGTGTTATCCAAGGCCATTTAAAATGTGTTCTATGACGAAGCAGAGAGTGCCACCAAATGCAAAAGTAACTACGACAAGCTTGATGCCATATCTTTTCAGAGAAGAATGATTCACTCCTATCACATACATTGTGTCGTTATGAAGAGACTTAATTTCCAACCTCGTGGAACAGAGAATGCAGGAAAACATCAAACAGTGCCTGCCCATCCCTCCTCTGAGCTCAATAGTTCCTGAGGCCCTCTATGGCCAACTTTGATGTTTGGACCCATGGGCCCCATTGAGTATTATGTCTGCTTTGTGTTTCTGCCCTAGCCATTCACCCTGCTCTGGCTTATAATGGGAATATTGACTGGCCATTGACTAGCCTGGGCAGGCAGACTTTGCAGTAATTATGAATGAAAGATGTCAGTGGCAAAGCATCTCATTCCAGATATTTCTACACATAGTCGATATCAGCTTTTGAAAGCGTGACTGAGCTCCAAATGGCTTGCTGTCATAAGGGAATGACCAATTGAATAGCTATTATTTCATCCAATTGATGCTGTGCTTTTTGTGCAAAGGGAAAAAGGAATGCAGAAGCATGCACATTTTACACCAGCCTGGTTCTTGCTTTCAACAGCTGCTGAAAAATATTAGCTATTTTCCCTAGGAAGCCAGCTCCTGGGGAGAGGCTATACATTGCAAGTGGAAAACTATGTTAATTTTCAGCAAATGTTACAAAAAATAGAATTTTCTACCCAAACTTAATCATTAATGCATTTACTCCCAACAGAAAGAGGAGTATTTTCTGGAAACTCTTGAATCCTGCTTCGCCAGGAAAATAGAGTATGGCTAAGAAAAGAGTCTAGATTAAACCACAATATCCTATTGGTCTTGTGGAAGATCCATGAATCCAGGCAAGGAAAAAAATGAAGGCTTCCATCTCATGACTGGCTTGGGTAATCTGAGATCCAATCCACTTTGAAACAGAAGATATCTTTCTTCTCACATTCTCGATGCCCCTGCATGTCAGAGCCACTTTACGTTCTTATGATGACTATCCAGATATTTACAGAGACTTTTTCATTTGCCCACAATTATCTTGGTAATAGAGCCTTAATTATTCTACCAAATAGTCAAAGCAGTTACTTGGTACCTTTCAGAACAACATATCCCAGTTCCTGTAATGTGCATTAAAATGCCAGATTGGCTGAGCAGAGTTGGGGGTGGGATTCATATCAGGCAGTTACAACTGCCCCCAAGGGCACACAGCTAATAAGCAGCAAAACCACGAACTGACTCCAGAGCTAACACCTCTAATCACTGTGCTTTATAGTCTCCACTGTAGGCCTATAATAGCAGAAAGATGAGCTCATGGTAGTGGCATATAGAAGTAATAATAATAGTATCAAGGATAGCATCTGACATTATTTATTGAGTTCTTACTATGAGCAAGATGTTGAGACACTAAGCGTTTTCATGGATTATATTTTTTCTCAAAACGATCCTATGAGATAAATGCTATTATCATTCCCATTTTGCAGAAGGAGAAACTGAGAATTTCAGAGAATTTAAGAGATTTGCTCAGGGAAGAAATATTACATGACTGAGCTGGCATTTCAAGCTAAGGGTCAGTTGTCATTCCTTGTGTTCTGCTACTCTGGCCTGCTGCCCTAGAGAAAAGAAAGGAGAGGTCTACTAACATCGTGGGGGGTAGGGACCAAACACTGGCCACGGGGACTTTTCAAGCTTAGAATAACACAGACAAATCAGATTTCAGGTCAGGCTTGGTTTGCCTTCTCCCTGCAGGCAAGTGTTGAGACCAAGCCATGTGGGCCTGTTTGCAGGAAATTCTTGGGTTTTCATCTCAAATTTTTCTGCATCAAGATGATGGTTTGTGTGTGCAGTGTTCATTTTTAATTACATGGGCTTGGTAATAGGTGTGTAGTCATTTTGGATCAGCCTTGGATGCAAAAATCCTTATTTTCAGCTGATTATATCTTGAAAGGATTTGCAGACCCAGGCACCTGGAAATTGGAATGCATCATTTTTCACTAGATGGACATCAAAGGACAGAAACTGAAGTGGGGGGGTGGGGGCAGGGGGACAATGGCAGTTGTGATCCTTAAATCAGACACAATGAAGGTGGATTGAGTAAAGCATGAGAAATTGGGATTGGAAGGGAGGGTCTAAATGCCCACCCTCTCATTGCTTCTTGAGTGGTGAAGTGACAGCCATAATCAATGCTACCAGAAGTCCTTCCCCCAGGACAGGGTTAAGAAGCAGGTCAAACATAATGTGCTAGTTTCTAATGGCAGCAGGCAGGATGAAGTATAGAAGGCAGGCCTTCTCAGGGCAGTGAATTAGGAGCAGAATACATATCTCATGAGTCACAGAGGTTTGGGGGCCCCTTTTGAATCTTGACTCCTGTAGTGTGACCAGGTGGCCGTGACAGAGAGCCTTGTTTCTGAAGCTACAGGGATAAAAGGCTTGGGACTCAGATGCTCTAGAGTAGAGATAAGAGCCATTGAGTCTTGGACCTGGAAGGAACTTTTAGAGAGCCCTTGTATCTAACACTTCATTTGACAGATGGAGAAACTCCTATCCAGAACAACAGTGAGACTGAGGCAAGGCCATGTTGATGTAGGCTCAGAACCCAGATGTCTTAGGCCCTTTTCACCCTTGCATTTTCCTTTTTAAAGTAGGTATCCCCAAATGCTGATGTCCTTACAGTCTTCACCAACTTGGAATGGGAGAAGCAAGGTTTTGTTTTGTTGGTGTTGAGAATGGGTTTCTGGCCACTTCACCTAGGAGTCATGCATTGTACAACTATCCCATCCTGTCTTCCAGTGACTCTCCCAGTGAGAGTTTGTAACATCTCTGCCCCATTTAATCCCAGTAATCCATGTGACTTGTTTTGGCCAATGTGATGTGAGTGAAAGTGAAGTGCGTTGCTTAAGAGGCCAGCTCAAAGTTTGCCACCTCTTCTTCTCTGCCACGAGATGGGCAATGTTGCAGACAGAGGCTTCCCAAAGTGAAGACAACGTAGGGCAGAGCTATAGCCAGTTAGTGATGACAGGCAGTAGGAACCACCTTTGTTATGGGGGTGATTCAGGCTGCCTCCGCAGCATGATCTGGCCCATCCTATCAGACTCAAGTCGGTGGGTGGACTACATACATATAACCTGCACGTAGACTCACCTTTCCCAGGTACTAGCTCTTCTTCCAGTTTGCCTTTCCTTTGTATGTCCCCATCTCTATGAATAACATCCCCTCCCTGAAGGAGTCGGGGGTCATACTTGCCTCCTCTTCCTCCTCTTCCAACAAGCTACCAAGTGCTTCATTTCTACTTTCTGCGCCTCCCAGCTCCATCCCCACTGTCTCTGCCTGTGAGCAGGCCACTCATTGCTACTCCAACTGCCACGCTGGCTGCCTTTGGCCCCAGCCTCACCCTTGCCCCTCCAATCTGTTCTCCATAAGTGCCAGAGGCAGCAAATCCCATTGGAAACTTTTAATAATGGTGCTGCAAAATCAGATTTAATACAACCTACAAAGTCCTTCCAGCAATGTCCCTGTTTATCTCTCACTGTGTTACTACTGGGACCCTCCTCCTCATTCTCATCCACTTTCTCTTTTTTGTTTTAATTTATATTAGGCTGCCTTTCCGCTTGGAAGCCCTGCCTCCCACTTGAACTGCTCAGCCACCAGACACCCTCATGCCTCTCCCTTCTGCCCACCCCCCATTTACTCGGCTAGCTCCTACTCACTCCTTGAACCTCAGCACACAGTTATCTCCTCTGGGAAGTCTTCCTTGATTGCCAGAGGCAGATTTGGGTGTGAGTCCTCTGATCCACAGTGCCCTGTGCTTCCCTCATCGCTACTCTTTATGACCCTATGTTTTGTCTGACATGTGACTGTTCCCCATAGACTATATTCTCTGGGAGGTCCTCAACACTTTGCAAAGCAATATCTAGCACATAAGCAATGACCCTTAAATATTTGCTATTGAATATTGTTTTTTTCATCCTGAAAGTGAAGGAAAATAATGCCTGGACACTGGAATAAAATACTTCATCTTGAAAATAGGTTCTTTTGGATACCAAGTGTTTATATTTTGTGTGTGGGAAAGATAAAGCTGTTGGAAGCAACTAGAACCTTCAAAAATATAAGGAATAAGCTATATATATAGTATAAAATATGGGTCATAGTTATATCTGTTCTGAGTGTGTAATAAATCACAAATTTTTCATCAAGAAGTAGATATTTAAAAACAAAGCAACACGAGTGCCGGGGGACTTTGGTGAAGAGTGTGAGGTGAGGAGGGGGCAGGGAATGAAGAAGAACCTGCTTGGACTTGTGGGTCCAGGCGGATTCAGTTGGAGGTGTGTGTATGCATGAGAATAGTGTTTTATGTTTAAAAATACTTCCTCAAGAGATTGTTCACCAGAGACTCCAACTTTCTCTTCTTGTTCTGTGCTGCAAACACTACCTGATTTCAGGAAACTGAGTTGGAAGAGATGCTAGGAAATAAGAATCAATGGAGTCAGTGAGGAGAGCTGGGGTTGCCAGAGCATCCCGCAGATCTGGTGGTTGATGAATAGCTCTTAGTGGTTGTTATTAATTTTCTGGGCAGAGAAACCCAGGTTGGGTAATGGTCTTTATTTCAGTGACTCTGAGGGAATGATTTCCAGTGCATATGGATACACATCTGAATTGTGGGTCTGTTTCTGCCACTAGAGTGTCCTCCCTTGTGGTCAGTCCAGAATGCAAGGCACCTTGGGAACACAGCCTGGATCCCCCCACATTCCTCGAGGAGGAGAACCATGAGGTGTGTTTGCCATCTCTTCACTCAGAATGATCCCATACCCTCACATCGACTATATAACTTGACTTGGGGATGGCTGCCAGATAAAAAGACTCTATAAGTATGTTGGGATGCCTAGGTAGCTCATTGGGTTAAGTATCCAACTCTTGATTTCGGTTCAGGTCGTGATCTCAGGGTCGTGGGATTGAGCTCCGCCTCAGACTCCGTGCTGAGTGTGGAGCCTGCTTAAGATTCTCTCTCTCCCTCTCCACCCCACCACTGCTCACTCAATCTCTCTCTCTCAAAAAATTAAAATGAAAAAAAAAGACACTAAGTATGTTAGGTATTTAGGTAGAAGGACAGACAGGCTGACAGAGAAGTGGATGGCTGGCTGGCTGGCTGGCTGTTACTGTCCAGATGTATGGGTAGATAAAAGAAGACTTTCTAAGGATCACAATGATGGAAGTATGTTTTTCCATGACACTTATTTGCAATTTATTAAAAGTCAACATAGGAAATCTAAATAAATATGAAGTCCTACCAAAGATTTAATTAACCTAACCTTTAAAACATCTTTAATTGATTTATATAATCAAAACATGATTAATACATCATTTAGAAGGAGGTATCACAAAGGGGAAGTTGATAAATGTAAAACCTCTTTGTCCAGGCATAAGAGAATTTCCCAAGAAATAAGAGACCTCATTTCTCCTCTGATAACACAATTTCTCTCCACTTATAAAAAGACATAAGCATCATAATGAACAGATTAGGTACAGAATCACCAACAATGTAATGAACCTGCTAAAGCAATTAGCCCCCTGGGAGGAGCAGACCCAGGTTACATCCGGAATGCAGGGCAGCACCTGAGTTAAGCAGGATGCTTTGTTTACAGCAAATCTGTGGTTGGGCTGATTTCAAAAAGCATGAGGGAGGGGGCAGACTGGATATGGTTCTTTCCCCCATACCAGCAATCTTTGCTTTCCATCTGCAGTTTATGTATGTCAGCCCCACACACCCTCCTTTTCTTTAAAACACAGCTCCCCTTTGTCTGGAGGGAGCCATTTCAACCATTAGAACTTCCTATGTGGTTCTAATAGGGCTGCTCATCTCAGTACCCAGACTCAAGAGTAAGCCCAAGATGCAGGTGAGTCAATCATGGTAGACGCAGGCCATAAGTCAAGCCAATCAGAATTCTCCACTGGGATTTTCTTTTTAAGGGAATGGCCCCCTTTCTTTTCTAGTAGTAAAACTAAGAGGATTGTCAATTCAGGAGAGCAAAACCAACATACAGGAAGGAAAAGAAGTAAGAAACAACCGGAAGAGGAGAGGGCCAGGATCCAAATGATATTTCAGTTCCTGAACCACCACCCCCTAAAAACACAATTTCTCTGATTCTTGCCTTCCTGAGACCTGGCTGTTTGGCATGTCCAGAGCTGTGAGCTTCCCCCAGTGTTTCTTCAATAAATACCATTTTCTTAAGCTAGCTGATCTAGGTTTGTGTTGTTTGTGATGAAATGAATCCTGAATAACTTCTCTTCTTTCATACCTGGTTACTGAATATCTAAATTACGCCTGAATAATGCCCCAAATTTGCTCTAAAGGACCTCATGCCCCATGGAAGAGCTACAAAGAGGCAACGATGGCCCAGTTTGTTTAGGAAAGTGATATGTATTCCATGGAATGTAAAGACATTTACCAAAATGAGAAAACCCAGTTCAGGTTGTAATAGGATGTATTTTTCTGAAATGATTCTTAGGTTAAGTACTGTCCTTGTGTTGTACAGTGTGAATTGGTATTTCAATTAAAAATATATTTAAAATGATTTTTAAAAGTTTTCTTAGTCAAACCAAGTATTAGGGACACCAAGTTAAACAAAAGTGTGCTGTGGGACTTCTCAGAGCCTATAAGACTAACACTCTTTGGAATATAAAAGGGAATAATTGAGTATGCAGAGATCTGAAAAGTTCCAGAACCAAAGAATGCATTTTTCTTGGAACATGTGATTAAATTTCAGAGAACCAGTGTTCCTTGGAACACAGCTGGGGAACACCCACACTAGATCTTTACTAACTTTTCAGTTGGTTTAGGTTAAGGTCCAGGCATAGGCAGGCAAGGGAGTTCTGGATTAATTAAATCTTTATTAATTGAATCCCAAGGCACGTACCTCTCCCTGACACCATTTGTGGGTGGGTGCCAGAGCAAATCCTCCTTTTTGTTGCGATCAGGAAGCATGCTAAGCCCTCAAAGAGAGTTGCTATGCTACAAACTGAAAAGCTATCTTGTTTTCTGGAAGCTTAAGGTGGCACTGCAAAACAGGCAGCAAATATCACCTAGGTAGACATCAGCTGTATGAACTGTGGGGGCAGCCGGCAAAAGTTCTCACTCCTCTCAGCTTTCTTGGAGCCTTAAAAAAACTACCCATGGAAGTTTGCATTTTGATTTTCCCCTTTTCATCATATATATATTTAGAAAAAGCTCTTGTTAAAACCACAGCACGCTGCTGGAATGGAATGCAGAGGGGGAGGTTAAAGCCCACTGGTAGGCAGAGGAGCCTCCTGTGGGCTCCAGAGTTCAGTTCTGATGTCTCCACGGACAGCTGGGAATTGAAATATGGAAAATAAAGGGATTTCCGTGACCCTCTTTGTGTTGTATGAGGCAGAATATCCGAACGCCATCTCCACTGTTAAGGAAACGGGACTCCAAGCTTTCCATTTATATTCTGGTTCAGTGTCTCAGTTTGGTGTATTTTTATGCTTTTGCTATTTATTGATTTGACCAATGTGAATCACCATTCGGCAAGCAGGGCCGCATTAATGCGTTAAAAGCTCATTATGAGGATAATGGACACGAAGTAAAAAGGAATCAAATGATGTGAGTGTAAAAGGTTTTTCCCTAGACAGCTGAAAATAAATTGAAAACAAATTCAATTAAAATAACATTCAACCTTTATATTCCTTCCGTGGTGTGATTCCTCTAAAGGAGGTGCCCAGAGCTAGCACTCTGCTCCGAAAGGCCACCCCTTCCGCATCTGCCAGACCCCGGAGGGCTGAGGCGCAACGGGCCCACCAGGGGCTCTGCTCCTGGAAGCGGTTCTTTGCAACCATGGGCCCCGGCCTCCCCCAGAGATCTCTCCCTCTGTTTGCCCCAAGCCTTTCTGCTTGCTCTTGGTTAGAACTCACGGAGACCCTTCGAGGCAAGGCGAGTTCCTCTCCTCTCATGGCTCAACCTTATGCCCCAAAGCCAAGGCTGGGTCTGTCCCGGCCTAAGCCCACAGGTACCCCGGCTGCGGCAGTAAGCCTGCCCAGTGGTTTTCAAGTCAGTGCATTTTTTTGCTTCTCCGTGATGTGTTGTCCTAGCCATAGTCGCCCCCGACAAGGTGTGTCAGTTTCCCGGGGCTGTTATCACAAAGTACCACCAACTGGGTGGCTTCACACAACAACAAACGTATCTTCTCACAGGTCTGGAAGCTAGAAGCGTCAACACAACCATGCTTCCTTGACATCTGGAGGGCGGTCTTTCCTTGCTTCCTCCTGGCTTCCGGACGTTTGCTGGCCTCCTTTGGCATCCCTTGGCTTGCGGCTGCCTCACTCCGTCTCTGCCTCTGTCACCCTGTGCTCTTCTCCCTGTGGGTCTCTGTCTTCACGTGGCCGTCTTCTTGTAAGGACACCAGCCGTGTTGGGTGAGGGGCCCACCCTACTCCAGCTTGACCTCCTCTTAATGGATTATGTCTGCAGTGACCCTATTTCCGAATAAGGTCATTTTCTAAAGTGCGGGGTGGGGGGGTGTGTTGGGACTTCAACAACTGGGGAGACACAACTCAGCCCATAACTGGAAGCTGTAGGTGACTGGCCTTCTCCCCCCTTACCCGGGGGGTAATTCTCCCCCCTGCCCCCTGCCCCCGGACCTGTCACTTCTCCAAGGCAGATGTGCAAAGCAGGCAGAAGGTTCTTCTAGTTTGAATCAGATCCTGACATTCCTCTCCTTAAAGCTGAGGAAAGACTTTCACAGGACTGAAGCTAAAAATCCAATGTGGACAAGGTCCTGCAAGGTCCAGCTCTGCTGCCCCAAGCCTTTCTTTACTTGTGGCCCTTTTACCGAAGGCTCTCCCCGTTCCACCCCAGTCCACACTCCCCCACTCTTTGCCTGGGTTTTGCCTTCCTCTCTTGTCAAAGTACCCCTTTGGATATTGCCTCTTCCAAGAGGCCTCCCAGATTGCTCCAAAATCATGCCCTGACACAGCCTGTTTTTCTCCCTTGCTCTCCTACGTGTTTATCACAGCTGTATTTAGGTAATTATCAAAGCGGTTATTTGTTTAATGTCTGTCTTACACAGAGGTTCGCTCTGGCCAATGGGCTACATTTGGCCCATGACTTATTTCTGAAAGACCCTTGAGATAATGATTTTTATAAGGGTTGTGTTGGGGGGAAATAGGCAAAGAAAAGTATGCTACAGAGACTGCATGTGGCCTGCAAAACCTCAGAGGTTTACTCTCGGGCTCTTTGTAGAAAGTTTTTGGTTCCCAGTCTTATTCATGGCCAGCACCCCAAGAGCCAGGAGCTTGTCTGCTTTATTCACTGCTGTATCTGGAAAACCTTATAAGGTCCCTGACACCTCATAGGTCCTCCAACAAACATAAGATAAAGAAATTCTTCACCGGATGGTTGGTTCACAATGACTGTCGGTTAGGCTAGGAGAGACGAATCCTTTAATAACAGCCAGAGGGAATTTTGTGGTAGCAGATAGAGATTTTGATAACCCGGTAATTCAGTCTTTTAATAAATACTTAGGACTGGTAATCTAGGTGCCTGGGGAGGAGAGGGATAGAGCACTTCCCTAGGGAAACTCATCTAGAGGGGACAAGATACAAAGTGTGAGGAAGGTTTTAACCAGGGAAACCTTAGCTACAGTGGCAAGAAATCTCCACAGTGCCTTGCTGAAAGTTCAACTTGTCTTTTGTGGTAGGGAGGAGGCAAACAGAAGGAATACTCTAATTTTATTTTCTCAACATACCTTCCCCTAGTGACAAACAAGTTCTCCCCAAAAGTGCCTCTGGCCCAAACAGGACTATCCCTCATGAGTCAGACCCCAGGTTCATTGTCCTCAAGGTCCAGGCTGTAACGGACAAAACAAAACGTTTAGCATTCCCTAACCCCAGACCAAGTGAGGAAGTTTACGGTCTTGTTTAGTCCCCGGACACTCTTGAGGTGACAGCTGGGGGCTTCTGCCACCTGTAGTCAAAGGGCTCAGCCCTTGGTCAGCCACCCTCTCTTACTGCCAGGGGTATCAGGAAGGCTGTCATTTGAAATTTGGGCTCAAGTCTTTTTTTTTTTCTCCCCAGGTTGCTGCAGTTTTAATGCCTATTTTCAGAATCAGGTGGAATCTGAGATGCACGATCTGCCGGTTGCCTAGCTTCTTATAATTCAATGATTCATTTCAAAATTTTCCGTTGTGAGTCTCAAGGAATCGAGCTTAAGGGTAGCATTAAGCTGTATATGAGGCTTTGTTCTTCCCACTTTTGACTAAATTAGAATTGGTTTGTCTTGGCCTTAACTCTAAGCCTTCCTACCAGAACTTACCAGGATCTTTTATTTCTTAACAGAATTTAAATTTTCCTTTAAACACTGAGCCCTGGAGAGGCTCAAATGTGCGGTTGCTTTGTGGGACAGCTGGTCATGCTCTTCCTCCCTCTGCCTCACATGGCTCTCACTTTTTCTTCCTACAGGTCTCCGCTTCAAAACCCTTGCCCGCATCCTGGGGGCTTTGTTCGGCACTGGACCCTGGGCAGGCCTGTTTTTGAGGTGCCTGGCCACCTCCTGGCCCAAATGAAAAGGCAAATTGAGTGCCTGTATTTTGGAATATGTAAAGCATTTTAAATCATTCTATTTTTTGTGCATAACAATACAACGAAACTCAAATTCATTTATTTGAAGATGATGGAGAATTTATTTTGTGAAAGGATGTGTAGCATAATGAGTCCCATGGGTTTGGAGGGAGGGGCAGGTCCTGGCACGTGCCCTCAATTCAAGTGGCAAGATGTGATCATTATTCAGTCCTGTCAGGTTTGCTCTGTGCCTTGGTGTGGACCCTCATCTGGAGGGGCCATTAGCATGGGACATGGGAGGCCCTTTGAAATGAGAAGCCTGGCCAAACACCTCCTGGTTCTTCTTCTCTGTGGTGAAAAGGTCTTTGTCTTCCCCACTGTTTTCCCAGTACAGTTTCCTGTTGATTCCCTTTAGAGTTTGCTTTCTGATTTGCCACTATCTTATTTACCTGTTTGCGTTCTGCCTTCCCCTCCCCTTAGCATGTATAGTCCCTGAGAGTGGGGTTCACGTAGTACCAGTCACCCTGGTATCCTCAGTGCTTGGTCCCCAGCGGGCCCTGTGAGTGAGGGAGTGACAGAGCCTAGCCAGGGGTGGGGATGGATGTCTGTGGGGCTGTCTACAACACACAGGGGCATGTGGGATAGTTCACCAAGCCATGTCGTGTTGGGCGGTGGTTTGACACCCAGGCCAACCACCTGGTCTAGCAACTGAACCTGCCTGCATTTGGTCACCAGGGCTCAGCTCCTCTAGGCTCCCTGGCTCCATGGCTGTGCTAAGCTTGTTCAGTTTGAACTTGTTAGCACGGGGGGGGGGGGTCAGCAGGGAGCCCCTTACCTTAGGACTCCTCTGCTAGCGATCTTACACTCCATCGCATCCGTGAACTCCCCATCTGATTGTGTTGTTTGGTCTTTTGGTGTTAATTGATTACAAGTGTGACTTCTGGAGGCAGGCAGCCTGGGTTTGAAGCCCAGCTCCAGCATTAACTAGCTGTGAGTCTGTGCAAGCTGTTTCACCTTGCTGTGCCTCAGTTTCCTCACCTGTAAAATAAGGATAGTAATAGTATCTTCCTCCCAGCGTGGTTGTGAGGGTTGAATACATTAATATGAGAAATCACATATGACAATTGCTGGCATACAGCAGGTGCTTATATGGGTCAGCTTCTTTATCAGTTGCACATTTGGCTCAGGAACGGTCTCTTAAGGGGTCCTTTTGTGGGGTGCTGGGAGCCTTCCATTGTGTGTAAGGTATAAGGGCAATTGTTTGTTTAGATCGGGGCTTAGCCCAAGCTGTTCCCTGTAGAGGGTAGCTGGAGCCCTTAACAGTGACCGCTAGGATGGTCCCATCTCTCTCCCCAATTCGGTGGGGCAGAGCACCAGCCATGATGCTCAGTCTGCCTCTCTTCCTGATGGCCATGTTGTCTGACAGCTGGCTGAGGCCCTGGGGAAAGGAAAGGAAACAGCAGAGGAAGCCTGGAGCCCGTGGTGGCCTGAACTCAAGCCACAGCCAGGAAGCAACAGGCTGTGATGAACTACCAGGCTGGGAATGGAACCAAACGCCAAGGAGCAGCCTGATTAGTACATCAGGCCGGCTCCCTGCTGAATCGTTGTCTGATTTGGGAGTAGCAAAGGCAGGTGTTACCTTGAGAGATGGGCCAGGGCCAGATACCACATGCCCAGCAGCACAGCATTGGGATCCAAGCTGTGACCATCCAGAGACCCTTAGTGATGACCGAGTCCACCATGCCTCTTGGATCTCAAACCACTGGGCCTACTGCTCTCAGCTCCATTGCAGCTTATCACTAGGATATTTATTTACATGGCTATGGGCAGCCTCCCGCACGCAGTTCTCCCAAACAGCCAGCAGATGGCGCGGTTTCTCCTGTGTTCCAGCCAGAGGTTCTCAACTGGCAATGAGTTTTCGCTGGGGAGAACCAGGCATAACAAATCCCCGTTAACATTTTGAATATAAAGTGTAGCGGCAAAATACATTGGAGGCCACAGGTTGGGATTGCAATTTATCACTTTTTTAATTTTACAAACACAAGGGGAAACATTCCTTAGAATTTACAAAAATCTTTTGTATGTATTATCTCACCAAAAAACAAATAAAGAAACAAAAAAACTCAATAGATTTTTAGCCCCTTGTGGAAAATAGGTAGGCTATATCTGAGTCCTCTACCTGCATTTGATTGTAAGATTTTACACTGGCTCATTCAGTCCTAGACTATGTGGCCGTATTATCATTGCTATAATATATTGATAGTGATAAGAACAGAAATAATGACTACTATTATGGACTAAGCATTTTACGTGCACTATCTTGTTTAATCCACAGAACAACAGCACGAGGCAGGAATCACCCAGTGATTGTACCAACAAATCTTGAGAACATGTCAGTAGCCTCATGCTTGCTGTCCCAGAAGTAACCAGCATCACCAAACAAGAGATAACGAGAGAGTTAACTCACAGGAAAATTTTTCCTTTCAAATAAAAATATGGCAACTTGACCCCTTGGCTTAATTCTGCTCCTACGTGCAGTACCAGGTCCTGGGTAGCTGGTAGAGGTAAATGTAACACAGGGCAGATTATACATTCGATTAACAAGAGCAGCTCTAACAGGTATCATTTACTTAGTTCTTACTATGTGCCATGCCTTAGTCTAAAAGAATCTTTAAAACCTTATATATCCACATCAGTGAGTAGGAGTACTTCCCACCACTTCACTGTTGAGGGAAATGAAGCCCAAAGAGGTTTAGTAATCCTTCTAAAATCATACGGCTAGCAAGAGACTGTTAACTCCAGAGAAAGCATTCTTACATCAGCCACTAAGTTATTAATGGCCTTCAGGTCGTAATTACCTGTGTGAATTTGCCTCAGTTGATTTCTTGGTTTCATGGCAACTTCTCCTTTAGTCCAAGAATTTCTCAATGCTCTGTTCTCTGCCTCTGTGGGAATTTTTTTTTTTTTTTTTTGAGGTGGATTTTGCCTCTTTGCTTCCATCCGTGCTGCTGCCAAATCAAAAATACAGCCCTAGTTGGTTAGTCCAGATTGGTGTTTGGGACACAATCAATATTCCAGGATGACTCCATATTTCTGGATTATTAAAGGGACTCGATCATTTGGCAGAGCAAATGGGCTTGTAAGATGTTGGCCTCAGCAGAGTTATTTTATGTCTTTTTTGAGTCTTCTCCATCTCAGAAGCAAAGGGCACTTTGCTCCCTTCCTCGGCAGTTTGAGTCAGCACTGGGCTCAGAGGGTCACGTTCCTGCGGCTTTAATGTAGGTCTCTCTTGTTCTCTCTCCCTTCTCTCCTTCTTTTCTCTTTCTTTCTACTCCACTTCCCTTCATCACTCATGTACTTCATTTTCAGACACATTTGGGTACCCCATTTGGATGAGAAGGGACTGGTGAGGTATGTGTTTCAACTTCCCTTGTGCCATCAAATGTGTTCTTATTAGCACTTGGGTTTTGAAAGTGCATCATTGGTATCTAGGATGGATCTTTGTCAGAAGGGCTTATTTTCAGGCCTGGTGAACATTTCTATCTGGAGAAGACCGCTGTCTCTTACTAATTCAACAAATGGTGCCTAACGCCTTCTTATAAACCTATTGCTCTGCAAATGGAGCCGTTGCTGGCATCCTTGTTACCCCCACTCAGTCTTCCTTAGTGGCTGCTTCACCTTTCCCAAAACTCTCCGTTCCTGAAGCTCAGATCAACTGCTTCCTTCTTCTCTCACCCTTCCAGAGTAAGAACATCTTGTGCCTAGAAAGGCATCCTTTTTCGGGGGTTGCCTGTCAAGTATGTGTGTGTGGGGGGGGCGGTTGCTGCAGAGCTTGTCCTGCACCTAAGGGAGGCTTGAGGAGGCAGGAAGTGCAGGTTGGCTTCCTCCTCGGTGTTGACAGAGGAACCTGCCCCAGAGCTGTTCCACAGAATGTTATTGGCAGCCACATGCACACATACACATACGCACCCACAGATACACACCCACACTGCCATCATTGGAACGCAAAATGGTTTCCTGCTCAAGCAAGTCCTGGGAACATTGAACTAAAGTGATTTCTTTTAGAGCCCTTGATTCTAAAAAGGGGCCAAAGCTTGGAGGGTTATCCACATTTTGTAGGCCAAAGAATCTCTTCTGGCAGACTATTTCATGGGGTTACTTAGTCTATGCAACACACATTGACGTATTAAGGGGTTAAGGGGCAAGATGTATGCAATCTACTCTCAAATAGTTTATAAAAATATATACTAATATGTATATATGAGAAATACATGTTAAAAATTGGTGAATCTGGGTGAAGAGTATTTAGAGTTCTCTGTTTTCTTTTGCACATTTTAGTAAGTTTGAAATTACTTTAAAATACTATCCCAGAGGGTTGTTATTTAGAGACAAGATTCACCTCTGAGATGTAAAACAAGCATTTACACAGCACCCAAGCCAAGAACCTGCAGAAATTGTGTTGCATATTTGTCTCTGGTCCCCCCAGTTGGGGAGCTCCAGTGCTCCATGGGGTAACTCCCTGGAGCTGGATGAAAAGCCAGGCATCCTGAGCAGGTTCACCATGGGAGGTCTTAGCCTATTTTTCCCTTTTAGAGGAATAGAAGTCCAGATGGTTGGAATTGTGACTGGGAAGGAGAAGGTGCGCCAAGGCAGCCTAGCACAACAGCTATTTCGGTGGAAGTTGGGGGATCCTTCTACCTCACTTGGAGAGTCCTGCATGTTTTTATGAATGCTAACCTTATTGCAAAGTATGTGAATTCTAACCTAGCATTCTTAAATCTGCTGATTCTATGAATATGACATAAAAGCATAAATGACCAAATTCAATGATCATTTGTGCCGCCATTGTTAGAAACTGGATACTCAGATATTTTCCCCAAATAGTGCCTCACATTTGCCCTTAGATGGATCTATGAGCTCTTGTCCCTGATCTGCCTTCCCTGCTCCAGTTCTTCACATCCGTTAGTACCAGACCACTGGGTACAGACTTCCAGCCATCAGGATCTACTTGGAGAACTCCTGTGGGAACAGTTCTGTGTGCTCCTAAGGCTCTCATTCCCAGGGATGGTGGCTGGCACCATACAATGGTGAGAAGAACCTCTCTTCCCACAGCCTGCCATATTTTGCCACGTGCACCTCGAGGCCACCTTGCTTATATCTAGAGCCTCTCCATTTATCTCAGGAACTGTGATTCTGCTTTAAGCTAGAATTTTGCCCAGCCTCATTTGTGAAACAGCAAGTACACAAATAAATAAAAAATAAAACAGACAAAAGACAAAAAGGTTTTGTCTGTCAGCCCTCTGATAGTAGAATCTCAAACTCAGCCCATTATACCAGTTGGGGACACACCCAACACTTTGTACTTCTTCCCTTCCTGTTTTTCCCAGCCCAAACTCTTCTTTGTCCCCAGACACTACATGCAAACCTGCTATGTGTATTTAGACAGTGGTTTTAAACAGCTCTCAGAAGATGGTGGTATAGTAGAGATAATCCCAGAAATTGCAGTGATCCCAACTAAGTGAGCCCCCTCCCTCCCCTTTTTTTGGTATCAAGCTCAGTGCTGAGTGCTTTGTGTGACTTATCTCATTCAGTCTTACTAATCACAAAGTTCTAGTGTTATCCTTACCTTCCTAATGAGAAAACCAGGAAGGTAAATAACTCACTTATGATCTCATAGTTAGCAAGAACTAGGGCTTGATCAACTATCCAGACATGTCTTTTTCCAAGGCCTGTGTCTTTAACCCACTTCATGATTTTGATTCCCTCTCCCCAAACTACAGAATTGATGGAGAGGGGATAGGTGTTGTCTTCCAGCATCTAGGTTCTGAGGAAGGTTGCCCCAAATGACCTGTTCCCAATCATACCCACCAAGAGAGGTTGTGAGACCTTTGTGAGTCAGAATTTCCTATACCAGTGACTGTTGCAAATCTTAAGGATGAAGTTTTTTTAAAACTAGCCAACTCTGACTAATCTAATAGAAGCCAGTAAAATACCTAATTCATTCACAATTTACATTTAACCCTGAAATGCATTCAGTATTTTGGGAACAGTAGACCCTCTCCCTCTATTCTGTTGGCTCTGGCTGATATTAATCTGTGTTTACTTTCCCTGGGTTCCACTGAGTTCAAGGAAACATGAGTAGCTCAAAAGCATGGTGATTCACCAAGAAAAGTTGGTTTGGGGGTTAACATCTCTAATAGAAAGCCCACTGTGAGATTATTCAAAAGTAGATAATGTAGATGCACATGCTTCTTGGTAAATGGGTTTCAGATGAGAAACTTGTTGCTTCTCTGTGCAGTTCGCTTCCAATCCATGCCTGAAAATATAGGTAAAATTTCTGTTCTGACAGACACTCATTTATCCTCTGTTTTGTACCCATAATCTACACTTGTCTTAATTTCCTCTCCATTATGCTCAGACATTAACTAATACTGACTAACTACAACCCCAAATAATTATTGCTATCTATTCCCTTTGTAAATATAACTCCAGCACAGAGCTCGAAGAATAATGGCATATTTATAGAATGCAGCTAATTAAACTGAGTTCCAATTGCTTTCACTTTGCCAGAAGGAGCCATTTTCACAGCAAAAATTGGGTGGATGCTTGCATGCTTCCCAGGAACAACTCAAGGTAACATAATTCAGCGTTCCCAAGACAAAAATTCAGCACAAGACAAATTTACACAAGCAATGAAAATCTCATTAAGGAAGATATGAAGATCTTTTTACTACAGCCCAACCGTTAAAAGGGGTATTATTTTGGTGGGTTTATTTAAGGAATAGTATATATTTCATTGTTTTATAATGGAAGTAATTGTAAGAAACTCAATTTTTGAAGAACACTCATTTTTGAATCTTTCTTTTCCAGTTTATGAAACTGCTTCACCATTTGCAGCCTCATAACTTCTACACTTTTTAGCAGATCTGAGCATTGTTGAACACAATATCAAAATTGTGAATCCTCTTCTGCTTCTCATTTATTTCAGGAATTTGGTATTAAACACAGCTTGACCTCTCAAATAGAAGTATGGGTGTTCTAGTCGTGTGATTTCTGGGGTTTAGTTGAGCTCATTAGCGATGGTCACATGAATGGAATTCCTTAGACAGATCTAGATTTGAAAGCACATCTCAAGTTTGCCTTCTCCTCTGGGTTTATTCAAACTCAAACCAGATGCACACCACAGCTTCCCAAAACAACAACCAGAAAAGAAGCCATACCTGGCATTGTAAAGATGCTGGGTTCCATCTCTGTAAGGAGGAGTTTGTTTTCCTTGTCCTAGCCTTGGGAGAGGAACTCAGGAACACACCGGTGCTTTCAGACTTGTGCCAGTAACCGTCTTTTCAACTGCATTACTTCAGTGTGTTTCTGAATGCTGTGATGATTTTTCTTCCTGCCTGTGTGTCATTCCTGAATTTGCTTCTATCTACTGGAAGTAGTGATTTGGCAAGCATCGGCACTTTTTCCATGTTTAATTAATTCCTCTAATTTTGTGGTAAATGAGAATAATGGGGCTTAATTTTGCTATTTATGTAAAATTGATTGGTAATTATGGAGAGCACAGGAGATTTGGCTTTACAAACGAAAATTAAGTGACCTCTCCATCATGGTGCCTTGGCATGCCTCATTCACTCGTAAGAAAAAGCAGAAATGGCAGCAAAGCAGATGTTGAATGGGAGATGAATGTAGGTTTTGTGACTTCTATAGAAGTTGAAATATGGAAATTTGAGGGGTCTTGTTTAGAGACCTAAATAAGCTCAAACCAGAATCCTCTCAGGGAGAACATGTGAAGGACAGAAACCTGTTTGGGTTTTATCATCTCATATTTGGTATGATTGGTCACTTTAATTCCAGTATATTCTATTCTATTGTGTTCTGATCAAAGCAGGGAGTAGTGAGTTGTGGGAGAAGAGGTCTTTCTTTGAGGTGACCTATGTTAAAGGGAGATATTATAGCAGGGGGTCTCAAGATGGAAAGATTTTAGAATTATTTTCTCTTTTGAAACTTCAGAGACAGGTCCAGATGATCCTTGGTTCTAAGTAAATGATATTTACATTGTATGCAATAAGAAATAGTTTGCTATAGGTAGAGATCTAGGTATACATATCTATATTTACATGGTTATCTCTCTCTGTACACACACACACACACACACACAAATTTCATCTTTGCTTTCTATCCAAGAAGGCTTAGGCACCTTACCATAGCAGTGAATTATTATCATCCCTAAGTATCAGGATTTAGTGTTTATAATTATGGGATTTATTTGTTAAATAAGACAAAAGAATTTGGTTTTGCTTCTGTTTGGTACCACCAAAACTCAATTCCTTGACGGACAACATTAAAATTATGGCTAGTTGGCAAGCAGGAATGGTAGTCATGATGAGACAAACCATGTACCTTCACTCTGGTAGGGGTATGGCAGGTGTTGAATACTGGGAGCTGATATTCAACCACAAAGATCAGCTGGAAGAGTCTTTTGTTGTTTAGCCACAAAGAGCTATTAAAAATTGACAATATCTTAATTAGCTAATACTAATTACATGTTGTAAATCTTTTTTTTATATTTTATTTTATTATGTTAATCACCATACATTACATCATTAGTTTTTGATGTGTTCCATGATTTATTGTTTGCATAAAACACCCAAAGCTCCATTCAATACGTGCCCTCTTTAATACCCATCACCAGGCTGACCCATCACCCCACCCCGCCTCCCCTCTAGAACTCTCAGTTTGTTTCAGAGTCCATAGTCTCTCATGGTTCGTCTCCCTCTCCAGTTTCCCCCCCTTCATTCTTCGCCTCCTGCTATCTTCTTCTTTTTTTTTTTTTTTTTTACCATATAATGTATTATTTGTTTCAGAGGTACAGATCTGTGATTCAACAGTCTTACACAGTTCACAGCACTCACCATAGCCCATACCATCCCCATTGTCCATCACCCAGCCACCCCCCACCCCCACCCCCCACCACTCCAGCAACCCTCAGTTTGTTTCCTGAGATTAAGAATTCCTCATATTAGTGAGGTCATATGATACATGTCTTTCTCTGATTGACTTATTTCGCTCAGCATAATACCCTCTAGTTCTATCCATGTCATTGCAAATGGCAAGATTTCATTTTTTTTTGATGACTGCATAATATTCCATTGTAAATATATAACACATCTTTATCCATTCATCTGTTGATGGACATCTTGGTTCTTTCCATAGTTTGGCTATTGTGGACATTGCTGCTATAAACATTGGGGTGCACGTACCCCTTCGGATCCCTACATTTGTATCTTTGGGGTAAATACCCAGTAGTGCAATTGCTGGGTCATACAATAGCTCTATTTTCAACTTTTTTTTTTGTTATTCTTATGTTAATCCCCATACATTGCATCATTAATTTTAGATGAAGTGTTCCATGATTCATTGTTTGTGCATAACACCCAGTGCTCCATGCAGAATGTGCCCTCCTCAATACCCACCACCAGGCTAACCCATCCTCTCACCCCCCTCCCCTCTAGAACCCTGTTTGTTTTTCAGAGTCCATCGTCTCTCATGGTTCGTCTACCCCTCCGATTTCCCCTGCTTCATTCTTCCCCTCCCGCTACCTTCTTCTTCTTCCTTTTTTTTTTCTTAAAATATATTGCATTATTTGTTTCAGAGGTACAGATCTGAGATTCAACAGTCTTGCACAATTCACAGCGCTTACCAGAGCACATACCCTCCCCAGTGTCTATCACCCAGTCACCCCATCCCTCCCACCCCACCCCCCACTCCAGCAACCCTCAGTTTGTTTCCTGCAATTAAGAATTCCTCATATCAGTGAGATCATATGATACATGTCTTTCTCTGTTTGACTTATTTCACTCAACATAACACCCTCCAGTTCCATCCACGTCATTGCAAATGGCAGGATCTCATTCCTTTTGATGGCTGCATAATATTCCATTGTATATATATACCACCTCTTCTTTATCCATTCATCTGTCGATGGACATCTTGGCTCTTTCCACAGTTTGGCTATTGTGGACATTGCTGCTATAAACATCGGGGTGCACGTACCCCTTCGGATCCCTACATTTGTATCTTTGGGGTAAATACCCAGTAGTGCAATTGCTGGATCATATGGTAGCTGTATTTTCAATTTTTTGAGGAACCTCCATATTTTCAACTTTTTGAGGAACCTCCATACTGTTTTCCAGAGTGGCTGCACCAGCTTGCATTCCCACCAACAGTGTAGGAGGGTTCCCCTTTCTCCGCATCCTCACCAACATCTGTCATTTCCTGACTTGTTAATCTTAGCCATTCTGACTGGGGTGAGGTGGTATCTCATTGAGGTTTTGATTTGGATTTCCCTGTTGCCAGGCGATGTTGAGCACTTTACATGTGTCTGTTGGCCATTTGGATGTCTTCTTTGGAAAAATGTCTGTTCATGTCTTCTGCCCATTTCTTGATTGGGTCATTTGTTCTTTGGGTGTTGAGTTTGATAAGTTCTTTATAGATTTTGGATATTAGCCCTTTATCTGATATGTCATTTGCAAATATCTTCTCCCATTCTGTCGGTTGTCTTTTGATTTTGTTGACTGTTTCCTTTGCTGTGCAAAAATTTTTTATCTTGATGAAGTCCCAATAGTTCATTTTTGCCCTTGCTTCCCTTGCCTTTGGTGATGTTTCTAGGAAGAAGTTGCTGTGCCTGAGGTCGAAGAGGTTGCTGCCTGTGTTCTCCTCTAGGATTTTAATGGACTCCTGTCTCACATTTAGGTCTTTCAACCATTTTGAGTCTATTTTTGTGTATGGTGTAAGGAAATGGTCCAGTTTCATTCTTCTGCATGGCTACCCAGTTTCCCCAACACCAGTTGTTGAAGAGACTTTTTTCCATTGGACATTCTTTCCTGCTTTGTGGAAGATTAGTTGACCATAGAGTTGAGAGTCCATTTCTGGGCTCTCTATGCTGTTCCATTGACCTATGTGTCTGTTTTTGTGCCAGTACCATACTGTCTTGATGATGACAGCTTTGTAATAGAGCTGGAAGTCTGGAATTGTGATGCTGCCAGCTTTGCTTTTCTTTTTCAACATTCCTCTGGCTATTCAAGGTCTTTCTGGTTCCATACAAATTTTAGGATTATTTGTTCCATTTCTTTGAAAAAAGTGGATGGTATTTTGGTAAGGATTGTATTGAATGTGTAGATTGCTCTAGGTAGCATTGACATCTTCACAATATCTGTTCTTCCAATCCATGAGCATGGAATGTTTTTCCATTTCTTTGTGTCTTCCTCAATTACTTTCATGAGTATTTTATAGTTTTCTGAGTACAGATCCTTTGCCTCTTTGGTTAGATTTATGCCTAGGTATCTTATGGTTTTGGGTGCAGTTGTAAATGGGATCGACTTCTTAATTTCTCTTTCTTCTGTCTTGCTGTTGGTGTATAGGAATGCCACTGATTTCTGTGCATTGATTTTATATCCTGCCACTTTACTGAGTTCCTCTATGAGTTCTAGCAGTTTTGGGGTGGAGTCTTGGGTTTTCCACATAAAGTATATCATCTGCAAAGAGTGAGAGTTTGACTTCTTCTTTGCCGATTTGGATGCCTTTTATTTCTTTTTGTTGTCTGATTGCTGTGGCTAGGACTTCCAATACTATGTTGAATAGCACTGGTGATAGTGGGCATCCCAGCTATGTTCCTGACCTTAGAGGGAAAGCTGTCAGTTTTTCCCCATTGAGAATGATATTCGCTGTGGGTTTTTCATAGATGGCTTTTATGATATTGAGGTATGTACCCTCTATGCCTATACTCTGGAGAGTTTTGATCAAGAAAGGATGCTACACTTTGTCAAATGCTTTTTCTGCATCTATGGAGAGGATCATATGGTTCTTGTTCTTTCTTTTCTCAATGTATTATATCACATTGATTTGCAGATGTTGAACCAACCTTGCAGCCCAGGGATAAATCCCACTTGGTCATGGTGAATAATCCTTTTAATGTACTGTTGGATCCTATTGGCTAGTATTTTGGTGAGAATTTTTGCATCCATGTTCATCAGGGATATTGGTCTGTAATTCTCCTTTTTGATGGGGTCTTTGTCTGGTTTTGGGATCAAGGTAAAGTTGGCCTCATAAAACGAGTTGCGAAGTTCTCCTTCCATTTCCATTTTTTGGAACAGTTTCAGAAGAATAGGGATTAATTCTTTAAATGTTTGGTAGAATTCCCCTGGGAAACCATCTGGCCCTGGGCTTTTGTTTTTTGGGAGATTTTTGATGACTGCTTCAATTTCCTTAGTGGTTATAGGTCTGTTCAGGTTTTCTATTTCTTCCTGGTTCAGTTTTGGTAGTTGATACATCTCTAGGAATGCCTCCATTTCTTCCAGATTATCTAATTTGCTGGCATAGAGTTGCTCATAATATGTTCTTAAAATTGTTTATATTTCTTTGGTGTTGGTTGTGATCTCTCCTCTTTCATTCATGATTTTGTTTATTTGGGTCATTTCTCTTTTCTTTTTGATAAGTCTGGCCAGGGGTTTATCAATCTTGTTAATTCTTTCAAAGAACCACCTCCTAGTTTCGTTGATCTGTTCTGTTCTTTTGGTTTCTCTTTCATTGATTTCTGCTCTGATCTTTATGATTTCTCTTCTCCTGCTGGGTTTAGGCTCTATTTGCTGTTCTTTCTCCAGCTCCTTTAGGTGTAGGGTTAGGTTGTGTATTTGAGACCTTTCTTGTTTCTTGGGAAAGACTTGTATTGCTATATACTTTCCTCTTAGGACTGCCTTTCCTGTGTCCTAAAGATTTTGAACAGTTGTGTTTTCATTTTCATTGGTTTCCATGAATTTTTTTAATTCTTCTTTAATTTCCTGGTTGAGTCATTCAGTCTTTAGTAGGATGCTCTTTAGCTTCCATGTATTTGAGTTCTTTCCGACTTTCCTCTTGTGACTGACTTCTAGTTTCAAAGCATTGTGGTCTGAAAATAGTCAGGGAATGATCCCCATCTTTTGGTACAGGTTGAGACCTGATTTGTGACCTAGGATGTGATCTATTCTGGAGAATGTTCCATGGGGACTAGAGAAGAATGTGTATTCTGTTGCTTTGGGATGGAATGTTCTGAATATGTCTGTGAAGTCCATTTGGTCCAGTGTGTCATTAAAGTCTTTATATCCTTGCTGATCTTTGCTTAGATGATCTGTCCATTTCAGTTAGGGGGCTGTTAAAGTCCCCTACTATTATTGTATTGTTGTCAATGTGTTTCTTTGATTTTTTTTATTAATTGGCTTATATAATTGGCTGCTCACATGTTAGGGGCATAGATATTTACAATTGTTAGATCTTCTTGTTGGATAGACCCTTTAAGTAGGATGTAGTGGCCTTCCTCATCTCTTATTAGTCTGTGGTTTAAAATCTGATTTGTCTGATATAAGGCTTGCCACCCCAGCTTTCTTTTGGTGTCCATTAGCATGGTAAATGGTTTTCCACCCCCTCACTTTCAGTCTGGAGGTGTCTTTGGGTCTAAAATGAGTCCCTTGCAGACAGCATATCGATGGGTCTTGTTTTTTTTTTTTTATCCAATCTGATAGCCTGTGTCTTTTGATTGGGGCATTTAGCCCATTTACATTCAGGGTAACTATTGAAAGATAGGAATTTAGTGCCATTGTATTGCCTATAAGGTGACTGTTACTGTATATTGTGTGTGTTCCTTTCTGGTCTATGTTGCTTTTAGGCTCTCTCTTTGCTTAGAGGACCCCTTTCAATATTTCTTGTAGGGCTGGTTTTGTGTTTGCAAATTCCTTTAGTATTTGTTTGTCCTGGAAGCTTTTTATCTCTCCTTCTGTTTTCAATGACAGCCTAGCTGGATATAGTATTCTTGGCTGCATATTTTTCTCATTTAGTGCTCTGAATATATCCTGCCAATCCTTTCTGGCCTGCCAGGTCTCTGTGGATAGGTCTCTTGCCCATCAAATGTTTCTACCATTGTAGGTTACAGACCTCTTGTCCCGAGCTGCTTTCAGGATTTTCTCTTTGTCTCTGAGACTTGTAAGTTTTACTATTAGATGTCAAGGTGTTGACCTATTTTTATTGATTTTGAGAGGGGTTCTCTGTGCCGCCTTGATTTTGATGCCTATTTCCTTCCCCAAATTCAGGAAGTTCTCTGCTGTAATCTGCTCCAATATACCTTCTGCCCCTCTCTCCTTCTTCTTCTGGGATCCCAATTATTCTAATTTGTTTCATCTTATGGTATCACTTATCTCTCGAATTCTGCCCTTGTGATCCAGTAGTTTTTCATCTCTCTTTTTCTCAGCTTCTTTATTTTCCATCATTTGGTCTTCTATCTCACTGATTCTCTCTTCTGCCTCATTTATCCTAGCAGTTAGAGCCTCCATTTTTGATTGCACCTCATTACTAGCCTTTTTGATTTCTACTTGGTTAGATTTTAGTTCTTTTATTTCTCCAGAAAGGGTTTCTCTAATATCTCCCATGTTTTTTTCAAGCCCAGGTAGTATCTTTATAATCATTATTCTGAACTCTAGTTCTGACATCTTACTAATGTCTGTATTGATTAGGTCCCTGACAGTCAGTACTGCCTCTTGTTCTTTTTGTTGAGGTGATTTTTTCCATCTTGTCATTTTGTGCAGAGGAGAATAGATGAATGAGAGAACAAAATGCTAAAAGGGTAACAACAACCCCAGAAAATATACACTGAACAAACCAGAAGAGACCTGAAACCAGGGGAAAAGAAAGGGAAAGAAAGAAAAAAAGAAAAAGAAAAAGATAATAATAAAAAAAAGAATATGATCAAATATGATCAGGCTGGTGAATAGATCAGTGCCACACACAAGATTTTGGGTGTATTTTGGTCGGTTAGAAGAAACTGTCTCCCAAAATCTTAAAGAAAGAAAAACATATATGTACAAAAATAAGGGTAAATGTGATGAAGGGATGGAATATGACTGTAAAGATGAAAATTATAAAAGATTTTATAAAAGGAATTGATAAGAAGTTGGTTGAAAAAAGAAGAGAAATTTAAAAAAAAAAAAAAAAGAGAGAATGTGATCAGGCAGGAGACTAGAACAAAGCCATACAGTAGAACAAAGCCATACACTAGAACAAAGCCATACACTATATATTTTGGTCTGTCAGACACAACTGTATCCCAAAATTTTAAAGAGAGAACAACTTATATGTATACCAAAAATAAGGTTAACTACTATGAAAGAATAGAATATAACTCTAAAAATGAAGACTAAAAAATATTTTTAAAAAAGGGATCAATAAGATGTTGGTTGAAAAAGGGAAAAAGAAACATTAAAAAAAAAGGAATAACAAAGAAAATTAAAAAAATTAACTTTGAAAGGCTAAAGAATCGGGAAAAAAGCCATGAATTCTATGTGCTGTATTCCCCTAGTGCTGGAGTTCTTCAGTTCAATTTGATCAGTAAACTTGGTCTTGGCTGGGTGTTCTTGCTGATCTTCTCGGGAAGGGGCCTGTTGCCGTGGTTCCCAAATGTCTTTGCCAGAGATGGAATTGCCCTGCCCTTGCCAGGGCCAGGCTAAGTAATCTGCTGGGGTTTGCTCTCTGTAGCTTTTGTTCCTTGCAAGCTTTCTGTACAGCTTTGGAGGCAGAGAGTGAAAATGGCAGCCTCCCAATCTCTGGTCCTGGAGGAGCTGACAGCTCCGGGCCCACTCCTCAGTGTGACCCCAGAGAAAAGCAGTCAGTCACTCCCGTCTCCCCAGTCTCCAGCTGCACTCTGTGCTCACCTGGCCTGTGACCAAGCGTTTGTATCTCTGGCACACAACCCTGTGTGGAGTCTCCAAACCCAGCAGATCCCTGCGGTGTGCTCCCATGCTGCTCCTCCTGGGGGAGGAAGGGGAGTCTCCCTGGATCTGCCGCTTGTGGGGTCCCTGCTGGAGGAGCAGTGGCCCGACTGTGCCGCGGATCATGGTTTATGGCAACCCTGAGCTGAGAGCCCGCGCCTGGGCTCCATCACTGCAGCCGCCTTCCCTACTCTGATACCTGGTAGCTGTGCTGCACTCAGGTACTCCCGGTCTTTCTGTGACCTCGAGGGTCCTGAGACCACACTGTCCCAGCAAGGGTTCCACCCTCTGCTTAGCCACTGGAGCAATGTCCCTCAGTGGAGCCGACTTCTAGAAGTTCCCATTTTGTGCTCCACTGCTTTATCACTTGCCAGTAGTGGTTGATGGGGGCCCCCTCCCCCGCCGTCTATCGTCCCGAATATTGCCTTGGATTCACTTCTCCTCATGTCCTACCTTCTAGAAAGTGGTCACTGTTCTGTTCAGAGAGTTGCTGCTATTCTTTTCTTTGATCTCCTGTTGAGTTCGTAGGTGTTCAGAATGGTTTGGTACCTATCTAGGTGAATTACTGGGACCAGACAAAATTTAGGTCTCCTAGTCCTCTACCATCTTGCTCCTCCTCCTCCATGTTGTAAATCTTTAATTTGGAAGCTCTGAGAAAAGTAGCTTAAATTTAATATATACATATTATATAACTTTATATAATTATATATAATACTTATATATATAATATATAACTTTGTAAAACTATGTAATATATATATATATATATATATATATATATATATATATATATATAAAACTTTGAAGTAAGTGCTATGCTTTATCTCAGTACTGCCCTTCATGTCATTGCCTGATTTTGCTTTACAATGAAATGGACAGAAATATCTGGTGGTACCTATTTTCCCCTAAGTTAATTTTTTTTTCTCCACTAAAGTAATTAATGCTGCCTGTGCTTTGGAACTCAACATGGGATTACAAGAAAATTCACATTTAAGAGAACCTCTGCCTCTAGCTGAGAACAAGAGCAGAATGCCAAGAACACAATGCCAACAGGATGTGTCCTTGTTTGGTAATTCCCTGGCCATGATCCATTTAGAATCAAATCACCGTGGATCAGGATGAACATTCTAAATACTTTAAAGCATTCCATCCACTGAGGTTTAAGGTGGAAAACAGAGTTGAGACAACAGAAAGGCCTGGGGGATCAATTACAAATATCACTGCAAAATGAAAAATATTTCCTTATTTTTTTTTTTAATTGATCTCACACCTGTGGTCTCCCAATATAGTTTTGGTAGCATTAAAACTCAGGGAGTTGCATTGCCATCCTGAAAAACAAATTTAAAGTACCCAAGCAAAACCCCAAATTTATTCTTTCAGATTTGCTTTTTTTGCTCTCAAAAACCTACTTTATGGTAGATCAAATCAAATAATCATTGCTTGTTAAAACTTTTGAATCAGGAGATTTGGGGAAGATAGGCAGTGGCAGCAAAATGTTTGGATTTTCCTGAATCATCACATAAACTCAGAGAAATTAGCAAAACCAAAATTCATGGTTTTGGAAGACACTGATGTGACAAGGTATGCCACAGCCCACAGAATATAAGCAGGTTTCATGATCTGTGTGGGAGAAAACAAAGGAAAGCAATGGGTCATCTGACAGGCCTGAGAACAGGAGAAAGAACCCATGAGATAGCCAACAGATACTAACTGGAATGCATGGCAGGCCAATTTTAAAATGGTAGCTAAAACTAGGGGTGCTTTTGCTGCAGGCCATAACAGAGGGGTGCTTGTTAGGTATGAAGGAGCTAGAGCACTCTTGTCTGTATGAACTCTCAAAATTGACCTTCCAGGGTCCTTTCAGGACATGGCTATGCACTGACAAGAAATTGCTGGGAGTGGAATCAAAATTGAGCAGGACAGGGTCAGTACATACTAAAGAAGGAGAAAGTTGAGGTAAAAATATGAGAGAAGAACAGAGAACAGAAATCAAAAAAAAAAAAGCAGACCACTATATTTTCAATACAACATTTAATAGAAATTGCACGTACTTAGCACTACATTAAGTAGTAGTCCAGGTGAACTCCACAGTTTGAGTTCAAAGAAACTAATTTAACATAGAAATGAGTAAAAGAAAAGCATTTAGGTAAATCTCACACAAAGTTGTAATAAGAAAAAAAAGAAAATAAGTAGTAGAATGTATCTTTATAGAGGATAGAAGCATGCCAGAAATAGATGCTCAAAAAACAGATTAAAACTGTGACATTTTATTTCAAAACAATCTAAAAGACATTAAGAAAATGATAAAAAATATGAAAAACCAACAAAAATAAAAATTCAAAGTAGATGAGTTTAAAAAAGAATTAGAAATAATTTTTTTTAGATTTAGGAATAGTAACCAAACTAGAAGGAATAAAAGAGCAAATAAACACAATAAATAACATCTTAAGAAAAATAGAAGAAAAGAAGGGAATTTTTAAAATAAAAAAAAAAGAAATAAAAAGGATTCATATGAAATTGACAAATATTACAGATAGACAAAGAAGGTCTAACTATTTGGATAATAGGAGTTTCTGAAAAGAAACTGCAGCAAGGGAGCAGAGCAAATACTAAAAAGGATAATTAAGAATATATTTTCTTGG
This sequence comes from Mirounga leonina, assembly GCF_011800145.1. Classification (NCBI taxonomy): domain Eukaryota; kingdom Metazoa; phylum Chordata; class Mammalia; order Carnivora; family Phocidae; genus Mirounga; species Mirounga leonina. The sequence goes on along the minus strand of NW_023270855.1, from coordinate 32,166,759 downwards.
GTCAAAAAAAATGAAAGTGCCTATTGAAAAGGCACACTTTTCAGTATCAACCAACTGCAAGATACATTCCAGTAGAATATCTGGATTTAAAAAAAAATAGGAAAGGAAAACAAAACCAAATGGGGCATCTAGGCAAAAGGAACACTTGACTTACAAGGGAAAGAATAATTGATTTCATCAGACTTTTTGATAACAATGCTTTAATACAGAAGAAAATGGAATAAAGAAGACATGAGGAAAGAGTTAATGTCTACCAAAAAGGATCTTCCAGTATAAAAGGTAGAGATAAAAATAACATGTAAGAATATCTTCCCATCTGGGTTTCTGTTTGTTATTTTAAGAAATCTACTAGAGAATTAGCTTCAGATCACCAGAATGACTAGAGACATCAATGTAAAAACTGGCATTGGACATTAAATGAACTTGTATATCTATACCTAAAAAGGGGAAGATTATGCTAAGTAGTGGCTATATGATCTGACAATGCAGACATAGTACAACCAAAAATGGAAAAATTAGAGGACATATGTAAAAAAAAGTTTACACTATTTTCAGGAATAATAATTGATGGTGTTAGTATTATTATTCTGAGATTCATGTATATGTACATATGTAATCTGGGAAAATTAAGTAAAATTCCTATACTCCCAAATTTGAATTATAAATATCATTATAAATTCATGAGGTATTCAGGCTTTGAGCATTAATTACTACTAACAATGAAAAAAAAAAGCAAAAACAGAACATGATGTGTCTTCAGGTGAAACAACACACTACTGCTATTAGTCTTTGCTAAAGCAGTCAAATCTGATTTGGTCAAGCCTCTGGGTTTGGCTGTCAGTTTGTGAGAAATACCCAGGACAAAGGAGCATGCTGAATTACCCATAAGCATGCAACCAGCAAAACCCAGACAGTGGGCAACCCCTCAGGTCAAGTGGCACATGTTCTTCAACAATATCTACTAAGGGCTGGAGGGGGAAACATCTCAACTAGGAGACCTTCTCCATCTTGCTTGTATATTGGAAAAATAGAAGAAAAATTTAAGAATTCATATAAAACTTTTAGAATTATTTAACACTTGGTTTTATGATACGAAAATTTAGGAAAGATATGAAGATTCTACTCATGACAATGATAGAAGCAGCTATTTATGAAAGCCTATCTTGTGACTCATACAATAACAATCTTACATGTATTATCTCTAATCTTCACGATGAGTCTGTGAAATAGACTGTTAGCCCCATTTTATAGTTGAGTAAATAGACGCTGAAAGATTAAATAAATTGCACGACAGATTTACAACAAAGTCAATGTGCTAACCCAGGCTATGTATTCCATATAGCCCATAATTTTCAACAACATCATGTAAAAAATTATATTTCAAATGTGTGTTAAGAAGCCTACATTGCAACCTTAATGTTATCACTTAGGAACTTGAAAAGGCCACTTGTGTTAATGTCTTTTGTTATTGTCCAAACATAAAGCTAGGAAGACTGGTGTGGGATTGCTACTTGGGTATTAACTTAACCATACTGGCAACAGTGTATCCGAGAGAATTTATATTGGACAGTAACTTTTGGCTCACTAGAGATGTCATATTTTTAACTCTTTTTCTATGGTTTGAGAATAATTGTTGGCCACTGCTTCTAACCATTCTATCACTTTCAATCTTATTTTGCATCTCTCATTTTATGGAGATTTTGTTTAGCTACTTACTTAAAATCTTGGTTTCTGATAGAATCAGAACAAGAAGATGTTGATGATGCCCCTGAAGGCAAAGTGAGAAATCATTAAACTGTATCAGTATTCTACAACTGGTCTCTTAGACTATGGAGCTAAGCTTCTTGAGGAAAATACCTGCTGAGACCCTGACCCCATGTAACTGGTTCTCTGCTTAGCACAGCCCAAATATTCCATGCATGGTAAACAGGGAGCGGTCTCTTAATATGGCACTGGTTTTAGGGAATTTCTCATTCTGTTTGATATACAAAATTATAATCCATTTCACCCCATAATGTCTTTATTCAGATGCCACCCTGGGAAGCGGCATGATCTTCCAGCATCATGGACCACCCCAGAGATTTCTGGAGGGAATTGCAATAATAATATTTCAATTTGCTTTAAAGCCAAGAGTTTCATCTATGGAACTTTTCCTTTCTATTTCCTTCCCTGTCCAACTCATTCTAGCTCACCTTAAAGCCCATCTTGAAATGGTGTTAAATCTAATACCACTCTCAGATTTCATCAATCTTTGAAGTTGGCCAGAGCTACATACAGTAAAGAGGCAAGCAAAAATGGGCCTCTATAAATTAGAGACTAGAAAGTACCTATTAGAACACCATGGTTCTGACAAAACTTTCCCCTCCAATATACAGAGCTTGAAAATTGAACTCGTTTTCTCCTTGGAAATGCCTAAAAAAAAAAAAAAAAAAATTAAAACCTCTTTGTAGCAGTTTGTGATTCCTTGTGCATCCATTCCTCCATACTATCTTGGTTCCTTTACTTCTGATTTAAATATAAAAGTGATAACTTTTGCCATATTACAGATTTACCAGAATTCCATGTTTCTCCATCATCTGCATGTTGTTGATTTAGTTCCTGTCCTGGAGGCTTTAAGGTCCTACAGAATTGATATAAGTGAACTTGGACCCCTGACCAGGAATATAGAGACCCACCCACCCACCGAGCAATATTTCACATTGAAGGTCAGTGCATGTTTAAGGATACAGAGAGAAAAGATTAGCCATGGGGTGTTTCAGATCTAGGAAAGATGAAGCCAGAGAAAACCATCCTCTCCTCCTTGGAAGATTTTGTGGAGGAAGGGGATTTTTAGGAGCTGTTTAAATGATGGATAAGAGACCACTAACTTCACAAAGATTCTGTTTTTGTAAATAAAATAGCTTCAAATCACTCACGTATAACAAGAAGAATATTCAAAAAATACATGGCCAGAGCTATATTAGGAGTGGCCCTTTAACTTTGATCACCCAAACTAGTCTTTAGGTAATCTAATCTTTGCTTCCAAATGTTGGTGTGTAGGTATTTGTGCTTTTATGAGTGGCATATCCAATTTTGGTTGATATGAGCAATAATTTTAAGGACGATATAAAATAAGATCTATAGAATCATTGAAAAACGTAATAGATTTGCACAGGGAAGTGTCTTTGGGATTGATTAGGGCTGTTTTGCATGACTTGGTAAAGGTGAAGTGTCATCTCTCTTCTCTTCAGACAAATGAGTTTAGTTATTTCAATGAAAGATTTTTGTGGAAAATGATTATACTCTCTTCTACTATAAACTTTCAGACTATAATTTTTATAGCAGTCAGGTCTCCCTTATTATATTTTATTTGAAATTCAGACCTCTATTTCTCTTTCAGTTTTTAGGAGGAAATTAATAATTAGTGATTTATCAAAATCTTGTGATCTTAAGTAAATACCCATAATCTTGGTGGTTTATTTATTTATTAGCTATAAGTAAGAAAAACATCAGGAACTCCTGAAAGATTTAATCACAACTTCTATTTTAGACCAATCTTTGTTTGAGTGACTTGAGTAAATCACCTTACATCTTCAGGCTTCAGCTTCCCCATCTGTCCAAAATCCAAGATGTCTAAAACTTTTATTCTCACAATACCAAATTGATAAAGAAATGAATACATGCATGCATAGGCTGATGCACAGATGGAAGCATGGGTGACTACATGGTTAGGGATGTAGATAGATGCATGGTTGGGTGTGTGGATGGATAAATGGTTGGCTCTGGATGGATGCATGGACAAGTGCATAGATGGGTTCAGGGTTAAGTGCATGGAAGAATGCATGGGTGCTTGGGTGAGTGTATAGATGGATGCGAGGTAGGGTACATGGATATGGGTTCATGAACTGAAGGATGGTGGGAAGGAAGGATAGAAAGGCACAAAACTTTTTTTGAAAAATTATAAAAAATGAAATAAATTCAACAGAAGAAAAATGTACTGAAATAAAATTGGAGAAAATGCTAAAATTTATTAAAATATTTATTCCCTCCCCAAAGGCACTATTGTACCTAACATACTTTACAAATAATTTTAAAAAACTTGTACCAAGCCCCATGCTAGATAAGGTTGTGTATGTTTTTATTTGTAAGAGGCCTCTGTAGTTGATACAGCTGAACACTTTGCAGTGAAAGCCCTCATCTTTATAATAAGAACTTCGCAATTAACAAGAACAACCTCTTATTATTTATCTTCTATCCAGTCCAGTTCATTGTCAGATCTCCAAAAAGAGGTACTAAACATCAGTCTGAAGGGTTCCTCGGTCCATGGAGAGCCTCATAGTATACATAAAGCCAACCAGGAGAGCTATTGTTGTGTTAATTTGTTTTGTTAGATTAATGATTCTTCTGTTAATATTTAACCTTTTGTCAAATTGTGATGCATAGGGTTGTACATCTAGATCAATACAAATGAATAATGCGACAGGCATATTTTTTTCATCTCATTTCTTTTTCCACTAGTTCACAACACTGTTTTATTGGCAGTATGTTTCAAATGACCCATAATTAATTAAACAGAGAATGACGTATCCTTTTACCACGTGAAAAGAAACACCGTTGGGCAAACTACTGTCTTCATTCTTCCTATGAAACAAACTGGGACTGATTTCTATTTTTCCTAAATTTTCTTCCTCTTTAATCTTTCCTGAGGATTTGGAATAATAGTAAAGGTGTCTCTTTGAGGTCTGGATTGAGGGTAGGGATATGGTATGTTTCTTGGAGTGCTGGTAGGTCAGGTGCAATGGACTGTGTCTAGGGAGGCAAATCGGAAAGCTTCTACGTATTTTGGTGATTAGCAATATCAAAGGTGTAACTGGCAATGGTGCTAAATAAGAAATGAATAACACCTGGGAATTCCTTCCAATAACATGGTCTAAAATTAACAGCGCTTTCTCCTCAAATAGACAAGAATGATAAAGTACATGTCTCCTTAGTCCCTCACAGTGTCACTTTGCCAGTTCTTAATTTTAAATGCATCCTTGTTTATCTGTTCTCTTAATAAAATTTGTCAGGGCAAAATCCTCACTCCACATAGTGCCCAGGCTATATAGCATAATGCCTTGGAACATGGTATAACCTGAATAAATCTCTTCTGCTATATTCTTGTGGACTAGTTGTTTCTTTTCTTCCTGAGAAGAGGCACCGATTTTATCTCCCATTGCTGTAATTCGGAGCTTCTTAGTGGTCTCTTACTTGGGAGGTGCCTGAGATTGGATGAGTGAACAGAAAACTTGTAGAACAGCGGTGTTTTACTTCAGTTGTCATTTCTCCCAAGACAGGAGATCAGAAGACCACTGTCCAGTGCTGCTAATCTGGTTAAAAGATGCCTTTTGTCATGGACTCCTATGCGGGATTATCCATGTAAATTTTGCCAGATATGAGAACCTCACCTTGGGAGCTGTATCCCAAGACAGCAACTTCCTGTGAATACCAGACCCATGTAGGATGCATGTGTTTCTTTCTAACTTGGGACTGTGTAGCCATGGGCTGCTTTCATGTCCTCTCCAGCTTGAAAGCATATCATTGCCCTTCCCCTCCATGCTGCCAATCTCAATGACAGAAACAATCAGGTCTTAATGTTCAAGGGCACTCACATCAACCCCTGTCTGTTTCCGCCAACCTATGGGTACAGGCTTCCTGCCTGATGGCTGACCTAGAATCCTGATGAGCTGAGTTCAGGCTGAACTTGCTTCTCTGGTTGATGCTTTGGCCATCTGTTGACCGTCTGTAGCTCAGTCAAGAGTCTTTAGCCCTGACAGCACAGATAAAGAAGGCATCATTTGTATTTGCCAACTTTTCTGTATTTTTTGCACTTTTTCCTGTATTTTTTCCTCTATTTCCCAAATCAGTGAGAAGCAAGTTTAAGGTGCATAAAATGTCCACTATTTGCACAAATGGGACATTAGCTACTTCTCCCCCCATACTGTAGGGCCAAGGTGATTTGGTTCTCATTAGGGTCTGCTCAACAATGTTGGTGGAATAAATGAAGTGATAGGTGAATGAAAAAACGGTATGCAGGTAATTAAAGATGAATCTGCACACAGGGTTAATGACGAAGTCAAGGATTTTACCCAAAATGGATGTATCAGCACTGACTCTGGTCTGATTTAACTTATCTCCTCTGAAGATAGCACCATGAACCACATTAATAGTACAACAGCTTTGAGTTCTTCCAATTGGTGGTGAGGGAGCCAATCAACACAAGACCAATATTATAATAATTAGCATATGATTATTATACTACCATGTGAAAGGCTTCCTGGTCACTGTTAAGACCAGTAAGTAGCACATTTGCATATTGGCCTCATCCTCAACTTGGTAATTTTTTTTTTTTAAGATTTTTTTAAAATTTATTTATTTGACAGAGAGAGAATGAGAGAGAGCACATGAGAGGGGGGAGGGTCAGAGGGAGAAGCAGACTCCCTGCCAAGCAGGGAGCCCGACGCGGGACTCGATCCAGGGACTCCAGGATTATGACCTGAGCCGAAGGCAGTCGCTTAACCAACTGAGCCACCCAGGCGCCCCTCAACTTGGTACTTTTAACACTAGTTCCCTTCCCCCTACCCCATTGCCCACTGCTGGCCATTTCCTCGAGTACACATACAATGTGCCAGGCACTCTAGTGTCATTTCTGGGCACTGGACATTCTCTCTCTACTCTGCCTCTTTTGAACCTTTTCCAGTGCTCACACAATGCTTCCATATCTTCCTTACCTGAACAATTTGTATGGCTTCTATGTAACAGACCCTTTGCTTTGCTGCTCTTCAAGTAGGAATCACCTCAGGCAAGTACTCCTCCAGCCCTTCAAGTCAATATTCCAGAGGTTGGCCTCTTCCTTGAGAAGGAGAATCCCATAGACCCACATCCAAGAAAAAGGGTAAACTTGGGGATTCAGGAGAAAAAAAAATGGATTTGGACCTGTGACCAAAGAGTACCATTATAGGGAACTCTCAGGTAAACAACATCATGAGCTCCTAAGCCATTCATGTCATAACATTCCTGGGACTCTTCTTTAGAAAAGAACTGTTTCCCGCGGCCCTCTTGGTGCAGTGGGCAGCGCGTCAGTCTCATAATCTGAAGAAAAGAACTGTTTCCTAACACACTGTAAAATTTTGTACAACGATAGCTATTACAGTTATGAAAAGCTAACATATTGAACAGTTTCCACGACCAAAGCTCTCAATCCTCATAAAATTTTGGCATGGTAACTTCTATTGCATCAGTTTAGAAGGAAAGTGAAACTCAAAGAGATTATCTATCTTGACCAAGCTCACAGAGCTAGTGAGTGGAGGAGCCAAGATCTGTACCTAGTCTAGTGTCCTTCACAACTGTTGCCTCCAGTTCTCCTCCTTGTCCCCTACCCCCCAACACACACACAAATAAATGAGTCTATCTGGGCAACAGTATTTTCTCATCTATAGAATAAAGAAATAGCTTAATAGCATTTTGGTTCCCAGGAAGACTGCAAATATCAGGAAATATAATGTTGTCAAGCACTTTGCATATAGGAAATGCTAAATCAAGCTAAATTAAATTCAACAGAGTTCTAGACAGTTAAGAAGCCTTTATTAAACCCCTGCTGTGCTGGGCACCCAGCCGTGACTTGGGTTAAGCCTAATACTACTTAATTTATGAAAATGCTATTATAATTATTCTGTTTTTTACATTTAGGTGCCCTCAAGAAGAAAGTACAATTTACAATTAAATATAAATTATTTATCCCAATTTTCTGACTTCTATTTCATTCAGTACCCCTTGAGGAGCTACCTAACTGTGGTAGACACATCTTAAAGGTCTACGTAGTTCTTGATTTCTGCCCTTTGCCCACAATCACCCCTTCTTTGACATCCATGGAGGTGGTTTACCTACAGTGATGTTTGACCATGTATTCCAGGTGGGGCCAATCAGGTTCATTCTTCTGTGAACTTGAAACTTAAATTTAGAATCTGTACCTCAGTCTTTGCATGTGCTGGCATGTGCCATGTGAACTATTTAGACAAAGACAGGGGTGGGGGTGGGGGCTAGATGGGAAAGGAAAAGCAGGAGAGAAGCAAAAATGAGAAACTATTTATCTAAAGAGGTAGACAAGGGCACCTGGGTGGCTCAGTCATTAAGCATCTGTCTTTGGCTCAGGTCATGATCCCAGGGTCCTGGGATAGAGCCCCGCATCGGGCTCCCTGCTCTGTGGGAAGCCTGCCTCTTCCTCTCCCACTTCCCCTGCTTGTGTTCTCTCTCTCGCTGTGTGTGTCTCTCTCTCCAAAAAAAAAAAAAAAAAAAAAAAAAAGTAGAGCTACACAGAGCAAGAGCACACAGAGCCCTGAGGAGAACTGTAGAATTGAAAGCAGAAATTCCCAGCAGAACCCCTATTTGGTGGTGAAGCCATCCACTCATAATACTACACTTTGTGGAGTAAGGACTTTATCCTGATAAAATTTATTAAGAGCATGGATAAACAAGGATGCCTTTAAAATTAAGAACTGGCAAAGTGATATTTTAAGGGACTAAGGAGATTTGTACTTTATTATTGTTTTCTGGTCTGGGAGAAAGCCTTGAAATTTTAGACCATGAAACTGGATGAAATACCCAGCAAATGTTTTACTTCTTATTTAACATCATTGCCAGTAATGTCCTAGGTGTTAATAAAGGACACAGTGTTAAGACTGACCGATAGTTATTGCTTTACCTCCTCTGCATTCCTCTACTTATCAATTCAGAGGTCAAAACTAACTTTCTGTTTGGACTGCTTGTTTTTTTGCAAAACATGCTGCTCTGTATAAGTTGCTCCTTGGTGAGGTAGATCTACCTCAATCAGAGTGACGTCATACAGAAGGTGATGGTGAGGCTCCTGTTGTTCCTTTCACATCTGGAATTTCACACCGTGGCTTACCTGGATCAGTAACCTCCTGCTACTTTACCTACACCTTCACTCACTTGAACTTCTGACCTTCTGTGTCTTTTGAAAATCTTCCAAAATTTAACTGCATTTTTTGTGTACTGGTGGCTCTGATCTGGGTCAGTTATGGTCTGGACAGTAATTCCAGAACATTTCTGAAGGCCCTGGGGTAGGAGTTAGGGATATATCCCTGCCTTTGCTGTGTTGATGGTCTATGGAAGAGACAAAGAGGGAAATGAACCACCACACTACAGAGCATGACAACCACCACATCAGGATGTCTGAGCACACTGGAGGGTGACCCTCTCAGAGGTATAAAATGTCTAAGAAGGCTCTCTAGAAGAGGCAGGATCCACACTGAGGCCTGAAAGGTGAGTGGGGTTGAGCTGGGTAAAGAGTGGGTGGATGGATGATGTTCAGAGGCCCACAGTTAGGGAGTACATGGCATGCTGGCTGGATTGAATGTGCTTGGTCAACCTGGAACCCCAGTGCTACAGGAGAGGGAGGTAGAGAGACTGGCAAGGGCAGATCAGGAAGGGCCTTGCAAGTCTTGTTAAAGGGTTTTTAACCTCAAAGAGTTAGAGATGGTAGAAGAAGGAAGCAAGGAAAGGAAACACAAGAAATCACACAGTTTGATGAGAAGTTTCCAAAGATCCAAGTGGTTGACCTGAGTCCACAGCCACTGGTAAATCAGACTTGCTGGATGACAGGTTTGTCTCTGTTGCAAGAACTATTTTTTAACCCCAAGAGTTAGAAGTCCCAAGAAATTAAACGTAAGTATCTTCATTTCAGTCTTTCTACCTCAGCACACCAGAGGAATCAGTAGCATTATTTTTGAGCTATGAATGCCTCTCTAAATTTTCATTTCCATGGTAGTATCTGGAGAGGCAATCAGAAAGTAGAACAAGCAGGTTTCATGGGATATAATCACTGGAGCAACTTTATGTTTGTCTTATACAATCACTTAAAATTTATTCAGTAGAAGTTCTTCCAGTGTCCCGAGTTGAAAGCTAAACCAGTCTCACAATTTCCTGATTAAGCTCTGTGATCACTTTAAAATCACCCTAATAACCTTAGTTATTTAATTTAAATGTTTCAGTCCTGGGTGGACAACTTGCCACTGCATTCAAGGCTGCTGCCTGGGAAAAGAGAGAGCAGGGTCTTATTTCTCACCTTCTCTGCCACTTGAGAGTTGCCATCTTTACTGTCCCTCCCCCAGAAGGTTTGAAGCCTTGGAAGACAGGAGGCCTGGGGATGGGGGCATGAAAGAAAGTTTCTAACTTGGGGGGCACCATCAGAAGACGGCAAGGTGATGTCCCAGCCTTACATCTTTCAAGCTGACTCTCATGTGAGGCCTTTGCCTCAGCTGGGCCCCTCGTGCCATGAGCAGTGCATTTTATCCCTCTGGCAGCTGTACTCTACTGGACCTCCTTTGCCCTTTCAGGCAGGCTCCTGGGAAGGAGATAAAATGAATCGAGGCCAGCTCACATCTTCAACCCCACATAATTAACATCTGAATTCTGGAAAAGATTCATGCTGCTTTTATGCGTGGGTGGAGACCGATCCCAAAGTAGCCATCTTTGTTTAGCTCCCATCTACTCAATTTCTCAGGCAGGAGTCAGATCCCCATCAGCCGGGCCCCTTAGCTATGGAGAACATGTCTGGTTCTCCACTGATGCATACAGCTCTCTACAAAAATACCTTCTCCATATTTTCTGACTAGCCCTTTTAGAGCCTCATCAAAGGTGAGGGACTCGAAATTCAGGAAACCACTTTCCAGACATTACTTTTGAAGTCCTTTTTGCTTAGGGCACCTCTTTGTAATCTGATCTTTCTCATATCTCGGTGCCTCAATCAAAACTTCCAATGTAACATTTTGCTACATAGACCTGTAAGCATATTGCTACATGTTGGGGAAGTAAAGAGATGTTCCCCATGCTCCTTGCTTCTGAAAGAAAGTATTTGTGAGAGATGGGGAAGAGAGGAATTCATTGGCAGAAGTTAGGAAGAGTTTGAAGAGAAATGAATCAGAAGGAAAAAATCATAAGAGTAGACTTTCAATGGAACATCTGAGAAACATTTGTTGAGAAGATGGGTCATTGTTCTGGTTGGAAGTCATAACTGATCAAAGAAATATGTCCAGTTAAGAGTCCTGGTCTCTGGCCAGAGCTATTATTTTGGTTTCAGGGAAGCAGCCCAGTGATTCTTGAGAACATATAGTTTATGAAAGAGTCTTTAAGTTTGTGAGATGCAGCCTTGCTTAGGATCCCTTAGTGGTCAGAGAGACTATTAGCTCCTTCCATCCCCAAATGACTATTTGTATTCCATTATAAGCCAACTCATTAAAGAACAGACCGTTTATGTCAGGCCTAATGATCAACTCTGTAACTGGAAAGCATTGTAGTTTTGCTTCTCATTTTATTTTCCCTTTCACATGCATGAGATTTGGGGTCCTTTAGTCAAAAAGTGTCTGAAGCTGAGTCATCTTGTGTCTGAAATGAGATGTCTCTTGGAATAAGTGCAAGGTGGTTCCAGAAGAGACCACGAAGCCTCTCACTCTCCTCCAGGTGGTGATGAGGAGCCATGGTTTACTCTCCAGGACTGGCAGAGCATCCCTTCTTGTGCCTGGAGAGTGGAACAGAAGTCTACACTGTAACTCTCCAGGTTTGGGCTGCTGAATGGACTTTGAATGTCAAGATCTCAATGGTAAAACTTTTGGTATTCAAATCATCAATTGCATTGATCCTTTCATAAACAGGTGGCTCATGTGGATGAAAACTGGAAAGTCAATTTTTATCCATTTTATAAAGCTCTCTCATTGACTAAGACATTTTAGTTGTCTTTATTCAACACCTACTCCTTGCCAGCCTATTCTTGTTGTGATTACCTTTTGGGGTATCTTTACAGGTCACTAGTCCCCCTTTAATCTCATTATCAAAAGCAATGAATCTCCTTCTCCAGCAGCCATCCTGTACAGTATGAGGGATGCTGCAACCTCATCAGATTAGACCAAATTTGGTTACCATTTTACCCAAGCTAGACCAATCAGAATCCTTTTCTTCTAAATTTGGAATTGAGATCAATAGAAACCAGGGAGATTGTCCGCATGTGGCTGGAGATATAACATTTATACTCAGGAACCGGTGAAGCTGTCTTCTGCTGGGTAGCCTGGAGCAAAACAAGGCAACCTACAAGGACAGAGAGAAATGATGGAGATTCACAGAGAGAAACAGAAACAAAAGATGGGGAGAGAGCATGGTATGAATTCCTGGCATCATCCTGAATCCAATGTCAACCTTTCCTGAGAACTGGCTGCATTCCTGACCTTGATTTCCATGTAGGGTAACAGCATAATCTGGTTTGTCCAGTTTGATTATAATAGTACTCGCCTTCACTGTTTACACAATAAAGTCCACAGACATCCTATTTCTATGGAACCTTCATTCTTGTAAGAGAACACCCCTTTTGCTCTCAAGTTAGTTCAAGCAGGTTTTTCTCACTTACATTAGAACCAAAGGAGATAGCAGCCTTAACAAATGGACATCTTAGAGAGTTCTCTTCATTTTGTAGATGAGAAAAGGGATGCTCTGGGGATTTAGGCAAATCATCCAAGATCAAACATCTAATAAATGGTGGAGCTGGGGTATCAACCAGACCTGGCCACCTCCAAAGCTTATACAGTTTCCATCAGGCTTCAGTGTTTCTCAAGGACACAGACATCGGTTGTTTTTGTAGTCAACAACAATTTTGTCTGTCTCGAAGCCTCTGAAGACAGATTAGGTGTCCAAAAAATGAATCCCAAACTTTTCTGATTAAATATCTGCTTTCCAATTGCTTTTTGAAATATGAGATCGAAAATGGCAATGCTGATGAAGATGAAATGAGCTCGGGCGGAAGCCTGAGCTGAATTTGGGAACGATGATTAGTGAACCCAGTGCTGGGGAGAAACAAAGAGCTTGTTTGCCTTTTCCCTATTATCCATTTGTTATTGAAAAGGCGGACAAGTCTCACCTGAGAGCGCTCTAATTAAAAGGTCTTTTGGATAAGAATCCGAATGCAACAGAGGGACGATAGAGTATATGTGTTCTTTGTACTGTTCTGGTTTCATTAGCCACTGGACCACATCTTTTTCTATTATTCACCAGGGATCACTACACAGAACAGCAGTGAATGCAGCCACTGGCTGAGTCTGGAAGGACCATTAGACACCAATTCTTAGCCCTTTTTCTCCCCAACCAGGTAGAGTCACAGCTTTCAGAAACAAGAGGCATTATATGTGTTTTTAATTAACCTTATCTGGGTGCTAGCTTTTTTCATATAGGTCAGCTCTGACACAATGAGTGCAATGTAGCTAGATTTTCTCTTCAGGGATGATCAGGTCCTGGTTGGGAATAGCAGAAAGCTTTTTGAACTAGACGTCCCTAATGCACACACACAAACATGCACGCACGCGCGCGCGTGCACACACACACACACATACACACACAGTCTTTTCCCCCGGGACTTGGACCCAACCTCCTAACAGAGGGAACATCCACCTCCATACCACCACCCACAAAATCCAAGCATCTTTCCTGATACATTCCTTATTGGCATAAATGAAGGATCTCAGAAGTGAAAAAAGTCCAAGCCTAATAGAGGATGTCCGCTGGCATGCTTTTCTGAGTAAAGTGCTTATATTTTCCCCCACATTTCACCCTGTCCTCTTAATGGCGAAGGAAGTGGTGCTAATTTTACTGGTCAGCAATCAGAAGAGATCAATAGAGAACATAGGTGCCAATTTGTAGAGGAGGTGTTATTTCTAAACAGCATGCCAAACTCCGGAATTATATTGAGTTTTAAGGGCAAAGCCAGGTCTAATAACTTTTTATTCTTTCCAGTTTCCAATATGTTATTGTCTCACTTGCTAAATGTAATTTGCTCTGGCTACTTCCTTAGGGGAGGGGTGGTGGGAAGAAAGAGAAAGAAAGATCAAGTGGGGGAAGAGAGGAAAAGAATTGGAAAAGCTCTATAAATGATCAGGGCCCAGAGGATGACATAATACCAACTAGGAACTTTAAATAGTCCGGCAGTGTATGCATTGCTGAAGCTTATTGGCCAGTTCTGACTGAGAAAGATTATTTAATGCAAATGTGTCATTTCATTATAATTCTCCAGCTAGTGTAAATCAAATTTCAACATTTGCTCAACATTGAGCTTAAAGCCAGAGACAGAGAATAGATACGGTTCAATGCCTGGGGTAATTTCTCCTCTATCAGGTTCCGTTCTCAGGCCAGAGTTGTTCAGCTTGGCTGTTCTACTGGTCAGGTGTTAAGAAGGAAGTCCCAGAACCATTGAGCCTCCTCTGTATTTATGTAATGCACCCCGGAATGGACTAAGTGGTATGGTGGTGGCAGGGTGTGATTCTGAAGAACAGTTTAGAATAAGCAAGATGCTTCTTGACTTGCCAGTTGGTAAACAAAAGTGCATTATCACCATTGATGGGAAAGTCACCAATAAAGGGGCTTCTGGGACTCCTAGAAGGAACATTTGATTTTTCAGAACATTCCTTCACATTTTTGCTTGAAGGAAAATATATCCTTTTTGTGTTTTCGCTACTAATTATTCTAGAAGAGGGAAGTCAGATTATTATTATTTTTTAACAATTGCCTAAAATCTGAGTGGGTGCAAATCATGCTTATCTCATATTTGAGGGGAAAGTACAAAAGAACAGATCGTGCATAGAAAGCCATTGCCCAATGATTTTTTTCTCTTTAAGATATTTCTATGAGGTGAGAGTCACACATTCTCAAATATATTTACACTCAAATTACTGTACCAACATTTAGATCATTTGCAAGTAACAGTGTGAAACCAGCAGCCTCAGAAGTATTTATAACTGAGATGCATGATTGGTGGCACAGAAATTGTTTTATAAAATACTACACCTATCATTTTCAATTGCTGACTTAAGGTGAATGATCTTCATAAAAATATAAATTATTTGTGTTAAGGAAATGGTGATTAAATATGAGCTTTGTGTATTAGTCATTAATCTTTCCATTTAAATGCAAATTCTTCATTTCAACCACTACTTGAAGATACATCTAATATGAAACAAGTTTGATCTTCTTTTTTTTTTTTTTTAAAGATTTTATTTATTTATTTGACAGAGAGAGACACAGTGAGAGAGGGAACACAAGCAGGGGGAGTGGGAGAGGGAGAAGCAGACTTCCTGCAGTGCAGAGAGCCCGATGCAGGGCGCAATCCCAGGACCCTGGGATCATGACCTGAGCCGAAGGCAGGCGCTTAACGACTGAGCCACCCAGGCGCCCCACAAGTTTGATCTTCTAATGTATTATTTCAGACGAGGCCTTTAAAATATGCATTTTCTTGTCATGGGGAAGGGTGGGTTCTATTTACATTTTTAAAAATACACTCTAAAAAAAAAAAAACACCCAACCAAATACTACTTGAAACTCAAATATAAAAGTCCCTTCCTTGGCCAAGGGATGTCTAGAAGTGTGTGTGTGGGGGTGGGGGGGATGTTGAGAGAAGTGTGTGGTAGTGGATATCCACTCTCTCCCAATGATTCTGGATTCATGGACTACTGCAGACCTTGGAGTTATCGTTGGATTTAAGAATACTTGTGCCCACCCAAGCATTCTCTTAACAGTCAAAAAATACATATGTCTTGCCTACATATTTTAATAGTAATTACTATATTATATGGCAGAAGTCACCATGTTAAACTCTTGACTAGACTCACTCACTAAATCCTCATAATAACCCAGTGCTATGCATGTTATTTTTATCCACAGTTGATAGATCAAGAGGTGAAACACAGATTAAGGAGTTGGTCTAAGATTACATGGAAGTTAAATAAAGGAGCCGGAACTCAAATTCAGATCAGCTGACACCAGAGCCTCTGAATTCAACTCTAGACTCTGCTGCCTTCCCAGATTAAATTTTATATAAAGGCATTTCTGAGTAATTTTTTTAAATCAGTATTTAAAAAAATATATATATGGTCCTCAAGTATGAGAAGGCTGAGATCCTGTGCTCTAATTGAACGAAGGCCTACATCTCATTGAGTTGGCTGTTGTCAGCTGGATGCTTCCTGAAAATAGGAGTTCAAGATGAGGTTGGGGAGAGTGCAACTGAGGGTGTGCAGCTCATTCACGAACTAACTTACCTCCGCTCAGCGGAAACAACACAGGCTTACGTCAGGTCCCTTCAGAGGGACGAACGATGGTGTCATAACTACGAATAAACCGTTCTGCAAATATAGCTCTCCTGTTCCTTATTAGATGGCCAGAGCAAGATAGCCCCAAAGAGAAAAAAATGAGGAGGTGAAGTACAGCCTAAGTCAGAAAATAGAGCTGCTGCTGATCTTAAGGTTGGAAAAAAGCTTCTGTAACGTGCAACCCTGGGTAAAAATGGCAGTAATATCACCTAGCAGTGGTCAGTTACATTACCCAGTGATTCATTTACCTGAGGCATACGTCAAATGGACAACCTTTTTTTTAATCCAGTGATTTTAGAGGCTGGCTGGGCTAGAAGAAAGAGTGGTAGACCAGTGATTTGCAAAATTCTTCAAGCAGCAAGTCTTGGCTGTTGTCTTATAGGAGCGGGGTGTTCTGAAATAGGCCATGGGCAGTAAGGGGTCAGGCAGGTTCAAAGCCTTTTGTTTAGAGGTGTTGCACCTGCACCCCAGGGGTTTCTCTCAGTCCTTCATTAGGGCTGCACCCTTTATAGAATCAGCTGGATAAAGAAAATTGGTCAATTCATACGGAATAGAACATGAGTTGCAGAAATACCTGAGGCCCAGCGATATCTGTCCCCTGCCTGCTCCTGACTCTGTAGCTTGTCCCCTTCTTGGGGACAGCTTCACTCTGACATTGGTGGGCTGGCGCTTGCAAGTGGCCACTACAGGAGCATTTATACCTTGGGAATTGGCATGTTCTAAAAAGCAGGACTCTCGCTGTTTCCCTATTTCCTTCCCCCTCCTCCCCTCCCAGCCAGTCATAAAATGTTGGCCAGCACAACCTCTGTCTCTTCTCTGCCACCACTTGGGTGATTTTTGGCAATGAAGTTCCCTGCAGAGTACTTCAATTTCTTTGTCTACAAAATGAAAATACTAATATTAGTGCCTAATCATATAATTTTAGAGAGGATTAAATGAGATAATAAACGTAAAGCACGCGTCAGGGTGCTTGGCATTTAGTAAGTACTTGAGAAATTCTGGCTCCTTGGCATCCTCATTGCCTTTCATTAACCAGAAGAGATGTGATCTCTCTAATGCAGACTCTTATTATTTCCCTACTTAAATGCTTCAGTGACCCCACCCGGCCCCCTCCCTGCCCGTGACTATTAGCATCCAGTCAAGCCGAACCATGAGAGACTATGGACTCTGAGAAACAAACTGAGGGTTCTAGAGGGGAGGGGAGTGGGGGGATGGGTTAGCCTGGTGATGGGTATTAAAGAGGGCACGTTCTGCA
Organism: Mirounga leonina; assembly: GCF_011800145.1. NCBI lineage: Eukaryota > Metazoa > Chordata > Mammalia > Carnivora > Phocidae > Mirounga > Mirounga leonina. The sequence continues at coordinate 32,149,350 of NW_023270855.1, read as the reverse complement.
TGGAGCACTGGGTGTTATGCACAAACAATGAATCATGGAACACTACATCAAAAACTAATGATGTAATGTATGGTGATTAACATAACATAAAAAAAAAAAAGAAAAACCTTAGTAGAGAAAATGAAGCAAATGGCTTACTTGGGAAGCAACCCAGTGGCCTTAACCTACCGCTCCAGAGGGAGCATTTCCCCTCTGCTGGAAATCACCACAGAGGGTTTGATGCTATTTTAAGGCTCTGTCCTTGTAGTTATTAGGAAGCAATAAGGAAAGACAGGAAGGGCTGTCGTGGCTCATTACTGCGAGCAAGGATCCCTCCAGGCGTGTGGCTGCAGAAAGAGGTCACGTACTGGCAAAAGCTCATTTCAGAGACTCTTGTTGGACTCATAGGTAAATGGACTATATTCCACCTCACAGAGCTTTGGTTAAGAGGACAAGCTACAGAGTCAGAAGGTCTTTAGTGTCCACTCCATGATCTAGTAGCTACATGGCTTCGACAAGGTTTTTTTTTAAACCTTTTCGAGTCTCTGTTGTTCTTCTACAAAATGGGCATGTGAATGCCAGTTTGTAGTCTCATTGTGAGCACTGAGCATGGTAACTGGTATTAGCTCTATTGCTGTTGCTGAACCACCCTCTGTGGACGAAGTGGCAAATGCAGTGATGGGAAAGGGGAAATTCAACTATTTTTTTCCTTTTCATCCTCCTGATGAGAGTTCTGCTATAGCTACTTCTAAGATTCTAGAAAACATTCTGTTCTCTTCAGGCATGAGCTGACACCAGGAAGACCATTTAGTGGCCTCATTCAGGCATTAAAACAAGAACAGTTCGTGGGGGTTGTTCCTGACTCATGCTCTAGAGGTCACGTTGGTCTCTGACCTCTTCAGTATGCCCCAGTTTTATTTGCTGGTCAGTCTGTCCCTTACCCTGGGAAGGCTGGGGCCGGGGGTGTGGTGTCAGCCTCCGAAAACAGAAATAATTGTAAAGGTTAAAGGGGTTCATGGCATTATAATTAACTGCTATATTAGGTGTTTTACAATCTTGACACTGCCACAGACAGAAATGTTTAATCAGAATAGAAAGTGCCTCGGAGTTAATCCCTTTTCATGGTGGAAATTGCAGTGAAGGTATGGAATCGGGCCAGCCTTCTCAGGAAGGAGAGGCAGCCCATTTGCCTTGTGGGTTGGATGCTAGTCACTGTTTTTCCTGCAGCTGTTAGAACTTCATCACTCAGAACTTTCTATGCTGTAAAGTAACTTTTCATTACTATAGTAAAATCTATTTCTCAGCCCTTCTTGGGGTCAGGATTCTTAACATCGTTTCCTCCTCAGAGTTCTGTAAGCCATGACCTGTGTACAAAAATAGCACAGTGTGTATCCTGATTAAGCCTGAAAGAAAGTTGACCTTACCCAGTCCAAACTCTGACTTGGACCTCTGACCCTCCCTGCCTCCAGGCAGCACTGAGCAACCAAGAGAAGGTAGGAGTTGACAGTGTTCCAAAGGTGGCTGCGCCCTGGTCTGCAATGACTTCTTGCTCCATCATGGCAGGCCTACATATGGCCCTTAGCACAATACTGGCATAAAATTGACCTTCGGTGAGTGGTTAGTCTTTTTTAAACAGGCTCTACCACTCTGCTACTGGGCTGAGACAAGTCACTTAACCACTCAAAAATCTCATTTCTTCACTATAAAAAAATAACTTTGTGGGACTCTGGAGAGAAACAGAGCTAACAGATCTATGACACCTAGAATACAGGGTGAACCTCACAGATGGAAACCATTAGGATTCCCCTGACTGCAGTAATGCATAAACCACAGAGTGGGCTTATTGCGTGTGTTATTATTACTTACAATGGCTATTTTGATAAATTTTGTCCTAGATATAAAATAAAGATCATCCTATTTAATAACTATATTAATGTTCTCAGACAAATGTATCTACTGATTTTAAAGTCTGTTAGCTTTTGCACAGGTGGAAGTAAATGAATATATAAAATAAAAATTTTAAACCCTGATTTTTTTTTTTAAGTCACACCCTAATCTTCTCTTTTAGAGTAGGATTTCTTGTCCTTGGTGGTGACTAACCCGTAAGGAGCCATTTGGACAGTCTATACCCATTCTACAAACGATGGATTTCTGCCTGCCACTGCCCATCTGATGGGCAATTTAAAACATGGTTTCTAGCACCTGTGCGATGCAGAGCTACCCATGCAAACACTTTACCATCTCTGAATGGGAAACAACTAGGCCCCCAATGCAATCAGGTCAGGAGGGTGCCAGATAATTTCTTTATACAGCCTGTCTGTCCTTATCTGTGGGAGGTGTTTATTTTTAGCTCCCCACACTGTTTCTAGCACCATCCCTCCTTTGGAGGCTGACAGCTTGTTCCAAGGATCTTAAACAAGCTGTTAAAAGCAAGAGACTGCTGAAGGCAGGGAGGCAGCCGAGCGGCCAAGAAGGTGATTAGAGCAGAGTTCACCTTAGGTGTTAGAGGCAGAGGACAGCTTCGGAGAGTGTCAAGCAAGTTGGCCAACAAACTTTTAAAAGATGGCCTTGGTGACACTCGCCTGGAGCTTTAAAGAAACAATGCTTAAAAGAAGCTGAGAGCATGAAGGCAACTGGGTACAGAGGCTGAGACTGGATGTGTGACTTCTCACAAATAGCAGGAAGCTGGACTTCTGAGCTCAGACTGCAAATGCCAAGAGCAGAATCAGGGAAAGAAATCCAGGGTCAGTGACATTCCCACAGGGCCAGCTGGTTGGTGCCTGTTCAGGCTAATTTGGGGTGACAGGAGGTCTGTGCTTGAGGTCATATCCATAATCGTGATGGTTAGTGTCAGAAGCCTATACCACCCAGACAGTCCCTGGACACCTGCAGGGGACAGAGCTCCAAGGTTAAGGAAATAAGCAAGGACAGAATCTCTGAGCAAGTTAAGTCCCACAGCGTCAAACTTTTTTTGTGGCAAGGAAGGAAAGAGGAGAGGCTGGGAACGTGACCTGTCTGAGTGGTACCAAGTGTGCTGAGTGCCCTTGATAAATATTAAATAGCAGTAGTGACATCATATCATATCAGGTGGGTCTTTAGGACTCAGGTGAGCCTGGTTGAACCAGCTCAGCATGGCAGTCACTCAAGGGCCTGACCCCAAGGATCTTTAGCGCGAAAGGGACAGATGGGTAGCAAGATAGTAAATTCCAGAGACTGTAAGAGCAGCTGCAGCTCTCAGAACTACCAGAACATGAGAGAGTTCATCAGCACAACCACTGGTCAGCAGGCTGTCTGCCTGGCTGTTTTTATGTGCAGCAGATGGAAAGGTTGCAAGTGGCTTTATGGAACACCCAAGGGGAACAAGGGAAATGAAATTCTTTTCTCACAAAGAACACTGTGTGGATCTTTGGGTGGCATTCAAAGACCTAGAGCCAATGAGAAGTGGGGTTTTGGCTGCCCAAGAAGATAGCAAGAGAATGAATACCCTGCTAGTAGGTTGTGAAGAAAATATTCTCCACAGCTACAGATGGAGTTGCAGAACCAGAACGTTGGCCTCTAACAATGGTGGAGTGTTTTCCTTTAGGGCCTTTTGTGCTGTCCACTCCATGGCCATTTTTCTGACCTTGAGGTATGCTTTGAGAGTTGAATGACTTGCCCATCATGTAACCAATATGACAGAACCCAGGTCATTTTCTTGGCTGTTGGTGAAAGATGTTGGACCCCTAACTCTAAATAAGTGACATAACTGGTCATCGTGTCACCTGAAAGCTGGGAGAGAGTTGTGGGAAGTCTGTGGCCTTTGGAATCAGAGTAAACCTGGACTCACATCCCATCTCCACTATTGACTAGCTCTGTGACCTTAGCAAAGCCACTCAGCCTCCCAGCCACGAGTCCACATCTATGGAGGAATAGGGAACGAGGGAAACAAAGCCAGCTTTGTAAGGCTAAGAGAATGTGTCAGTCACCTGATAAACTATCTGGCAGTGTTGCCATTCAGTTAATTCTATCAATCTGTGTTAATAATAATAAAATCCAACAAAAAATTAGAACCAAAACAGCTATCTTTGGGATCAGAATCCAACGATGAGCTAAAACAGGGTAAGAACCTACAGTTCTAGATTGTCTTATGGCATTTAAAATTATGTCATAATTATGTAAGCATGCACTGTGGATAATTCTCAGGAGCAATGTATTAGAAACAAATGGCATTGTCTCCCAAATACTTACAAGTTAATCAATTATGTAAAAGGAAGAAAGTTGGAGATTCTGGGCCACCAAGAAGAGCTGTGTGTGGTTATGTCTTTTTCAGCCGAACTGGGAATGTAGATAGAAATATCCATGAAGCTAAGAGACAGAAAGGATACTTCCAGCTACAGGAAACAGGGATTGGAGAGGAAGAAGGATTCCGACAACTGGGATGGAGCCGAAGAAGGGCATAACAGAATATAGACCATTACAGGGAGGGCATCTAAGAGTCCACAGCCACCACAAAGGTATAAATAAGGCTCTGGAAATATCTAAGCATTCAGCTTGGTGCTTCAGAAGATGATACCCTATGAAGAAGTCACCAGTGCCAGTGCTTCTTGAACAAAGAGGCCACATAAGCAACCAAGCAGGATCCATCTGCTTAAGCTAGAAGCAGGAGACTTGGGGAGCATGCAGCCTATTAAATATAAATAACCCATATCATCGTAAATATTTTATATGGCTGCAGACGGAGAAGGTGCCATATTTTATACCCTCACTATAAATCTAAATACTTTATTGTTGCCAATTTTGCCATTGCCCTCAGCTAAAATGAGTCATTTATGGAGATTGACAGTATTTGGTTATATCACCGGTGATCATTCCTGTCAGCAATTGGCCTGATGATCTCTCCCAAGAAAATAACTGCCATCTATTGGCCAACACTGGAGACTTATGAGTGTGTTTGCTTTTAAGTGATCCTAAAAGATGTACAGCTATGTGCATATATTAAGGGGGAAGGCCTTATCTTTTAGGATGTAGAAACTTGAGGAAAATGTTATGAAAGAAATCAATTCCTAAGCTTTATTCAAATAAATAAGAAGCAATAAGGGTTCTCAATGAAGGCCTTGATATAATTTATATTTTTGTATAACATTATAAGTATGAATGAATACACAAAATGTGGTATATCCATATAGGAATAGTATCTTGAGATAAAAAGGAACACCATACTCAAGACACACTACAATGTGGATAAATCTCCAAAGCATTATGCTGAATGAAAGAAGTGAGACACAAAAGAACACATATTGTTTGATTCCGCTTGCATAGAATGTCCAGAATAGGCAAATCCATAGAGACAGAAAGTAAATTAAGGGTTGCCTAAGTTTGGGGGTGGGAACAAGGAATGATTGCTAATGGGCATCGAGGTTTCTTTAGGGGCTGGTGGAAATATTCTAAAATCAGATTGTGGTGATGGTCGCACAACTCTGAATATAATAAACAATTATTGAATTGTGACTTAAAATGGATGAATTTTAATGGTGTGTAAGTTTTATCTCAATAAATCTGTTAACATGAAAAGAAGAGGAGTGTGACATTTTCTAGATGCAACTAGAAGACCACTTTGGTGAAAACGTAGGGACAGAAGTTTGCACCCTCCCAAGAAGGATAATAAAATGGGACATGGGCTTAACCTGACAGGCTGAACCCCAGACTCTGTTCCTCTTGGTTAGAGCAGCATCCCTCACCACCTGGCAAAGATGTGACCAGTTTCCCTCAAGGTAGGCCAACTGGTACTTAGACATGTGCCAGTATATGCGCTCAGATAGACACCCCAGCTCAAGGAAGAATGAGCAAAATTAAACTAAGTGGACCAGTCCTTACAGGGTGGGTAGAACATTAAGAGCACCAAAAAGAGGAAAACTGGATTAAATGTGAATTAGTCCCAAGATAGGAGGGTCTCAACAGGAGTTGAAAGCCCAAATTGAGTGCGAGCCAGAGACAGTTGTTTTACAAGCAGCATTCACATCCTGGTACCAGCATGGAGCAAGGGTGGCGGGGCTCATTGCACCTTTCACTGCATATCCTGTCAGTGTGACATCCTGCTAGAAGCGGCAATCCAGCTTATTATTCATAAATGTGATTGGGAACCACAGTTGGGTATTTTTCCCCATCTGTCTAATTAAATGGTAAGTCCCAAAAGGCAGAGACCAGCATGAGCTCCAGCTCATGCTCTCGGCATAGTTTTGGTACTGGAAAAATATTAAACAATGGTCTAGTAATAAAAGATTGGCATTTTTCACAGAGCTTTTATAGCTGAAGAGCAAAGCAACCCTTTGAATGGAGTTGCAGGAGTTAGTTCTGGTTTTCATATTTCTCAGCAAGAGGCTCACTCCCCACTGTCAATCACATTTTCATACCTGGTAAACCAAGCTGACTCAGGACTGTAATTGAAGTAGTTTCATGTTAAAGGATAACCATTTAAGATCTTAGGCTATAACCAGTTCTTATTAGAACTAGGAAACAAATGAGGAGTCATTTCTTCATGTTAGTTCCTGTAGAAGGGGTTGATCCAACTCAACCCAATGCCTAGAGTGGTGCTTTCTAATGAAACTTTCTGGGATGGTGGAAATGTCCTAAAATATAGAAGATATATGTAGCTGGTGGCTACCATCTTGGACAACCCAACAGTAGAGGCTCTTAAGTGGGGGAGATTGAACAGTTTTTTGATAACCCACATCAAAGTATTTGTATACAACAGTGAAAAGTTATCACTAGAAATAATTGTCATGGTGATCTCTTCTGTCTAGTCAACAAATATTTATTGTGGACATTCTGAGTGCCAGGACCCATTCTAGACTCAGGAGATACCTCAGTGAAAAAACCTGACAAGGCCCCTGCTCTCATGGAGTTTATAATTTTATAAAGTCTAGAACCAAAAAGAGAAAAATAAGCAAATAAATGGTTACAAATAATCTGTGTTTTCAAGAAGCACACAAAGTGATGAGATATACTGAGCTTCTTTAGACAGAGATGATGTCAGGTCTTGTTGAGAGCGAAGTGCAGGCTTCAGTTCAAAGAGAAGTGGGAAGGAAAGATTATTCTAGGCAGATGGGCAATCCTACAAGAAAACACCAAAGCAGGGAAAGAGGTTGATGCCTCTAAGAAACTAAATGAAGATCAGCATGGCTACACAAGACAAATGGAGAGGAGAGATGGACAAGAGCATGTTGGTGATGTAGAGCAGGAATCAAAGCGTACAGGGCACATACACTGGTAGAGTACATTGGGAAGTCTTGGGATGATTTCAAGCAGAAGAATGACATCAACAAGACCTAAAAAGTTTCCTCTGACTGCAAAGAGGAGAGTGACTTGAGGGGTGCCGAAGAGAGAGTGAGGACACCAGTTAGGAGGTTGCTATGGTCAAAAAGTGAAAGACAAATGGTGATGTAGTCCAAGGTATGAGTCTAGATGTGAAAGGAGGAGTTGGGAATTTAGAAATGATTTAGGGAAACTGACAGATCTGACTGGACATTGGAGTAAGAAGAAAATAGAGGAATCACAGGTCATTCATAGGTGTCTGGGCTAAGAAACTGGTGGATTTTGGCATGACTGGCAATAATGGGAATGGAACAGAAATCTCTTTTCCCATTTTAACTCTCTATTGGCTTTGTGTATCTACTCATTCTTCTTGATTATGGGAGGTTGGATGAGGTCTGAACTGGACCATTCCATTTAGCACTGATGTGTTTGTGTTTTCAGACCTATCTCTTGAAAGTGCCCTTTATGTATTGGCTACATTTAACTCTAAAATCTATCATGTTGTAGAAATAAGAAGGAATCTTCTGGACCATTGGTTCCCAACTTTTAAAATGTGGGAACCCTCTGTAACAATGACATATGGATCTCCATAGAATGGTAATAATACTGGTTGGCCGCTTCCTTTGAATGGGCTATGGACTGGGAGAAGGCTGCCAAACACACAGCTTCTCTAGGATTATACTAAACTTTCAGTTTAACCAGCTAAGAATCTGGAAATGTAATGAAAAAAAAAATGTGAGCTACAGGATAGGCGAAGTTGCAGCACTTGGAATCCTGTTAGAGTTCGGAGAATAGTGGGGATTTTGCAATACTGTTGCTGTCCAGGGCTTATATAATCAGCTTTCAAACTGTGTCCCAGAACTACCTAAGCACTTAAATTCAAGGAAGTGTTTAAAAAAAATCATAGTCTCATACTTCCTGGCTCACACTTACGATCCCTATCCAGGGGAGAAGGCAGAGTCTGTGCCCAGGGTAAGTGACACCACCCTAGCCCTGTGTTGTGGAAAGCCCATGTCCTGTTCTGTGCCTCATAGAGCACTTATCCCTGGGTCAGGCAGGGTCTGTATCGATTAACACCCTTGGTCTTCACTAAAGTCCCTTGAGACAGACTTTTTTTTTTTTAATGCTATTAACAGATGAAGGTACTCAGATCTGAAGAGGTAAAGAATAACATTTTATTTGGGGTGCCTATTGATTAAGAAACTATTGACAAAATGACTATAGATTCAACAGTGATTTTGGATAAGTTTGTATTTCATTCATTATAGCAACATCCATCGACTTTGGAAAATTAGTTGCCATGCCGTTCATTTAATATTTAAACAATGTTTTGAATGTCATGAATTCCAGGCCCTCTTGCAATTTTCATGCCCCTCCCAGGAGTCCTTGAGTCATGATTGACATCTTCTGATAAAACTGGAGCTACTTTTTCTAGATTTTCAAAGTTGAAATTTAAAGAGAGCAAGTGATTTGGCCAAGGGCAAAGAACTTGCTGATAGCAGAGTAGAGGCACAGACCTAGTCCTTCCATCTTTCTATTTAAAATTTTTACTACTCTATCTTACTCCCTAGTAAGATGAATGGGTCATCTGCCTGAAGACTGTAGAAAAGGAAGGTCATTAAATCAGGATCGGCAGGAGAGTTGTAAATCCTACTGATAGGAGTTGCCTGCAGAGCTCTATGGAGAAGGATCTTGAGGCCCTATCTGTACTTACTGGAAAACATGGTAGTAATTGATTACTGATGTTTGCCATAAGTACGTGATTGGGAGTTAAGGCACATGCATCACGCATTTGGATGTGAACCAGTCAAGTCTTGGTGGCTTTTAGGTGAATTCAAGCTGGTTGTCCTCACAGTGTAGAGTCAAGTTCCACTTTCTTTGTGACTGTCCCTGTCAGGTCAAATGCCTTTAAAAATGAGCTGCAGAAGGGTATTAAACCTGAGCATTGAAGGAAATCTGCCATCTCCTTTCTGTCCCACTTACCAGCTTATGATTTTTTGTTATGAGTGGACACTAGCAAAAGTTCTGAGCACTGTACGTATACAAAAACCTTCCCTGACAAGGAGACAGAGGTCGTGCTGAACTGAGAGAAATTAGATCATGGTACCTGGGGGTAGCTCTTGACATTTATTCTGAAATTTAAGTTGAATAACTGAAGAGTAGCATTTTAATTTTTCTCTGCTCCAAACCATTTACCCCCATTTACCTCCAAACCAGCAATTTATTGCTTGTAAGTCTGAGTACACAGCTGAGTCTGGAAGTAGCATTAGGAAAAGCACAATTTTCAGTAGAAAGCCTGAGTCCACAGACAGGGGTATTGACCAGAAATGTAAGGGCAAACTAATTCAATTACTTTCAGTGGAGTTTAACCTATAATCTTCACTCAAGCATATGGGTACCTCAGACAAAGAGAAAGAACTTTTAAAAAATTGATTGTTACTCTGTGAAAGAGCAAGTAGGAAGCCAGCCTTGTGTGTATGAGGTTTCTTTGGAGGGCCAGAAATCTGTTTCTGTCAGCACAGGAAAAACCATCATAGAGTAAGGGAAGAAATGAAAACCAGAGTGAAAGTTAAACACTTTTTTTCAGATGACCTTGTATAATGATTAAAATGCTGAATTGCTTTTTTAAAAGGTTTTTCCACCAGAAGAATGTCAGAGTCATCCCCACCCCCACCAACCTGCTCCCTTCTTTTCAAAATGTCTGTGAGAGAACATAAAATGGAATATATATTTATATACTTTTTTTCTTAAGAGGACTGGTAAACAATTTGATCTCTTTTATCTGAAACTTTTGCCAATGTTTTCATCAGTTCCTGTGGAGATGGCCTGTGATTCCACTTTTTCTTTGAACAAAGAATAAATTGGGTTTCTTTGCACTGAGAAATAGAAGGCTAGCTAAAAATACAGACTTCAAAATAGTGCTTATCATACATTTGGGGAGAGCATATTGAAAAGATAGTGCCCAGTGCCTCCTGTACTGAGAAGCCTACTTTGGCTTCCACAAAGCTGCCAGAATCTTCTGGAAAAAGCCTGTGAGATATGCTCAGCTGGAGACAGTGTTGGTATTTCCCTTTGATTCTGATTCATTCACTTATATCTCCATTAGCAATTTATTTTTAATTCAGTGTTCTGTGGAAAAAGCATATTGCTGGAAAACAGGCACATCTTACATGCATATGCCTGACATTTTAAAAAAATGAATGTAACACACTCCATGCTCAAAATAAACAGTCTGTCTTTCCCTTCCCTATCGAACAATATTTATGAGCCTCCAGGATGAGATTGCTAATATATTTGCCACCATCAGTATCCCAGGCCTGGCTGTGTAAGGGCTTAGTTCTATTCTCTGAACTGCCTAGGTGCTGGAGTCATTGGCTCTCAGGAAGACCAGTCTTCTCCAGGTGATCTGCTAGATTCAGGAAAGCAATACCTTGAAGATAACGGAGGACAGTTCTTAGAGTTTATGTGTTCTTAATGGGCAGTCCTATTTACTTTAATAGTGGCAATCTACTTCCTTTGTGTTATGCACATTGAATAATAAACTAATAAAACAGTTGGCATCCAGTAGATCTGAGATGAGTCCCTATTCCACTGTTCTCTGAGCTCCTGGGCAAGACTCTTGACTTCTCTGTCTCCGTTTACTCATCTGTACTTAAACATACACCCCTATCTTAAAAGGTTATTGTAAGAATTAAATGAGAAAATGCTCATATAGTGCTTAGCACAGTGCTGGGCATATTAACTATTATCAGTTGCTAAACCAATGATCAGACAACATTATTGACATTTATAAGTAGTTTTGCATTTCACAAAGGTGCTGTCTTGAACAGCATCTGAAAAGCAATCTGGTGTCCACATTAGCATCCCTCTTTGAATGTGATTTTAATACTACAGATGATTTATCTAAGCTGGGTCTCTTAGCTCATTCCAAAATAGGTTGACTGCAATTAAACATACTTCCTCCAGGGCCCTGACCCACTGGGAAGCCATGATGTTCTGAAGAAATCTGTCAGCTGCTACAGGTCCTGGCCTTTGGTTGAGTCTTAGGGATTCAATCAACTGTGAGAAAGATTTTCTGCTAATAATTAAAAAAAAAAAAGCTCTAAGCAAAACCTATATATATAACATATATATAATATAATATATTATATATGTACAATATAATATAATACATATATAATATATATGTTTGATCTATCTATCTATCTATATAGATCCAGCTTGGATTTGAAGTAGATTCTCAAACTGAGTATTAGTATCTCTTCAATTCTAGAAAGGTCTAGCCCTATCTTTCTGAAAATTGCCTTCCCCTATATTTTTCTTCTGCACCTTCTCTGAAACATAGATGACTTAGCAATCTGTCCCTATTGTCTCATATTTGCTTTTATGTTGTCTCTTTATCTGACTCTATATTCTGAGTGGTTTCCTCAGTTCCAGAGCACCTGGAGTATATCCAATATGTTGTTCAAACTGCTCATTGTGGTCTTAAGTTTAATGACTAGATGTTCGGTTGCCAATATTCTATTTGGTTTTCTTTCAAATCTTCATGAATCCTTTAAAAATAATGTCCTGTTCTTTCACTAGTGTTTCTTTTTTTAAAAATTTTTTATTAACATATAATATTTGTTTCAGGGGTACAGGTCTGTGATTCATCAGTCTTACACAATTCACAGCATTCACCATAGTACATACCCTCCCCAATGTCCATCACCCAGCCACCCCATCCCTCCCACCCCCCTCCACTCCAGCAACCCTCAGTTTGTTTCCTGAGATTAAGAGTCTCTTATGGTTTGTCTCCCTCTCTGGTTTCGTCTTGTTTCATTTTTCCCTCCCTTCCCCTATGATCCTCTGTCTTGTTTCTCAAATTCCTCATATCAGTGAGATCATATGATACTTGTCTTTCTCTGATTGACTTATTTCACTTAGCATAATACCCTCTAGTTCCATCCATGTCGTTGCAAATGGCAAGATTTCATTTTCCAATGGCTGCATAATATTCCATTGTATATATACATACCACATCTTCTTTATCCATTCATCTGTTGATGGACATCTAGGCTCTTTCCATAGTTTGGCTATTGTGGACATTGCTGCTATAAACATTGGGGTGCACGTGCCTCTTCAGATCACTACATTGTATCTTTGGGGTAAATACCTAGTAGTGAAGTTGCTGGGTCATAGGGTAGCTCTATTGTCAACATTTCAGGGAATCTCCATACTGTTTTCCAGAGTGGCTGCACCAGCTTGCATTCCCACCAACAGTGTAGGAGGGTTCCTCACTAGGGTTTCAATGCCTTTTTTATCTTTGAAGATTTTGAACACATTTATTTTATAGTTTCAATCAGATGATTAGTTCTTGAAGTGCTAATTCTCCCACTTGCTGGTATCAGCTGATTCTCCCTCATGGGACTTTGTGTTCTTGTGCAGGTCATTTTATGAAGAAAACTATATCATTGGGTTTATCATCATTGGTATTGAGAGTGTGGTGGGGTAGGGACTTCTTTACAAGTCCTTTATGTCCTGGATCATAGAAATATCCCTACTGGGCAGTTAAACATGTGATTGTCCTGTGCTTATTTGTGTGTTTGTTTCTCAGCTGGAGGTTCCCATGCCATATGTCAATTTGGACATATACCTGATCATTATGTGATGTACACAGTGGATTTTGATGTCTTTGTGTGTAACTGCTTCTCCCACCTGTACTGCCAGGTAGACTGCTGCCATACACTGCAACTCTAGGCAAACAGAGGAGGTTTTCTGGTTTTCCTTTCATAGAAAGGAAAATATTTAAAAGCTCCCACATTTCTGTTGAGGTATCAAGTCCGGCCTCTAGCCTCTAATTATCCAAGAAGTCACCATGGTCTCGGGTCCATCCAGACTTTGTGGCCCTCTTTGTTTCTGGACACCTGGATATTACCTCCCTTGCAAGCTCTGATATGGATGCACTTACTGGTTTTCTGCTTTTTATGTTTTGTTCTTCCATTCTTTTGTTTTTAGCAGGAGGATACCCTTCTATGTTTGTTCGGTGCTCTGGGTTGCCCAGGCACCAGGGAGCATGGCTCAGGCCTGCCTGGCTTAATTCGTGAGAAGTGCTCACACAAAGCATCGAGCCCAGAACTAATTCAATGCTTTGATTATAAACTTGGGATCTTTTGATAAAGTGACAACAAAATTACACCATCAATTTATTTGTCTTGAATTCCTGTGTGTGTGTGTGTGTGTGTGTAAAAGCCCTAGGCATTTAATCATTTAAAAATACAAAGAGCAATTTCTCATGAGGATGCCTCCTTACCTAAAGAATAAGCTAGAATACATTCCGTTCTACAAATCAGCTTTAGATTATCTCAAAATCTAAAAGATTAAATGAAGGCAGTTTGTTTTTCCCATAGTGCTGTAAGCCAGTGACTGTGTTTTCAGCAATAAATAGATCACACCACTGTTGGGCTAATGTTTTCAGAGTGCCCAAGTGGCACATCAGTTGTAAAATCCTTATGAAAATTTTGGCCAACGCCCTTTCTCATCAACATGGTAATACTCAGGCATCTCAATAGTTCTTAATCTGTAGACACATAATTTGGGTTCCAGAAATGTTCTGTTGTAACAACAATAACAAAATAGATTGTTCTTACAGACTTTTCTCCTCTCTCTTAAAAAAAAAAAATGTCCTATGGCCTGAAATAGCCACATTTCCCTGTGGTAGAACAGGCATGAAGGTCAATACTTGGGACCTGAGAAGTGGAAGGGAGGTAGAAATAGAAAGCCCTTTCTTTCTAGCTGACAAGACAGTAGGGCCAGGACTGGGTAAAGCAAGTGAGGTGTTTGCCTCGGGCACAAGATTTAGGGGGACTCCAAGAAATTCCATAATTAAGATACGTGATATTTTAAAGCACTATTTTTTAAAAAGTCGAATTGGCAAACTGTGAGCCCGGGCTTTCAACTGCTGTGGTGAGTAAGGTTTCATTGGAATCAGGGCCAGGATAAGGGTAAGGTGAGTGAGACATAGTTGTCTAAGTGCATGATCAGGTATTGTTCTTATTTAAAATTTGGATACTTCGTTCATCATGGGAGTTTTGCATAAATTTTTATTGAAGATATTGCCTTAAATATTATTTACCTTTATTGTTTCCTTAACTTTTGCATCCACGGGGAGTGCCTCACTTCTGTCACCAGGGTCTGGTCCTGTGGTGGGAAGCCATCATGGAGAAATGATAATGTCTGAAGTGTTACATCTGCATGTCTAGTAGTGCAGGCACCAAGTCAGCACTCTGGCAGGTGTGACCTTCTTCCAGATATTTCACCTCCGGTGTTCTCTGCGAAGTGGTAGCCAGAACAGTACTTATTTTATAGGATTGTATTGAGGATTAATGTAGGTGGTGAAGCACAGTGCCCAACACATGGGATCAGTGAGTATAATAAGTTAGTAGCAGCAATGATAGAAAAGAAAGACAAGTTGAGAAAGCTCTAAACAAAGGCCAATTGTTTAGGGCCTAGTTTGTCTTTCTAAGGATTTTTTTTTTTTAAGATTTTATTTATTTAGAGAAAGAGAGCACATGAGTCAGGGGAGGGAAGGAGGAAGAGGGAGAGAGAGAATCTCACACAGACTTCACGCTGAGCACAGAGCCTGATGTGTGGGGCTCGATCCCACGACCCTGAGATCATGGCCTGAGCTGAAACTAAGAGTTGGACGCTTAACCGACTGAGCCACCCAGGTGCCCCAGAATGTTTTTTTAAATTGTGGTAAAACATACATAGTATAAAGTTTACCATTTTCAAGTGAACAGTTCCATAGCATTAAGTGCATTCACATTGTTCTGCAATTATCTCCAGAATTTCTAGAGGTTTTGAACCCTATCCTTTCAGGCTTGAAGGGACTATGGAAGGCTTTGGAGCAGAAAAGCGGCCTAAAGGAGGATATGGGGGAAATAAATTTGGGAGGAGAATCTAGAATGATGTAGAGTAAGAAAGAAGAGGGGGAAGGAAATAGTTAGGAGGGTCTGTCAGTGGTCCAGATTTGAAGTGTCAAAGGTACTGATCAAGGAGGTGACAGCAGTAGTAAAGAGAAAGGACAGAGGAAGAGGGTGGGAAAGGTCCTTAGGCAATGAGAGAAGAGCGGAAGGAAGTGGAAGGAAATCAACTGAGTGAGGTGAGATTTTGAAAAGTGATTCAATTCATTAAAAAGTTGCTTTAGGCATAGAGACAGTGGAGCTGGGGGTCAGACAGATGCGTCCCTCTCAAGGTGGTGTGCTGTGACCAGCTCCAATCACAAGCAGAACTGAGTTTTCAATTTTAGGAATTTTTTTAAAAGTTTTACTTATTTTAGAGAGAGAGTGAGAGAGAACCAGGGGAGGGGCAGAGAGACAGAGAATCTCAAGCAGACTACCGGCTGAGCAGGGAGCCCAACCCAGGTCTTGATCCCACAACCCTGAGATCATGACCTGAGCTGAAAGCAAGAGTCCGACGCTTAACCCACTGAGACACCCAGATGCCCCCAATTTTCAAGAATTTTATGAGCTACCTATTAAACCTAGCCAAAATTAAATATGAAACTTACAATTAAATAAATCACATTTAAAACAAAGGTTAAAAGACTCAACAGCCATCATTTCCTAATTGTGTTATTCCATTTTCATATTATCTCTCTTCCTGAGGTCATCACATCTATCGTATCTGTATAGGGTAATGCTCTGTAATGGCATGTCACTGAGCATCCCTTCCTAAGGCCACATTCACGGACACCCTGTGAGTAGCTAGAAAGCAGTTGTGGTGGGGATATTTACACTAGGGAACTGGTAAAGGCTACAAAGTGGGGTGGGATTCATTGTTATCCTGATTGTTTAGACCTAGAAAGGTGATGGGGAAATGTTAAAGATGCACTTGTTGCTTAAAAGTGTGTCCTGTCAGCAGCCAGTACCCTAGAACTACATGTTAAATCCAGGTGAATGACTGTGAAGACAAAGGCTCGGCAAAAATCAACAAAATAATTCTATGCCAGTTAATTGGAATTTAACATGAAGAATACTGTAAATTTTATAATTCATAAATTGTGTGCTACATAGCCTTTGTATCAGTAAAATTTATAATAATTTAAAAAATTTTATATACACATAAATATTTGGGCGATCAGTCAAACATTTACCATCACACCTCTGACTATAATCTTCTATGATAAAGAGATTTATTGTATAAATATGTATGTATTATTGTATCAACCTTATACCTGCCTTTCTGAAAGACAAATGACTTATTTTCCAGTCAAAATGGAAAACTGGGCGCACTCTCTACTTTATAAACAGTGAAATGTGTTTCTTCGGGCAGACCACAGCAATTCTAACCCCTTACTTCTTTACTCTTACCTTAGCAATAGTACTGTTTAAGTACGACTGTATCCTAGGCACCATGCAATGTGCTTTATTCACGTTTCAGTCCCGACTCAGCTTTGCGAGGTAGGTCCCAGTGTCATCCCATTTTATAGATGGAAAGACCAAGGTAGCCTTACTCTAAAGGTTGTACAATGACGAAGAGGTGAGGGAGACACCTGAATGCAGACCTTTCTGATTCTTTCTGATCCCTTGATTCAGATACCTTCTCTATATTTCCTTGAAAAATGTATATGCAGAAAAGCTTCTGCTTCAAAAAGGATATATTTTTGGTAACAGTTATTGATCACCAGTTATGTCCCTTGTGCCGTGTGGGGGGACAAGTCCGATGAGAGGTCTACAAAGTGGCCTCTGACTCTCAGGAGCTCATTCTGTTTACAAGCTCATCTCTGCTTGAGGCTGTCCCCAACAGCTTTGCCAGTTTTACAACAAGAGGACCACACAAACTGCACCTTTGTCACAGCTGACGTCAGCTGGGCTTCATTTGCTCCAAAGCCGAAGACAGTCGTTTCTTGTGGCCGTGACACTCATCTCCTAAATCTCCTTCAAACAATTCACTTGCTCCTCCTCCCACTCGGTGTTCTTTAAGGCAGGGTGATGATGCAGAAATTGAGCCAGGAGTTCCTTCCAGCCAGGGGGTCCTTACACGTGGTACAGTTATCTCTAGTTGCAAAGCCTCTAAGAGTCTCCTATCAAAATTCTGTGCTGCTGTAAGAGCTCTCGCTCCTTCATTTGAGTTCTGTCCAAAATGAGAAATTTCAACAGCCATTGAACAGTGTTGTTTCTGAAATGGATCGGTACAAGAACATTTGACGTCAGAGTCTTGGACTCTGAGATACATTAGAGGAAATTTTCAGCACTGGGTCGTCTTTCCCTTCACCCACACTCCAAAGTGAGCCCGTTCACCAACACCTCAGGCCCAATTGGCAGGAATGGAGGAGGGATAGTTAGAGGATTCTGGTTCTTCCCCTCCCTCTTATTTCCTTTTTCTTGCTATGTCCATTTACCAAGATATTTTCTTTGTCTTCTTCTTTCAAACTAGGCCAGAAATTAAGAGAGAAGTCAGAAATAATGTTGATACACATCTGTGTTGCAAACAGAAGCTCCAATAGAGAAAGGCAGAAATGAGGTTGGCTAAAGATAGAACCAAGATCCTTCTGTTCACCAATGATTGAAAAATACAGATTCTGAAATATTAAATACAATATAAATAAACCAAACATAAACATACATGTTGATATTTATATAAACGTTGAAGCACATTCAGATATAATGGCATTTATCCTTTTTTACTTAAGAGAAAAAGAGAGGAAGGGGTATTTGTGAACAGGAGAACCCACTGTCTGAATGTCCACATGGGTGTGCCCTGTGTTTAGAATCATACAAATATAGAGCTGATTCTTGTCCTTGAGTGGTCTATAGCCTACATTTCCCAAAGTGGAAAATGCATTGTTTTGCATAAGTCCTAGCGATGTCACCAATTATCCTTGTTTTCCTATTCACCAATTGTCTTCTCTGTGCCAGACCAAGAGCGAGATCTCATTCCCTCTCCTCATCAACACCAGGAGGAGGGAGGTGAGAGAGGTGACTGGTTTACCTTCTAACAACTAAAAGTTGAGCGAGCTTAAGCTAGTTGTTCACTGTTACAGGGCTGGTAGGAGGCAAGCTAGGATTAGAGCTTGGGCCTTCTAATTCTGGAGTGTGGGCACTTAGCCTCTGTGCTCAGGCTGAGGAGAGGGTCTAGATTCAAAGCCCACCTCTGCTACTTCCCATCTTAATATAGTTTGGTAGTGGTGGTAGGGATTTGCTTTCTCTTCCTAAGCCTCAGTTTCCCCTACTTCAAATAGAGCCAACCTTGCAGGGTGTTCTGACAATGGAAGAGAATGTCAGTGAGGAGCTTGAAACAGACCTGGCAGGTGGATGACAGAAATCATAAACTGATTTGTGGGACCAGTTCTGCTGAGAAATGGTGCCCAGTCTTTAACAGGTAAACTTTAGCTATGAGTATAGAGAATTATTGTAAAAACTCACCCTTATCTGACATTTATTCATTTAATATCTATTCACTTGTTCATCCATTCAACAAATATTAAGCATCTACTCTGATGTGAGGCATTTTCTTCAGTTCTTTATGTATTTTTTTTTAATTCAACCTAAAAGCCACACTGTGTAGCAGATATAGTTTCTAAGGCATCTTTTTGGCATTTGCCAGTTTAACCATTCACATCACAGGCACTGGTATTGTATTGCAGGCACTGGGCTAGGCTGAAGGATGGGCTGAATGCATTTCCCACCATGGTGGGATAAGGGGCTTATGGTCTAGCCTGAGCATCAGCATGCAGCATTACAAGGGTGTGAACAGAGTGTTCTGACCACAGAGGGGAGAGATGGACTCGGGGTATGAAAGAATTCACCTCCCAGACAACCTTTGAGGGCACTGGGGAGGATGGAAGCAGGCATAACAGGCCTGGGGAATAGTGAGAAACCCAGCATGGTTGGAACATCGGAGGCAAGGCAGCTTGGGGGTGGAGTGTCCATTTAACCTTTGGAATATAGACTTACTGTTGGCATGGCAACTGCTGCAAAATAAATTCAAGGTGGTCCTTCAAATGATGCCTCTGAGACTGTCCAGAAGTCATTTAAATTGCTTGTTTGTTATGTATAAGGATTTGCCTAACCTCCAACCTGCAACTGCAGCTTGGCAATCTCTTGTTTATTGTGCTGATATTGTTTCTTGAGTCATTATTCTCCTTAAACTTTTTTTTTTTTTTTTTACTTTTTGCTTTTGCTTTTTATTTTGCCCATCTAGAAAATATGCCCAGGCATTGTGTTGATATTCCCAGGCCCCCTTGAGATACCCTAGGCCTTCCCTCTCTTCCTCTGATGGAAATGCTGCCAGGGTAGTATTTGTCATCTCATTTCTCACCCCTGGATCCCTGCACTGAGCTATGGTAGATGTCACGGTGCGCTCAGCCCATCATGCCCCCTCCCCACTGTGAATTTGTGGAATGGCCCAGAATTCAGGCTCCTCGGAGCAGTGCAGAGTTTGCTCCTTCTAGGTTGAGGAATGAGACAGTCGGTGCTGACACCATGAAAGTATCATAGATACAAACCTGCCCTGCAAACTAACAGCACACGTTTTTTGCCCTTGATTGATTCTTAAAGCAGAATAAAAAACAATGCATGAAAAACAAGTAAATGACAGGGTGCCTTTTCCTATTCAGGGTTCTAAAGCCAACAACAGTCTTTGGCTTCTTAGATCAGTGGTAGATTTGCCAAAGCAAAATAAATGTCTAAATCCCTTCCTCTTCCTGCTGTGTGTGTGTGTGTGTGTGTGTGTGTGTGTGTGTGTGTGAGAGAGAGAGAGAGAGAGAGAGAGAGAGAGACTACCAGAGAGAGAGAGAGAGAGACCACCAGAGAGAGAGAGAGACCACCAACCACAAGGGGTTGGGGAGGGTGGGGTTAGAAGAGGCTGACATGGCTTCAGCTTATTCAGGAGAGTTGATCTGTCCACCTTTCCAGGAGAAACTGAATATAAAATCCTTAGGCATGAAAAGAACCTCTCACATATGGATTCTTTGGGGATTCAATTCATACTCTTCTCTGCTTCCTTTCTCACTGTCTCTGTTGAACTTGAGGGGAAAGCATTTCCTATGCCGCTCACTTCTCTTGCTCTCAGATAATAAAGAGAAAGAACTAAGGGGCTTAAATGTCAAGATTTGTAGAATTTGGCAAACTGGCCCCACAAGGTTTTCAGTTTGAGCGATGGGTCAGCATCAGGCTTGGTGACAATGATAGGAAAGGGGTCATACAGCAGATACTCCTTCAGCCCTAACTTTGTTCCAGGTACTTTTCTGAGAGCTGTACATTCATTAATTCATCCAGTCCTCCCAATGATCTTATAAGGTAATAACAGTATTAATGTTATTACATCCATTTTGCAGATGAGGGAACTGATGTTAAAGAGATAGGTCATGTGGCCCTGTCCTCACAGCTAATAAGCATGAGAGTGAGGACTTGAACCCCAGCATTCGACTATAGAATGGTAGTTCTCAATCAGGGGCGATTTTGGCCCCCATGGGATCTTTGGCCATGTCTGAAACATTTTTAATTATCACAGGGGGGCGGGCTCTGCTACTGGCATCTTAGTGGACAGAGCTGAGGGATGCTGCTAAACACCCTCCCCCTAACAAAAAATTATCAACCCCAAATGTTCTGAGTGCCTCGCCTGAGAACCCCTGCCCTGGATTTATCACTTCTTACAGTTCTCGTGCTGAGCAGGATGATGGAGGCCGAGAACTGGTTATCCAACTTGAGATCAAATGTTTAAGCTGTGAATATAGTCTGATCCTCTGCTGGCTGGCTGAGCCACTCCACTTCTGTTCTCTAGTGCAAGGAGCAAGGTTCTCCGGAATGGCCTTTTGCATGACTTCTGGCTGAATTTGGCAGGGGGAGCTCCTTGAGTTTTGCCTAAGCCAGCCATCACAGGCAACATGGGCTTAGAATCTCAAGACCACATGGGAGGGAATGAGAAGAAAGCACTCACAACAAAGTTATTTTTCACTTCCTTTGCTCTCCCCTTCCCCGCCCCTACTCCATCCTCTGTATGAGAAGCTTTCTAAGTGGGATCATTGGGAAATAAATCCATGACTTTACAGGAAACATCTGCAGGAGAGTGGGGACCTGTGGAATCCTTTGTTGGGGGATTTTTAAAAAATTATCAAGATGAAATTTGTTTTAGCATTCAAGGAATCAGTGTTCTCTCTAGGTTCCTTAAGACTTGCTTCTCTTGACCCAAAAGAGTTAGTTTTGAGATTACCTTCAAGTAGTTACATTCAATCTAAATCTCCCGTGTAGTTTTGGGGAAGTGTGGTCCTTGACCAGCAGCCTCAGCGTTACCTGGGGGCTTCCTAGAAAAGTAGTATCTCAGGCCCTGCCCAAGTCTACAGAATCAGAATCTGTATTTTAACAAGACCCCAAGTTACTTATATATACTGGTTTATGATGTTTTGATTTTTACTCTGAAAATTATTCTAAGAATCGTAGGTCCAAATAAATGGCAGCTCTCCTCACTAAACCTCAGATTCCAAAGTTTTACAATGTGCAAGTTGTGTCAGATGGGCTCTGGGGCCCGATTGCTGCTCACAAACACTATGATGTCCCAGATTTATGTAATCAGATAGTTTCTGAACAATCCTAATGAATCAGTGTAGAAATGTTTGAGCTACCCCACCGGTGATATTTCATACACTTTCAGTTGACCACCAGGCTCTTTGCAGGACCCCCCTCTCACCAGGAAGGAGTATTTCTTTCTTTTTTTAAATTTTTTTATTGTTATGTTAATCCCCATACATTACATCATTAGTTTTAGATGTAGTGTTCCATGATTCATTGTTTGTGCATAACACCCAGTGCTCCATGCAGAATGTGCCCTCCTCAATACCCACCACCAGGCTAACCCATCCTCCCAGCCCCCTCCCCTCTAGAATCCTCAGTTTGTTTTTCAGAGTCCATCGTCTCTCATGGTTCGTCTATCCCTCCGATTTCCCCCCCCTTCATTCTTCCCCTCCTGCTACATTCTTCTTCTTTTTTTTTTTCTTAAAATATATTGCATTATTTGTTTCAGAGGTACAGATCTGAGATTCAACAGTCTTGCACAATTCACAGCGCTTACCAGAGCACATACCCTCCCAAGTGTCCATCACCCAGTCACCCCATCCCTTCCCCCCCACCCCCCACTTCAGCAACCTTCAGTTTGTTTCCTGAGATCAAGAATTCCTCATATCAGTGAGGTCATATGATATATGTCTTTCTCTGTTTGACTTATTTCGCTCAGCATAATACCCTCCAGTTCCATCCACGTCGTTGCAAATGGCAACATCTCATTCCTTTTGATGGCTGCATAATATTCCATTGTATATATATACCACTTCTTCTTTATCCATTCATCTGTCGATGGACATCTTGGCCCTTTCCACAGTTTGGCTATTGTGGACATTGCTGCTATAAACACTGGGGTGCATGTACCCTTTCGGATCCCTACTTTTGTATCTTTGGGGTAAATACCCAGTAGTGCAATTGCTGGATCATGTGGTAGCTCTATTTTCAACTTTTTGAAGAACCTCCATACTGTTTTCCAGAGTGGCTGCACCAGCTTGCATTCCCACCAACAGTGTAGGAGGGTTCTCCTTTCTCCGCATCCCTGCCAACATCTGTCATTTCCTGACTTGTTAATTTTAGTCATTCTGACTGGTGTGAGGTGGTATCTCATTGAGGTTTTGATTTGGATTTCCCTGATGCCGAGTGATATTGAGCACTTTTCATGTGTCTGTTGGCCATTTGGATGTCTTCTTTGGAAAAATGTCTGTTCATGTCTTCTGCCCATTTCTTGATTGGATTCTTTGTTCTTTGGGTGTTGAGTTTGATGAGTTCTTTATAGATTTTGGATACTAGCCCTTTATCTGATATGTCATTTGCAAATATCTTCTCCCATTCTGTCAGTTGTCTTTTGGTTTTGTTGACTGTTTCCTTTGCTTTGCAAAAGCTTTTTATCTTGATGAAGTCCCAAGAGTTCATTTTTGCCCTTGCTTCCCTTGCCTTTGGCGATGTTTCTAGGAAGAAGTTGCTTCGGCTGAGGTCGAAGAGGTTGCTGCCTGTGTTCTCCTTTAGGATTTTGATGGACTCCTGCCTCACATTGAGGTCTTTCAACCATTTGGAGTCT
Source organism: Mirounga leonina (assembly GCF_011800145.1). NCBI lineage: Eukaryota > Metazoa > Chordata > Mammalia > Carnivora > Phocidae > Mirounga > Mirounga leonina. The sequence continues at coordinate 32,125,983 of NW_023270855.1, read as the reverse complement.
ATTTTTGTGTGTGGTGTAAGGAAATGGTCCAGTTTCATTCTTCTGCCTGTGGCTGTCCCATTTTCCCAACACCATTTGTTGAAGAGACTGTCTTTTTGCCATTGGACATTCTTTCCTGCTTTGTCAAAGATTAGATGACCATAGAGTTGAGGGTCCGTTTCTGGGCTCTCTATTCTGTTCCATTGATCTATGTGTCTGTTTTTGTGCCAGTACCATGCTGTCTTGATGATGACAGCTTTGTAATAGAGCTGGAAGTCCGGAATTGTGATGCTGCCAGCTTTGCTTTTCTTTGTCAACATTCCTCTGGCTATGCGGGGTCTTTTCTGGTTCCATACAAATTTTAGGATTATTTGTTTCATTTCTTTGAAAAAAGTGGATGGTATTTTGATGGGGATTGCATTGAATGTGCAGATTGCTCTAGGTAGCATTGACATCGTCACAATATTTGTTCTTCCAATCCATGAGCATGGAACGTTTTTCCATTTCTTTGTGTCTTCCTCAATTTCTTTCATGAGTATTTTATAGTTTTCTGAGTTCAAATCCTTTGACTCTTTGGTTAGATTTATGCCTAGGTATCTTATGGTTTTGGGTGCAATTGTAAATGGGATCAACTCCTTAATTTCTCTTTCTTCTGTCTTGTTGTTGGTGTATAGGAATGCCACTGACTTCTGTGCATTGATTTTATATCCTGCCACTTTACTGAATTCCTGTATGAGTTCTAGCAGTTTTGGGGTGGAGTCTTTTGGGTTTTCCACATAAAGAATCATATCATCTGCAAAGAGTGAGAGTTTGACTTCTTCTTTGCCGATTTGGATGCCTTTGATTTCTTTTTGTTGTCTGATTGCTGTAGCTAGGACTTCCAATACTATGTTGAATAGCAGTGGTGATAGTGGACATCCCTGCCGCATTCCTGACCTTAGGGGGAAAGCTCTCAGTTTTTCCCCATTGAGAATGATATTCGCTGTAGGTTTTTCATAGATGGCTTTTATGATATTGAGGTATGTACCCTCTATGCCTATACTCTGAAGAGTTTTGATCAAGAAAGGATGCTGTACTTTGTCAAATGCTTTTTCTACATCTATGGAGAGGATCATATGATTCTTGTTCTTTCTTTTGTTAATGTATTGTATCACGTTGATTGATTTGGGGATGTTGAACCAACCTTGCAGCTCAGGGATAAATCCCACTTGGACGTGGTGAATAATCCTTTTAATGTACTGTTGGATCCTATTGGCTAGTATTTTGGTGAGAATTTTTGCATCCATGTTCATCAGGGATATTGGTATGTAATTCTCCTTTTTGATGGGGTCTTTGTCTGGTTTTGGGATCAAGGTAATGCTGGCCTCATAAAAAGAGTTTGGAAGTTTTCCTTCTATTTCTATTTTTTGGAACAGTTTCAGAAGAATAGGTATTAATTCTTCTTGAAATGTTTGGTTGAATTCCCCTGGGAAGCCATCTGGCCCTGGGCTTTTGTTTTTTGGGAGAGTTTTGATGACTGCTTCAATTTCCTTAGTGGTTATAGGTCTGTTCAGGTTTTCTATTTCATCCTGGTTCAGTTTTGGTAGTTGATACATCTCTAGGAATGCCTCCATTTCTTCCAGGTTATCTAATTTGCTGGCATAGAGTTGCTCATAATATGTTCTTATAATTGTTTGTATTTCTTTGGTATTGGTTGTGATCTCTCCTCTTTCATTCATGATTTTGTTGATTTGGGTTATTTCTCTTTTCTTTTTGATAAGTCTGGCCAGGGGTTTATCAATCTTGTTAATTCTTTCAAAGAACCAGCTCCTAGTTTCGTTGATCTGTTCTACTGTTCTTTTAGTTTCTATTTCATTGATTTCTGCTCTGATCTTTATGATTTCTCTTCTCCTGCTGGGTTTAGGCTCTATTTGCTGTTCTTTCTCAAGCTCCTTTAGGTGTAGGGTTAGGTTGTGTACTTGAGACCTTTCTTGTTTCTTGAGAAAGGCTTGTATTGCTATATACTTTCCTCTTAGGACTGCCTTTGCTGCATCCCAAAGATTTTGAACAGTTGTGTTTTCATTTTCATTGGTTTCCATGTATTTTTTTAATTCTTCTTTAATTTCCTGGTTGACCCATTCATTCTTCAGTAGGATGCTCTTTAGCCTCCATGTATTTGAGTTCTTTCCAACTTTCCTCTTGTGATTGAGTTCTAGTTTCAAAGCATTGTGGTCTGAAAATAGGCAGGGAATGATCCCCATCTTTTGGTACCAGTTGAGACCTGATTTATGACCTAGGATGTGATCTATTCTGGAGAATGTTCCATGGGCACTAGAGAAGAATGTGTATTTCGTTGCTTTGGGATGGAATGTTCTGAATAGGTCTGTGAAGTCCATTTGGTCCAGTGTGTCATTTAAAGTCTTTATTTCCTTGTTGGTCTTTTGCTTAGACGATCTGTCCATTTCAGTGAGGGGGATGTTAAAGTCCCCCACTATTATTGTATTGTTGTCGATGTGTTTCTTTGCTTTTGTTATTAATTGCCTTATATAATTGACTGTTCCCATGTTAGGGGCATAGATATTTACAATTGTTAGATCTTCTTGTTTGATAGACCCTTTAAGTAGGATATAATGTCCTTCCTCATCTCTTATTACAGTCTTTGGTTTAAAATCTAATTTGTCTGATAGAAGGATTGCCACCCCAGCTTTCTTTTGGTGTCCATTAGCATGGTAAATGGTTTTCCACCCCTTCACTTTCAATCTGAGGGTGTCTTTGGTTCTAAAATGAGTCTCTTGCAGACAGCATATTGATGGGTCTTGTTTTTTAATCCAATCTGATAGCCTGCGTCTTTTGATTGGGGCATTTAGCCCATTTACATTCAGGGTAACTATTGAAAGATAGGAATTTAGTGCCATTGTATTGCCTGTAAGGTGACTGTTACTGTATAATGTCTGTGTTCCTTTCTGGTTTATGTTGCTTTTAGGCTCTCTCTTTGCTTAGAGGACCCCTTTCAAGATTTCTTGTAGGGCTGGTTTCGTGTTTGCAAATTCCTTTAGTTTTTGTTTGTCCTGGAAGCTTTTTATCTCTCCTTCTATTTTCAATGACAGCCTAGCTGGATAGAGTATTCTTGGCTGCATATTTTTCTCATTTAGTACTCTGAATATATCCTGCCAGTCCTTTCTGGCCTGCCAGGTCTCTGTGGATAGGTCTGTTGCCAGTCTAATGTTTCTACCATTGTAGGTTATAGATCTCTTGTCCCGAGCTGCTTTCAGGATTTTCTCTTTGTCTCTGAGACTCGTAAGTTTTACTATTAGATGTTGGGGTGTTGACCTATTTTTATTGATTTTGAGAGGGGTTCTCTGTGCTTCCTGGATTTTCATGCCTGTTTCCTTCCCCAAATTAGGGAAGTTCTCTGCTATAATTTGCTCCATTATACCTTCTGCCCCTCTCTCTCTTTCTTCTTCTTCTGGGATCCCAATTATTCTAATGTTGTTTCGTCTTATGGTATTGCTTATCTCTCGAATTCTGCCCTCGTGATCCAGTAGTTCTTTATCTCTCTTTTTCTCAGCTTCTTTATTTTCCATCATTTGGTCTTCTATATCACTGATTCTCTCTTCTGCCTCATTTATCCTAGCAGTTAGTGCCCCCATATTTGATTGCACCTCATTACTAGCCTTTTTGATTTCTACTTGGTTAGATTTTAGTTCTTTTACTTCTCCAGAAAGGGTTTCTCTAATAACTTCCATGCTTTTTTCAAGCCCAGCTAGTATGTTTAAAGTGATGATTCTGAACTCTAGATCTGACATCGTACTAATGTCCGTATTGAGTAGGTCCCTGGCAGTCGGTACTACCTCTTGTTCTTTTTGTTGAGGTGATTTTTTCCCATCTTGTCATTTTGTGCAGGGGAGAATAGATTAATGAGAGAACAAAATGCTAGCAGGGTAACAACGTCCCCAGAAAATATACTGTAAACAAATCAGAAAAGACCTGAAGCAGTGGGAATAGAAAGGGAAAGAGAGAAAATAGAAAAAAGAAAAAGATAAAAACAAACAAAAACAGAACAAAACAAGACAAAACAGAATGTGATCAAATATGATCAGGCTGGTATATAGATCAGTGCCACGCACTAGATTTGGGGTGTATTTTGGTCTGTTAAAAGAAAGTACATCCCAAAATTTTAAAGAAAGAAAAACTTATATATGTACAAAAATAAGGGTTGATATGATGAAGGGATGGAATATGACTGTAAAGATGGAAATTATAAAAAAATTTTATAAAAGGAATTGATAAGTTGTTTGACAAAAGAAAGAAAAGGATTTAAAAAAAAAGAAAAAAAGGGAGAGAATGTGATCAGGCTGGGGAGTAGAAAAAAAGCATACACAAGAGATTTAGAGTATATTTTGATCTCTTAGAAGAAACTATCTCAAAATTTTAAAGAGAGAACAACTTATATATATATGCCAAAAACACAGGTAACTACTATGAAGGGATAGAATATGACTCTAAAAATGAAAAATAAACATGTTTTTTAAAAAAGAGATTGATAAGATGTTGGTTGAAAAAGGGAGAAAGAAAAATTAAAAAAAAAAAAGAAAAAATGACAGTTAAAAAAAAATAATTAACTTTTAAAAACTAAAGAATCATGGTAAAAAAGCCATGAATTCTATGTGCATATTCCCCTAGCGCTGGAGTTCTGCTGTTCTCATTGATCGGTAAACTTGGTCTTGATGGGCTGTTCTTGCTGATCTTCTGGGGGAGGGGCCTGTTGCCATGGTTCCCAAATTTCTTTGCCGGAGGCGGAATTGCCCCGCCCTTGCACGGTCTGGGCTAAGTAATCTGCTCGGGTTTGCTCTCAGGAGCTTTTGTTCCCTGCGAGCTTTCCGTACTGCTTTGGAGGCGGAGAGTGAAAATGGTGGCCTCCCAATCTCCACCCTGGAGGAGCCGAGAACTCGGGGCCCCGCTCCTCAATGTGCCCCCAAAGAAAAGCAGTCAGTTGCTCCCGTCTCCTCGGTCTCCGGCCGCACTCCATGCTCACCCGGCCTGTGACTGCGCGTTTCTATCTCTGGCACCCAACTTCAGGTGGAGTCTCCAAACCCAGCAGATCCCTGCGGTGCACTCCCGTGCCACTCCTCCCGGGGAAGAAGGTGAGTCTCCCCGGATCTGCCGCTTGTTGGGTCCCTGCTGGAGGAGCAGTGGCCCGACTATGCCTCGGATCACGGTTTATGGCAACCGGGAGCTGAGAGCCCACACCTCGGCTCCGTCTCTGCAGCCGGCTTCCTGCTCCGATACCTGGGAGCTCTGCCGCACTCAGGCACCCCTGGTCTTTCTGTGACCCCAAGGGTCCTGAGACCACACTCTCCCACGAGGGTTCCACCCCCCACTTAGCCACTGGAGCGACATCCCTCAGCGGAGCAGACTTCTAAAAGTTCCGATTTTGTGCTCCGCGGCTCTATCACTTGCCAGAAGCGGCCAACGGAGGCCCCCACCCCCGCCGTCTATCTTCCCGAATATCACCTCGGATTCACTTCTCCGCACGTCCTGCCTTCCAGAAAGTGCTCACTTTTCTGTTCAGAGAGTTGTTGCTCTTCTTTTCTTCGATCTCCTGTTGGGTTCGTAGGTGTTCAGAATGGTTTGACCCCTATCCAGCTGAATTCCTGATAGGAGACGAAATCCAGGTCTCCTACTCCTCTGCCATCTTGCTCCGCCCCCGGAAAGAGTATTTCTTATTAACAGCCATTCTGCTTTGGCTGTGGCTGGTTGTCAGCTATTTGATCTGACTTCCGTCACTTGGCAGTTTCTTAGTTCGATTGTGATGTCTTACAAGGGATGTGAATTAATCTACTTCCCAGTCCTCTGCCACCCACCCCCAAATTTTTAGGTTGAGGTCCCATTTTAAAAACCACATCCCAGGGTTTCTAAACCCTTGCATCCATCCATTTGAACATTGGCATGTGTTTCAAGATCACCGTAGTACTAGACTTGCTTTCTTCCCTCTTCATTGAGCTGCAAGGCTTTAGACTGTGCCTTTACCAGTCAAATGATGACATTGTCACCCAGATCTTAAACCAGATGGCTGCTACCCTGGTGAAATGATGAGATCGCCAGAGTGGTGTGAGAGTGCAGTGAAGACAGGGTCACAAAAGCAAATGTCTGCATGGGCCAGAAGAGAAAGGGGGGGCTATTATCACAGGGCCTGGGGAGATGTGATAACCTGTGCAAGTGTGTTGGGGGAGGGGTTGCAGCCCATGCACAGTTCCAGCTGGTTGTTCCCAGGAAGGGGGGCATCAGAGCCTTTATGTGATCTGAATTTTCTTTTTAATCGAGAGAAGGCACAAATCTGACAAGACATTTTAATTTTTTTTTCAATGTTGGTTATAATTCAGTTTCCTTTTGTTTTTCCATAATCATGGGGAGAACAGAATGAAACACATCTTACAGCCCTGAAGGTGTCCCTCTGGTGGGGATAACTCCATTTACAAGTCTTTAATGGACCTCTTCTATGGGCCTAGTGCCTTGTGTCACTCGAAGTTTGTTTTGGATCACTCACAGCAGAATCACACAAAATCACCATGTGCCCTTTCTGGTCCCTGCCCAGGACAGCCAAATCACAAATTCCGTGGAATCTTTCTTTCAGCTTGCTCCCTGGGAATTTCTGAAGACATAAAAGTGTGATCCTTATTAAGTCTGGTGACTTACAAAATACAAAGACGTGAAAGAGTACCCTAGAATCTACTAGAGAAAATAAAATTATTACACATTAAACAATAATTTAAAACCCAGAATGATGGGGGAGGGGCGTTGGGACTCAGGCTTATAGATTACTCAGATCAATTGCCTTAAGCTCTAGGCAATGGCCAGTTTCCCCAGAGTTTTGAAGGCAGCCAACTCTTAAACTGGGTAACAGCCTATGGGGACCAGTTGTGTACTGATTGAATTTTCTAAGCCCAGGCATAGAGATGGGGTTGAAAAGTCAGATGCCTCAGAGGCCAGTTAGGTGATGTGAAGGAGTGAAGCAGGCCAGCCTGAGAGGAAATGGGGAATGGAGTAGACCTGGAAAGTACATGGCCCCACTAGAGGGGGCAATTAATCTCTGAAAAAGAGAAATAGTAACTAGAGACCAAGACAAGCACATTAAAACAAAATAATTTGCAGCTATTTAGGCTCTAATTTTATTAGGGATTCAGAAGTAGAGACTTCAGTCTGCTCCTCTGATATTCCCCCTAATTGCACGGGTTACTTCTACCTTGTGGGGTCTGAGATCCTTCACATGTCAAGTGCTGGGATGGCCCAGATGCAGAAAAGCTCCAGCACTCTTGTTCTTTCTTTCTTGAGCATCAGGGCAATTGTGTTAGTTAGTGGCCCTTAAACTGAGCTTCAGCCCATGAAAAGAGCACCCATAACAACAAGAATAACGATCAACATGTACAGAGTGGCTATCGTGTGCAAAACTCGGTGGCTTTCCTCCTAAGAAAGGAGAAGAGCAGGAGACAGACAGGCAAGAGCACACATGGTGTGCATAGAGACAAAGAGAAGGTGGAGACATAGAGCTGAGTTTCTCTTTGGCTACTGCTCACTCAGTGCAAGTCAAATTTTTTCTTGATGATTATTCCATGTCACAGTAAAAAGGCAAAATCCATTCATTCGTTCATTCATTTAACTCATATTTATTGAGTACCTATTATGTGCTAGTGATAGGTTAAGTGTTAACCTGTCCAGGACAATTCCTTCAGGCTGGCCTCCCAGAAAAAGACTTGGCCTCCTTCAGTACTCTGCAGAAGCTGGCCACAACCTAGTACTTCAAAGGTCAATCCTGGTGAGTTCCAAGTCTAGGACCCCAACCCTCACGGCTACCACCACTCCATTATACTAGGTAAGAGGCCAATTCTTCCCCCTCCAAAAACTCTGAAGTGATGAATTCTGTCTCAAGCTTTTCTCATTATAGAGCTGCAATTGTAAAGCTTGGGGCTTAGCCTCCAGATCATGGCTCCACAGCCATGAGCACTAAGCTGGACCTGATGTTCTGCCATGCTATAATGCTACTGTATCCTCACTTCTCATCACACTGGTGCTTCCCTAACCGGGCAATTTAAAAGACCACACAGTTGGAAGGTCAGTGTTCTACTGGGTCTGACTTCTAACCTTGCTGTAGCTCTTTGTGCTGCTTCGGAATGCAATGGGCAGTAAGGATCCATACACCTACTCCTGCTCCTCTCTCCAATACTTTTCTCCAGTGATGCCGCTTGGCCACCTGCCCTTGTCTGCATGACTGTCAGAGGTTGGGAATGCAACAGAGAACAAGTCAGTCAAAGTCCCTGCCTCATGGAGCTTACCTTCCTGTGGAGGAGATGGCAAATACACATGTGAGCAAATGACGGGGGGTGAGGCAGAGCAGTAGAGAGACAAATTGCAAAATGACCAGTGCTGGGATAGGAGTGAGAGGTGCTGTGGGAGCAGGGGATATCAGGGAGAGAGCACCGAGGAGGTGGAAGCTTCCAGACAGCCTCACTTTCTTAGCTCATAATTTAATATGGCTTCAGTAAATAGCAATATATTATTTGTTTTTTTTAAATTTATTATAAAGCTAAACGTGTTTATTTTTGTCAAAGCTTATGTCCATCCTTCATTTGAGGCTTTAAAATATGCCCTATCGTTTATCATACAGTGATGCCGTCGATCATTTTAATATCCTTAGCACACAAAGTAAAAGTTGCAAAATAAGGGAGAGAGAACTTTTTAAGAGCCTATGACATTAAAACCACCTAGAACCACCTCTCCAGCCAAATGTCCTGCCAGTTCTGTGCATGTGAGGCATGTGAGGCACTCATCTAAATGCTTGTGTGTGTTTATTTATTTATTTATTTATTTATTTATTTATTTATATGTGTTTACTTTTTATTTTTTATTTATTTTATTTATTTATTTTTTTTTAATTTTTTTTTTAAAGATTTTATTTATTTATTTGAGAGAGAGAGAATGAGAGAGAGCACATGGGGGGAGGGTCAGAGGGAGAAGCAGACTCCCTGCCGAGCAGGGAGCCCGATGCGGGACTCGATCCCGGGACTCCAGGATCATGACCTGAGCCGAAGGCAGTCGCTTAACCAACTGAGCCACCCAGGCACCCTATTTATTTATTTTTAAGATTTTATTTATTTATCTGACAGAGAGATAGCACAAGTAGGCAGAGAGGCAGGCAGAGGGAAAGGGAGAAGCAGGCTGTCCGGGGAGCAGGGAGCCCAATGTGGGGTCCGATCCCAGGACCCTGGGATCACAACCCGAGCCGAAGGCAGACACTTAATCAACTGAGCCACCCAGGCACCCATTGATGTGTTTACTTTTTAAATCTTCAAACTAACCCTGGAAGAAGGGGACTCTGATCTTCTCTGTTTTGATAGAGGAGATAACTGAGGCACACCAAGGTGTGGAAACTTGGCTATGGCTATACTGCTAGTAAGTGTCAGAGCCTGGATTTGAACCCTGGTGTACTAATCCCAGAGCTTGTGCTCTGATCATCCCTTCCTCCCCACCCCAGTCAACTAGTAACAGTTGGGAGGATGATAGCCCAAAGTTCTGGCAATCATTTACATATGTAGCTCTTCTCCTTCCTCCCCTCCCAGCACTGGATTTGGAAACCATTTGATGAGAATTACCCTAGACCCAAGGAGAAGGGTCCCACAGACAGGTAGGCCTTCTTGGACATTCCCCAGAGAAGTGAAAACGCTTTGCCGGTGAACTCACTGTGCATATTTGCTGCTCTCTGGATGTGTCCCTGTTGGGCCAACTTCTGTTCTCAGCTGTTTGAATATATTCTGGCAGCTCTGAGGTGTAATTCCTCCAAATGCCGCATTCCTGCTGAGCCCGTGGGATGAACTGTGCAATTTCAGGTGAGCACATCTTTAAACCCTAGCAAAGCTTGTAGTTTCTCCCCTCCTGCTTTCACTGCAGGCCCCACTTGGAAGATTGAGGGTCTGAGAGCCTATGCCAGGCCCTGGGGTGCAGAAGGTGAGGTGCTGGGGTGGAGATGGAGGAGGTCAGGAAGAGGGGTATGGAGCAGTGAGGGCTGCCCAGGCCAATGCCAGATCCCCACTTTGAGAACTGGGATCGTCTTTAATTTTCCAGAGTTTTCATTTGTTTATGTGTCTATTTGTTGTAAAAATATTTTCTGAGTGTCAGCTATGGGCTGATACTAGTAGGTCTGGAAGAATGTTAACTGTTAAGAAGACAAGTCCACCTTATTGTGAGCAGTTGTAATGGGAGGGGGGCCATGACTCACTCAGTCAAGAAGGCCAGAGACATCTTACTGGGGGCAAGTGGGATTAAGCAGTGTTATAAAGGTAAAAAGAGATCTCTCCTCCCTTCATTCTTAGCATTTTGATTCTCTTTACATGTCAGGCATTGTGTCAAGTGCTTTCTTGCATTGTTTCCATTAATCCTGCCAACTCTGTTTGAGGTAGATTTTATTTTTAGTGCCCTTTTACAGGTTAGAAACGTAAGAGACAGAGGAGCTAAATGACTTGCCCAAGGTCTCTCAACCATAAGTCGTGGAACCATTTTTTCTCTCTTCTATGAGGCTGTATAGCCTTGAGGGCAGGTGGCAAATTCTCATTCTCACGGAGAATCCTGAGGAAGCACAGGTGATCCTCCTCACACAAGTATAAGTTTCCATTGTTGGAAGCCACCCATTTTATGGTCCTTTCTTACATTAGCACCAGGGACTTTAGATAGAGTGGTTAGGAAAACCTCAGGAGAGGTAACACGTACACTGATATATAAATGACAAAAAGGATCCTCCTTATGAAGACCTGGGGAGAAACCTTTCAGGCAGAGGGAACAGCTAGTGGAAAGGCCCTAACGCAGGATTCTAGCAGGGAGGCTAGTTAGGATGCTGTTATAGGGGCCAGGTGGAAGGTGTTCCTGACTAAACTAAAAGTAGTGGTTAAGAAGATAGGGAAAAGTAGATGGGCTTGGAATAGCTCCTGGAATAAAGTCAATGTTAATGGTTTCTGGACTAGATATAACGGTGAGGGAAAGCAAGAGAAGATTTGGCTTGAACCACTGGAAAAATACTGTTGCTATTCACTGAGATGGCGAAGAACAAGCTGGAAAGGAAATCAAGAGGCCTTCCCTTTATCATATTAAATTTTAAATGCTTATGGACTCCCAATTCTGGGATTAAGGGATACATCTGGGTGGGAAATCTAACTTTGGGAGCCACTAACAGATAGGTATCTAAGCTATGGGACTAGGTGAGATCATGCAGGGAAAGTGTGTAAATAGGTAAAGCAAGACCAAAACAGACCTCAAGGTACCAACACAGAGAGAGCAGGATGATGAGGAGGAGTCAGTGAGGGAAACTGAGGCAGAATGATAAACACAGTGAGAGAGAAACAGTAGAGTGTGGTGTTTCAGAAGCCAAGAGAAGGAAGACTTTCTCTAAACAGGGAGACATCCACCATATCAAAATAAGTTCTTCATGCCAGGTAACTTACATGAATTTTCCCTGGGGAGTTAGTGTCCCAGGCCAATAGGTTTCTTCTTACTGCCATCTCCCATAATTGCTAGTGGCTCCCTAGAGTCCAGTGATGAGAAGTATTCTAGTGCTCCACCTGGGCTTGGCAGGAGAACCTATTATGATTGGCTGATGATACCCGTGTGAGAAGTTGGGCAAGCGTTCTGTCTATTTTAGGACCCTGTCTGATCCAGAGGAAAGATGAGTTAGGATAATTTCAGGGGTTTGTGTAAGGCACCAGGAGATAAGCTGTGGCTAGGGTGACCCATCAAATACCATGCCATAAGCCAAGTCCATCCTTGTGTAAGGACCACCCTGCATGGATTCAGGACTAGAAACAGGACAGTTTCTGGAAGAAGGACATACAGAGAGGCCAGAGACAAGAAGTGAGGGCTATAACTTAAGCCTGGGCATCAAGGGTTTTGAAATCTGACATCCAGATTCAACTCATAACTCTGCCACTTACTGTGAGGATATGGGTAGCTAACCTTGGTGAGCCCCATCTCCTCACCTGCTGAATGATATACATGCAATGGTGAGGCCATAGCAACATGTCAGGCCAAGTCTCTTGGGAATCCCTAAAGCAAGATCTGCTTTTTTGAGGGGCCAGAGTGATACCTTTAATTTAGGTGACATAATAGAGGTTTATCCCCCTCCATGGCCATTGCACCCTCCTTATAGAGAGTCTTACACAGGATAGGTTCTCAATAAATGATCAAACAAACTTGGATTGCAATGTCACTGATTTTGTGCTATAGGGACATGCTAAGTTATAATCACATTTTAGTAAATCAGAATCCCTTCTTAGAGGTATAACTGGGAATAACAACAAGAAATATGTCAGTATGTGCCTACAATTTTTTTTTCATGCTCCCAGCTTTTAGGGAGAATACTGTGCAGAATACTGTGCATGGCCATTGGGTCTTTGTTGGACAGATCAGGGTAACGGGTAGAGAGGTCATGGTAAAGAAGCTTAAATAAGGAGAAGTAGATTTCCCTACATAGCATATGGAACATTTGGGGGATGGGGGTTACCTAGAAATCTGGAAGATGGGATTAAAGAGAAGGGGAAAGTATGGGTGTGGTCAGTATGGGCTAAACCACTTGAAGACGGAAGAGGTAATTGAACAGCTACCATGAAGAAAGGGATATTTGGAAAAGAGATAGTTAAGCTCTATGGGAAGAATTTTGCCATTTTGTGAGACATAAATCCTCCCTGTCACCTCTTCAAGAGTCATTTAGTAAAAATGTATATTGCTTTTCAAGACTTTTTGGATTAAAATGTGTATGTGTGTGGTGACTTTGTGCTGAGGCTGGTCTTAAGGTGAGTTTTATTTAGGTTCCATGGGTAACAAAGTATCTTCTTATTCATCTTCCAATTTGACCTTCATGGCACCTGTTATAAAAACTCATCAGATTTTAGTTTTACATTGTTTCCTATCCGAACAAGGAGAGACTAAGTCTTGCCCTGTGTCACAGAGTTAATCATTGGCAAGCTGTCAGTAAAATCCAAGTTTCCTCTCCCTTAGACGAGAGTGGTTTTCCTTCCCTCTTTATCTCCTTCCCTATCTTCCCTTCTCTCTCTCATCCTCCTCTCCTTCCTCCCTATTCTCTCCCTGTGTATTAATGTTAGCAGCGAACCACAAGCATAAGACATTCCCTGATACCCCACCATGCTTTTAGTTGATAATTTTAGTCCCAAAGAGTCCAAATCTGTGTCTTCCGGGAAACCAGAGGGCCTGCCCATGGTGTTTAAAGATGTGAAGACCCAGAGGACTTACATTTTCAGTTTCCAGTGGGAAGGCCTTGAATAGCAGCCTGGATGGTAATAGATGCATCTAGGCCCTTTGCCTCCTAAAGACAAAGAATTAAGACCCCATGGGGATTTGGTGACTCCCCTGGGCCAAGCAGGGTTTTAATAACCTGGAGATATGGAGGCTGTCTCACGGGGGCTGCCACTCCCCATTGGGTCACCCCACCCAGGCCTGAGTGAGTAACAGGCTGTTGTCCCCCAGGGCCTACGCTCCTGTTTTCTTCTGCCTTCCTTGAGTTGCTGAAAGCCTATTCATGTGCAGTTTGGCTAAGAAAAATCCTGTTGCTTTCCAAGCGGATGCTTTGTTGTTTCTGTTACACAAACATATGAAAAATCAGCATTTCCCACTCTGCATCGAGCCAAAATTGACTGCTGTCTCCATATAATAAAGCAGCATGTTTTGCCCCTCTCTTCTAACTGGAAGACACAAAGTCTCAACAGACAGAAAGAACATGTTTATTGATTGAGCTTCATCCCAGAAACTGGACTGCACCACAGGGAGTGAGCAGAGAGCGAGCAAGCGGGCCAATTTTAAATACTCCGCAAGTGCTCCTTAGCGGTATTAATGAGCAGTGGACTGAAGTGCATTAAGATCTCATGTGATGGAGTAAATGAAGGCAGAGCTTTCTGTTTCATAATGACCTGAAAATTCACTGGTAAGTGGAAGGGAAAAGAACCACTCATTTCCTGAGTTGCCCGTCCTCTCTTACTGATTTGGAAATGCACTGGTTCCTCAAATGCAGCGATAATAAAGCTCTTACGAATGCCGGAACAAGCCCTGTATGCATGCAGGGGGACACAGGAGTGCTTCAGCGCTGTCTCAGGAGAAGCAGCAGAGAGATATAGGGCTGCACAGCCGGGCAGAAGCCAAGAAGAGACTTGCCTCAGGCTCTTGTCATGAGTCTGAATCACCTCTACTTTTCCTTATCCTGTCCTGCTCCCTGCTCTCCTGGGTCTACCTGCTCCTTGGAGCCAAGTAGGCCTGTGATGGGCTGGGCCTGGCCTCCAGGTCCCTCTCTGCAGACCCTTGATCATTTCCTGTCCCAGAATGAGCTTGCTCAGACTCCGGAATGTGCTACTAACAAACACATGGAGCTGAGCCTCTGGCAGAAGCCACTGCTTGCTGTCCCCATGTGGTAACCTGTGGAAAACAGAGGGCACACTTGCTGCTTGACTGGATTCTGGCCTTGGGGGTCTGCCAGCTCCCCTCACCTGTAGCAGCTGCCTTTTTTTTCTGCTCCTGGCATTATCAAGTTGCCATACTTGCCAACAGACCCCTGGGGTAGCTCCTCCTCCAGCTATAAAACCTGAGCCTTGCTTCTACCTGGAATATGAGCAACCTTGATTGATCCAGAACTTAAAGCCCCTGTTAAGGGGCTGCTTTTCCCCCTGTGAAGCTGCCCTTCATTCCTAAAAACATTGGAGAGAGCCAAAAATCCAAGGGAATTTGGGAGAGAGGTGGGGAGAGGGAGAGAATAAATGGCATGAGGCAGGGGGGTGCTTAGAATCTGGCAGATCTAGGCTCCAATCCCAAATCTGCTGCTTGCTACCAGCAAATTCACTTAGCCTCCCTTAGCTTCATGCCCTCAGCCACAGAAGGGAGATAATAATGATTCATAATGGGAAGATTAATTGGGATAGCATGTAAAGGGCCTTCAAGCAAGGAACCGGACATAGACCACATATTGAAATGTTTCTTCCACCCACCCCCTCACCACCAATTTGCGACCACCAAGCACTTACTAGGTATTCTATAAATATCTGAAGAACAGAAAGATGATTTGAATGAGTCAACAAATGTGTAATTTAAAAACACTGAATGTTGTAATGGATTAAGCCTTCAGTCAAAGTCAGATGATCTGGTTTTGAGTTCTGACTCAGATATAGCTGAAGGAACTGCACAAGAAATTTGATCGTGAAAATATTTATTTAAGCTTTGTTGTTTTTTCTTAGATTTTTTTTCTCCTGCATTTTGTATTGTAGGAAAATACACATAACATAAAATATATCATTTTAACCATTTTTAAATGTACAGTTGAGTGGCAGTAGCTTCATTCACAATGTTGTACCAGCATGACCGCTATTTCTAAAACATTTTCATCACCCCAAACAGAAACTCTAGTCTGTTAAACAGTAATGCCCCATTTTTCCCTCCCTCCAGCCCCTGGTAACCTCTATTGTCTCTCTAAATTTACTGATTCTCAACAGTTCATATAAATGGAATCATATAATATCTGTCCTTTGAGGGTGTCTGGCTTATTTCTAACTAAGCATAATGTTTTCAAAGTTCATCCATGTAGCATCTGTCAGAACAGAATTTTTGATGGCTGAATAATATTCCATTTTATGTACATATCACATTTTGTTTATCCATTCATTTATTGGACCCTTGGTGTTGTTTTTACCTTTTGGCTACCATAAATGATGCTACAGTGAGTACTGGCCTATAACTCTGAGTCTCTGCTTTCAGTTATTTTGGATATATATACCTAGAGATGAAATGCCTGGGTTATGATAATTCTATGCTGAGCTTTTTGAGGAACTGCAAAATCGTTTTCCATAGTGGTTGCACCATTTTACCTTCCCACAAGCAAGCCAGCAGTGGTGCAGCCAGGGTCAGGAAAGGGGATGTTCCAATTTCTTCACATTCTCGCCAACACTTCTTATTGCCCATCCTTTTAGCCATCCTAGCAGCTTATTGCCTGTCCTTTTAGCCATCCTAGCAGCTGTGAAGTAGTATCTCATTGTGGTTTTGATTTGCCTTCTCTAATGACCTATGATGTTGAGCATCTTCTCATGTGTTTCCTGACCATTTGGAGAAATGTCTCTTCACGTCTTTTTTGCCCATGTTTTAGTTGGGTTGTCTATTTATTAAGTGGTAAGAGTTCGTTATATATTGTGGATGTTAAACCCATACCAGACATATGACTTGGAAATATTTCTACCATCTGTAGGTTGTCTTTTCATTTTACTTAGCCTTGTTTTTTTATTGTTATGTTAATCACCATATATTACATCATTAGTTTTAGATGTAGTGTTCCATGATTCATTGTTTGTGCATAACACCCTGTGCTCCATGCAGAACGTGCACTATTTAATACCCATCACCAGGCTAACCACTCCTCCCACCCCCCTCCCCTCTAGAACCCTCAGTTTGTTTTTCAGAGTCCATCGTCTCTCATGGTTCGTCTCCCCCTCCGATTTCTCCCCCTTCATTCTTCCCCTCCCACTACCTTCTTCTTCTTCTTTTTTTTTTTTTTAACATATATTGCATTATTTGTTTCAGAGGTACAGATCTGAGATTCAACAGTCTTGTACAATTCACAGCGCTTACCAGAGCACATATCCTCCCCAGTGTCTATCACCCAGTCACCCCATCCCTCCTACCCCACCCCCACTCCAGCAACCCTCAGTTTGTTTCCTGAGATTAAGAATTCCTCATATCAGTGAGGTCATATGATATATGTCTTTCTCTGTTTGACTTATTTCGCTCAGCATAATACCCTCCAGTTCCATCCACGTCATTGCAAATGGCAAGATCTCATTCCTTTTGATGGCAAGATTAAGAATTCCTCATATCAGTGAGGTCATATGATACATGTCTTTCTCTGTTTGACTTATTTCGCTCAGCATAACACCCTCCAGTTCCATCCACGTCATTGCAAATGGCAGGATCTCATTCCTTTTGATGGCTGCATAATATTCCATTGTATATATATACCACCTCTTCTTTATCCATTCATCTGTCGATGGACATCTTGGCTCTTTCCACAGTTTGGCTATTGTGGACATTGCTGCTATAAACATCGGGGTGCACATACCCCTTCGGATCCCTACATTTGTATCTTTGGGGTAAATACCCAGTAGTGCAATTGCTGGATCATACGGTAGCTCTATTTTCAACTTTTTGAGGAACCTCCATACTGTTTTCCAGAGTTACTTAGCCTTGTTTTTAAGAGTTATGGACACATGCACATATATGAGGGTGACTTAACATTATGAGAGTGATTCTGCAGTTCAAGGGCCAAAATCAGCCTTATAATTGTTTATCTGCAACCTCCAATATAATGTCTGTCCCTTTGGATAGGAAGTTTCTCTGCACAAGAAGTGTATGACTTGATAGAGCTCTACTTCTGCACTCTACTAGCTGCCTAGGAGCAAGAGGGATTTGAGTTATTTTGTTATAATAAGTAGTAACCTAAACCTCTGGTTAGGTCCAGCACCAAGCAGTCCACAGAGCCATAAAATGTCTTCTGAGTTCTGCCGAATATCCTTGGTTCAGCAGTGAAGGGAGGGAGTGAGATGACCTAATTGGATGGATTTCTAACATGGCCAAAATCCAAATAACCACACAGCAGGGGGATCCTGACCCAGAAGATAGACTATATTTGGACAGAGCTTGATGTTTAATTGAATACACATTTCAGAATTCCAAGGGAGCATCTTCTATGACTTTTATAATCTGTGAATCAAATATAAAGGAGGAATTCTCCCCTCTTCACTCCGGTAAGAGGCAATGGGCCCAGCCTTTGGGAACTTTCTGAGTGAGAACAGTAGGAGCTCCCAAGGCTGGAAGGGAGGGGACGGGACATGGAGAAGCACTGTCCCTGCCTGTCTCCCTCCTCCCCACTCTTCATTATTTTGTACCTAGAGAGGAAATGGTCAAACCTGAGAAGAAGAAGAGGAGGGAAAAAAGAGGTAAGGAATTAAAAAAAAAAAATGACTTGATCAGCTCTAAGGTGAGCAGTCCTACTGCCACAGTAAAGTATAAACACTTTCGGGTATGATCTGTTCAGCAGGCAGGTGAAGTGTGAAGCTGAGTCTTCGGGGTCCCTGATGAGAGCCCTCATTAGAGGAAGGGGCAGGAGCTTCTGCTCTCACATGCAGCGGGAGAAAGACTCCACACCTTTTTAGCCAGGCAGGGGTTTGGTAGTGCAAAGGAAACAACAGGCTCTTCACACCATGGAGCTTCATAGCATTAGTCCAAGGGCAAGTAGACACTCCAAAGTCCTAGAGGCAAAATCAAGAATTTCTCTGCTAAGTGCTAAACAGGAGGTTCAGCTTAGCATGGGCTCCTGGGATGGTGCTTTGAGATGTCTGCAGTTGGAGAAAGCTTCCTGCCAGAAAAGGCCAGAGACCACTTGCAATAGACAGGTTTATCTGATATCTGTTGAAACAAGAGAAGAAATTTAAGTGTTGGCCTGGGAGCCCATTTGGTGGTCTACTGGTACACACTGCCCTCCCCAACCCCCCTCCCCACCCCGCCACACACGCACACACAAAAAGAGAAAAAGAGAGAAGGATGAGATGGTAATGGGAAAGAAGTATTTGTTCCCGGTCCCTTGGCTGATGGGATGCCAGTCTTGTTGCCTAGACATAATGCCAGACTGCATAACAGACTTTGGTGCCAGGCAACAGCAGAAGCAGCATGCTGTATTTTTTTTTATTCCTCTACCTTGCCAGATGCCCATGAAGGGAGCTCTCCCTTAGCCCATAAACAACCAAGACTAATAGAATATCTCTGGCAAAGGTGGTTGGCAAAAATCTCTGCCATCTCAAATATCAGGCTATAAGGAGAGACCCAGTTCCCTTGTTCCACAAGCAAAGTGTTGGCAAGCCACAGAAGGAAAAAAGACATGGTAAAAACATGTACATTTTGGGGGAAAAATTCAGGTTGAGCCATATTGTTTTAATTGTCTCTGGAAAAATCTTTCTGTTCCATGAATTTCCAATTGGAAGACATTTGAGATGCTGCTCTTCCTACCAGAAAAACAGGGATAGTAAGAACTCCCTGCACAAAGAGAAACATGCTGAGGTCCAGGGCTCAGGCCCGATCCTCCTCCAGCATTTCTATCAGGCTCAGAGGGTGGGAGCAAGACCTTGGAAGTCATTCTTTCTTCTGCCATTATGTCAACAGCATGTCTTCCCAGCTCTGGGGAAGGCATTGCTCATTTAGCAAAGTTGGTATGTGCCCCTCCACCCATCTGAAGAGCACCTGGTCCCTGTAGTTGGCATCTAGAATTAGTAGCCCAGTCTCTAGGTTTGAATGGCTCCACCATTCCCTCATAGTATGATTTTTGAGAAAGTTGTTTAACTTCTCCGTGCCTTGATTTCCTGGTGTCATGGCAGTTTAGCCAAGTAGTTAATAATGAAGGCTCAGAGCCAAAGTGACTGGGTTTAAATCCCCCATTTACTGGCTATGTGACCATGGGCAAAATTGACTGACTCATTCTGGGTGACATTTTTCTCATCTATAGAAAGGGGGTCATAATAGTATCTACCTTATAGGGTGCTTGGAAGCCTCAGATGAGCTAATCCAGGGAAAGTGCTAAGAATGGCCTGCAGGAGAAAACAATGAGCCGGGCTGGATGTCTACCTTCCTATCAGCCCTGCCCTGTCCTCTCTTGACTTTTCCCCTAGCACTCTGGCCACTCCCACCTTCCTTCAGTCTTGCAACAGACTGACCTTCTGCCCAAGGACCTTTCCTCAGGCTGTTGTCTCTGCCTGTGCTTGTACCCTGACTCTCAAGACCACCTATTTTTTGCTTTCAGGTCTCAGCTGTCAGGGAGGTGCCTATGAATCCCCTGGACAGGATCAGAAGCCCCCTTGTGCCATAGCTTTCCCTTTATCCCTTTATCACAGTTTTTTTTTTTTTTTTCAAGTTAGGGGATTTTTTTTATTTATTTTTTATTTTTTTATTCTTACGTTAATCCCCATACATTACATCATTAGTTTTAGATGAAGTGTTCCATGATTCATTGTTTGTGCATAACACCCAGTGCTCCATACAGAATGTGCCCTCCTCAATACCCACCACCAGGCTAACCCATCCTCCCACCCCCTCCCCTCTAGAACGCTGTTTGCTTTTCAGAGTCCATTGTCTCTCATGGTTCGTCTACCCCTCCGATTTCCCCCGCTTCATTCTTCCCCTCCCGCTATATTCTTCTTTTTTTTTTCTTAACATATATTGCATTATTTGTTTCAGAGGTACAGATCTGAGATTCAACAGTCTTGCACAATTCACAGTGCTTACCAGAGCACATACCCTCCCCAGTGTCTATCACCCAGTCACCCCATCCCTCCCACCCCACCCCCCACTCCAGCAACCCTCAGTTTGTTTCCTGCAATTAAGAATTCCTCATATCAGTGAGATCATATGATACATGTCTTTCTCTGTTTGACTTATTTCACTCAACATAATACCCTCCAGTTCCATCCACGTCATTGCAAATGGCAGGATCTCATTCCTTTTGATGGCTGCATAATATTCCATTGTATATATATACCACCTCTTCTTTATCCATTCATCTGTCGATGGACATCTTGGCTCTTTCCACAGTTTGGCTATTGTGGACATTGCTGCTATAAACATCGGGGTGCACGTACCCCTTCGGATCCCTACTTTTGTATCTTTGGGGTAAATACCCAGTAGTGCAATTGCTGGATCGTATGGTAGCTCTATTTTCAACTTTTTGAGGAACCTCCATATTGTTTTCCAGAATGGCTGAACCAGCTTGCATTCCCACCAACAGTGTAGGAGGCTTCCCCTTTCTCCGCATCCCCGCCAACATCTGTCGTTTCCTGACTTGTTAATTTTAGCCATTCTGACTGGTGTGAGGTGGTATCTCATTGAGGTTTTGATTTGGATTTCCCTGATGCCAAGCGATATTGAGCACTTTTTCATGTCTCTGTTGGCCATTTGGATGTCTTCTTTGGAAAAATGTCTGTTCATGTCTTCTGCCTATTTCTTGATTGGATTCTTTGTTCTTTGGGTGTTGAGTTTGATGAGTTCTTTATAGATTTTGGATACTAGCCCTTTATCTGATATGTCATTTGCAAATATCTTCTCCCATTCTGTCGGTTGTCTTTTGGTTTTGTTGACTGTTTCCTTTGCTTTGCAAAAGCTTTTTATCTTGATGAAGTCCCAAGAGTTCATTTTTGCCCTTGCTTCCCTTGCCTTTGGCGATGTTTCTAGGAAGAAGTTGCTTCGGCTGAGGTCAAAGAGGTTGCTGCCTGTGTTCTCCTTTAGGATTTTGATGGACTCCTGTCTCACATTGAGGTCTTTCAACCATTTGGAGTCTATTTTTGTGTGTGGTGTAAGGAAATGCTCCAGTTTCATTCTTCTGCGTGTGGCTATCCAATTTTCCCAACACCATTTGTTGAAGAGACTGTCTTTGTTCCACTGGACATTCTTTCCTGCTTTGTCAAAGATGAGTTGACCATAGAGTTGAGGGTCCATTTCTGGGCTCTCTATGCTGTTCCATTGATCTATGTGTCTGTTTTTGTGCCAGTACCATGCTGTCTTGATGATGACAGCTCTGTAATAGAGCTGAAAGTCCGGAATTGTGATGCTGCCGGCTTTGCTTTTCTTTTTCAACATTCCTCTGGCTATGCGGGGTCTTTTCTGGTTCCATACAAATTTTAGGATGATTTGTTTCATTTCTTTGAAAAAAGTGGATGGTATTTTGATGGGGATTGCATTGAATGTGTAGATTGCTCTAGGTAGCATTGACATCTTCACAATATTTGTTCTTCCAATCCATGAGCATGGAACATTTTTCCATTTCTTTGTGTCTTCCTCAACTTCTTTCATAAGTATTTTATAGTTTTCTGAGTTCAGATCCTTTGCCTCTTTGGTTAGATTTATTCCTAGGTATCTTATGGTTTTGGGTGCAATTGTAAATGGGATCGACTCCTTAATTTTTCTTTCTTCTGTCTTGTTGTTGGTGTATAGGAATGCCACTGACTTCTGTGCATTGATTTTATATCCTGCCACCTTACTGAATTCCTGTGTGAGTTCTAGCAGTTTTGGGGTGGAGTCTTTTGGGTTTTCCACATAAAGTATCCTATCATCTGCAAAGAGTGAGAGTTTGACTTCTTCTTTGGTGATTTGGATGCCTTTGATTTCTTTTTGTTGTCTGATTGCTGTGGCTAGGACTTCCAATACTATGTTGAATAGCAGTGGTGATAGTGGACATCCCTGCCGCGTTCCTGACCTTAGGGGGAAAGCTGTCAGTTTTTCCCCATTGAGAATGATATTCGCTGTAGGTTTTTCATAGATGGCTTTTATGATATTGAGGTATGTACCCTCTATGCCTATACTCTGAAGAGTTTTGATCAAGAAAGGATGCTGTACTTTGTCAAAAGCTTTTTCTGCATCTATTGAGAGGATCATATGATTCTTGTTCTTTCTTTTGTTAATGTATTGTATCACATTGATGGATTTGCAGATGTTGAACCAACCTTGCAGCCCAGGGATAAATACCACTTGGTCGTGGTGAATAATCCTTTTAATGTACTGTTGGATCCTATTGGCTAGTATTTTGGTGAGAATTTTTGCATCCATGTTCATCAGGGATATTGGTCTGTAATTCTCCTTTTTGATGGGGTCTTTGTCTGGTTTTGGGATCAAGGTAATGCTGGCCTCATAAAATGAGTTTGGAAGTTTTCCTTCCATTTCTATTTTTTGGAACAGTTTCAGAAAAAAGGTATTAATTCTTCTTGAAATGTTTGGTAGAATTCCCCTGGGAAGCCATCTGGCCCTGGGCTTTTGTTTTTTGGGAGAGTTTTGATGACTGCTTCAATTTCCTTAGTGGTTATAGGTCTGTTCAGGTTTTCTATTTCATCCTGGTTCAGTTTTGGTAGTTGATACATCTCTAGGAATGCCTCCATTTCTTCCAGGTTATCTAATTTGCTGGCATAGAGTTGCTCATAATATGTTCTTAGAATTGTTTGTATTTCTTTGGTGTTGGTTGTGATCTCTCCTCTTTCATTCATGATTTTGTTGATTTGGGTCATTTCTCTTTTCTTTTTGATAAGTCTGGCCAGGGGTTTATCAATCTTGTTAATTCTTTCAAAGAACCAGCTCCTAGTTTCGTTGATCTGTTCTACTGTTCTTTTAGTTTCTATTTCATTGATTTCTGCTCTGATCTTTATGATTTCTCTTCTCCTGCTGGGTTTAGGCTTTATTTGCTGTTCTTTTCCAGCTCCTTTAGGTGTAGGGTTAGGTTGTGTACTTGAGACCTTTCTTGTTTCTTGAGAAAGGCTTGTATTGCTATATACTTTCCTCTTAGGACTGCCTTTGCTGCATCCCAAAGATTTTGAACAGTTGTGTTTTCATTTTCATTGGTTTCCATGTATTTTTTTAATTCTTCTTTAATTTCCTGGTTGACCCATTCATTCTTCAGTAGGATGCTCTTTAGCCTCCATGTATTTGAGTTCTTTCTGACTTTCCTCTTGTGATTGAGTTCTAGTTTCAAAGCATTGTGGTCTGAAAATAGGCAGGGAATGATCCCAATCTTTTGGTACCAGTTGAGACCTGATTTATGACCTAGGATGTGATCTATTCTGGAGAATGTTCCATGGGCACTAGAGAAGAATGTGTATTCTGTTGCTTTGGGATGGAATGTTCTGAATATGTCTGTGAAGTCCATTTGGTCCAGTGTTTCACTTAAAGTCTTTATTTCCTTGTTGATCTTTTGCTTAGATGATCTGTCCATTTCAGTGAGGGGGATGTTAAAGTCCCCCACTATTATTGTATTGTTGTCGATGTGTTTCTTTGCTTTTGTTATTAATTGGCTTATATAATTGGCTGCTCCCATGTTAGGGGCATAGATATTTACAATTGTTAGATCTTCTTGTTGGATAGATCCTTTAAATATGATATAGTGGCCTTCCTCATCTCTTATTACAGTCTTTGGTTTAAAATCTAATTTGTCTGATAGAAGGATTGCCACCCCAGCTTTCTTTTGGTGTCCATTAGCATGGTAAATGGTTTTCCACCCCCTCACTTTCAATCTGGGGGTGTCTTTGGGTCTAAAATGAGTCTCTTGCAGACAGCATATCGATGGGTCTTATTTTTTAATCCAGTCTGATAGCCTGTGTCTTTTGACTGGGGCATTTAGCCCATTTACATTCAGGGTAACTATTGAAAGATAGGAATTTAGTGCCATTGTATTGCCTGTAAGGTGACTGTTACTGTATATTGTGTGTGTTCCTTTCTGGTCTATGTTGCTTTTAGGCTCTCTCTTTGCTTAGAGGACCCCTTTCAAGATTTCTTGTAGGGCTGGTTTTGTGTTTGCAAATTCCTTTTGTTTTTGTTTGTCCTGGAAGCTTTTTATCTCTCCTTCAATTTTCAATGACAGCCTAGCTGGATATAGTATTCTTGGCTGCATATTTTTCTCATTTAGTGCTCTGAATATATCCTGCCAGTCCTTTCTGGCCTGCCAGTCTCTGTGGTTAGGTCTGCTGCCAATCTAATGTTTCTACCCTTGTAGGTTACATATCTCTTCTCCCGAGCTGCTTTCAGGATTTTCTCTTTGTCTATGAGACTCATAAGTTTTACTATTAGATGTCGGGGAGTTGACCTATTTTTATTGATTTTGAGAGGGGTTCTCTGTGCTTCCTGGATTTTCATGCCTGTTTCCTTTCCCAAATTAGGGAAGTTCTCTGCTATAATTTGCTCCATTATACCTTCTGCCCCTCTCTCTCTTTCTTCTTCTTCTGGGATCCCAATTATTCTAATGTTGTTTTGTCTTATGGTATCGCTTATCTCTCAAATTCTGCCCTCGTGATCCAGTAGTTGTTTATCTCTCTTTTTCTCAGCTTCTTTATTTTCCATCATTTCATCTTCTATATTACTGATTCTCTCTTCTGCCTCATTTATTCTAGCACTTAGCACCCCCATTTTTGATTGCACCTCATTAATAGCCTTTTTGATTTCTACTTGGTTGGATTTTAGTTCTTTTACTTCTCCAGAAAGGGTTTCTGTAATAACTTCCATATTTTTTTCAAGCCCAGCTAGTATCTTTAAAATGGTGATTCTGAACTCTAGATCTGACATCGTACTAATGTCAGTATTGAGTAGGTCCCTGGCAGTCGGTAGTACCTCTTGTTCTTTTTGTTGAGGTGATTTTTTCCGTCTTGTCATTTTGTGCAGAAGAGAATAGATTAATGAGAGAACAAAATGCTAGCAGAGTAATGACATCCCCAGAAAATATACTCTAAACAAATCAGAAAAGACCTGAAGCAGTGGGAGAAGAAAGGGAAAGAGAGAAAAAAGAAAAAGAAAAAAAAAAAAAAGAAAAAGATAAAGATAAAAACAAAAACAAAAACAAACAAAACAAAACAACAACAACAACAAAAAAAACCAGAATGTGATCAAATATGATCGGGCTGGTATATAGATAAGTGCCACACACTAGATTTGGGGTGTGTTTTGGTCTTTTAGAAGAAAGTGCCTCCCAAAATTTTAAAGAAAGAAAAACTTATATATGTACAAAAATAAGGGTTGATATGATGAAGGGATGGAATATGACTGTAAAGATGGAAATTATAAAAAATGTTATAAAAGGAATTGATAAGAAGTTGTTTGAAAAAAGAAAGAAGAGGATTTAAAAAAAGAAAAAAGAAAAAGAAAAAAAAAGGGAGAGGATGTGATCAGGCAGGGGAATAGAAAACACCATATACTAGAGATTTAGGGTATATTTTAATCTGTTAGAAGAAACTATCTCAAAATTTTAAAGAGAGAACAACTTATATATATAAGCCAAAAATACGGGTAACTACTATAAGGGATAGAATATGACTCTAAAAATGAAAAATAAAAATGTTTTTTTAAAAAAGGGATTGATAAGATGTTGGTTGAAAAAGGGAAAAAGAAAAATTGAAAAAGAAAAATAAGAACAAAAGATAGTTAAAAAAAAATTAACTTTGAAAGACTAAAGAATCATGGTAAAAAAGCCATGAATTCTGTGTGCAGTAGTCCCCTAGCGCTGGAGTTCTGCCGTTCTCATTGATCGGGAAACTTGGTCTTGGCTGTCTGTTCTCGCTGATCTTCTGGGGAGGGGCCTGTTGCCGTGGTTCCCAAATGTCTCTGCTGGAAGTGGAATTGGCCCGCCCTTGCCCCTCCCGGCCAAGTAATCTGCTCGGGTTTGCTCTCCGGGGCTTTTGTTCCCTGCGGGCTTTCCGTACAGCTTTGGAGGCGGAGAGTGAAAATGGCAGCCTCCCAGTCTCCGCCCCGGAGGAGCCGAGAACTCAGGTGAGCCCCCAGAGAAAAGCCGTCAGTCACTCCGTCTCCCCAGTCTCCGGCCGCACTCCGTGTTCACCCGGCCTGTGACCGCGCGTTTCTATCTCTGGCACCCGACCCCGGGTGGAGTCTCCAAACCCAGCAGATCCCCGCAGTGCACTCCCGCGCGGCTCCTCCCGGGGGAGGAAGGTGAGTCTCCCCGGATCTGCCGCTTGTTGGGTCCCTGCTGGAGGAGCAGTGGCCCGACTGGGCCGCGGATCACGGTTTATGGCCACCCCGAGCTGAGAGCCGCGCCTGGGCTCCGCCTCTGCAGCCGGCTTCCCCGCTCTGTTACCTGGGAGCTCTGCGGCACTCAGGCACCCCCGGTCTTTCTGTGACCCCGAGGGTCCTGAGAGCACACTGTCCCGGAGGGTTCCACCCCCCGCTTAGCCACCAGAGTGACGTCCCTCAGCGGAGCAGACTTTTAAAAGTTCCGATTTTGTGCTCAGTGATTCTATCACTTGCCAGAAGCAGCTGATGGAGGACCCTCCCCCGCCGTCTATCCTCCCGAATATCGCCTCGGATTCACTTCTCCGCACGTCCTACCTTCCAGAAAGTGGTCGCTTTTCTGATGAGAGAGTTGTTGCTCTTCTTTTCTTCGATCTCCTGTTGAGTTTGTAGGTGTTCAGAATGGTTTGATCCCTATCCAGCTGAATTCCTGAGAGGAGACGAAATCCAGGTCTCCTACTCCTCCGCCATCTTGCTCCGCCTCCTATCACAGTTTTAATATATTAATTTATCATTGGATTGGCATGTATTAGATATTAGAATGTAAACTTCTTCACCATGACATTGTTGGCATTTAGTATTTTGTACATATTAGGCATTGGATGAGTAAATGAATAGAGAAATGCACATTTCCCTTGGGCCGGCCTGCCACCTTCCTGTCTAAGGACAAGAATTACATTATCACAGGGCTAAGCTTGCATCCACTGATTTTTGCAAAGAATAATACTAACAATGGTGTTGATTTAGCTTTAGGAAGCCGTCACTAGTGATACTCAGACACAGAATATACAGGTGTTTGTGAACCTGCGGGTGACAAAAGATGGTCTGGGATTTGAGAAGGCAGTGGGGTGGAGTCACTAAGAGTGTGGGCTCTTTGTTCAGACTGTCCAGCCTGTAATCTACGTCAGCATCACCAGCTGTGTGATCTTGGGCAGAATCTGTACCTTGACTCTATCCTTGCTTATAACACTTCCTGGGGTCATTGTGAAGATAAAACAAAATCATGCATATAAATTTCCTGGCATGTAGTAAGTCCTATGCTAGTAATTTTTTAAAAAAATTCAGATACTATTTTTCAAACACTATAACAAATCCTAGGGACAAACTTTTTTTTTTTTTCCCTAAATCCTTTTCTCCTTAGATGTGTCAGGTTTCTGACTATCTAAGTGGAAATGTAATCAACACAGCCATTTAAATTTATATGTGCTCAAGATATCTTGGCTGATGTTAATCCAAGCATTTATGATCCCTTAAGGTATGTTTACATTAGCTAGTAGAAAAAAAATGTAAAATGCACAGAGTTCATTTGAAAGGTAGGCTTTGGTGTCTGTAGCCACATGTAACATGCAAATAAAAACTTAGCTCATCCAAGGTGCATGTGTGTTGTGCCTTGAGCACATCCTTGAAATGCATACATGTGTCTTCATATGGTACTTTTCCCTCTGAGGTTGCACAACTAAGCTCATAAAAATCATGATCTGCCTGAACATTTGGCTGAAGACTGGATATTTCAAACTCTGGACACTATGAAAAAACACTGTTTTCTTTCTGCCAACATCAACAGTTCTTTAGCCTGTTATAAGTGGAATCATTCTCCATTGTTCCTTCACCACCATCTCTGGGTAAATTAGGCTGTTCTTTGTAGAAAATAGTCACCTAATGATCTGTGTGCAGCCCAAAGAGGAGGGGCCCCTCTGGCTTCTGCCCTCCTGAGTACCTCACCAGTACTGTGCTCATTTGTGATTGGAGACTGCAGCGTAGCTGGTGGTATTCTCCCCACCTAATTGCACCTCAGAATCACTTGAGCCTAAAAAGTGTCTGGATGTCGCCAATGTTCATTAGTGTTGTGAGTGTTCTATATTGGCCTGCCATTGGTGATGCTTGATAAGCAATGTTTTTGATTACTCCATAAACCACATTTATGTATGGACTAAATGCTGTGGCATGGGAAGGCATTTTGATGGAAAACCTACTCATCTTTTCCAAACTCACTTATTCCAAAAATATGTACTGAGTGTCAGCTATGCCCCAGAGATCATTCTAGGCTCTGATTATTCAATGATGACTAAGATAAGCCAGATCTCTGCTCCCAAAGGGCTTATAATCTAAGAGGGGGGTAGAATGAGGATAATAAATTAACTGAAATAAGTAAGTCAAAAGATAATTTCAAATGTGATACATGCCAAGCATTTGAAGAAACTGGGTGATGCAATGGGGAATCAGAGGCTAGGAGCAACTACATTGGATGATGAGACCTATTTCTGGAAGGAACCAGAAAAAGGAGGATCTGGGAGAAAGGAGTTCTAAGCAGGAGGAAAGAAAATTCAGAGTGTATGAAGACAAAAATGAACTTGATTCTGTGAGAAAGACCAGGAGGCTACCGCCGCAGCTGATGTCTAGTGAGTAAGAAGGAGGCAGGCCAGGGCTAGATCACATAGAGCCAAGTAGGCCCTGCTCAAGAGTAGGACTTAATCCTGGAGATAGGAGAAGGTTGTAGGGTTTGAATAGGCATGTGCTTGGCTTGATCAAAATCTTTAACAGGCTACTCTGACTGCTGTAATATCCTGACAAGGGAACTCATACATATACCCAGACCCATTTCTTCCACTGATCATCTAAAGAATGACATAAAAATGAACTACTTTTCCTTTTACTTTGGAATATTTATTCAGTGCCTTAATATTATCCAGTCATTCTAAAGACCATATGCTTATGCTGGGGTTTCCTGGTTTGCCTGGCTTCCCTGGACCCCTATCCCCAGAGTTGGGGTAAGCCCTTCAATTCCATTGGGAATTTAGGGAGTTCTGTACAAAGTATGAAGTGTAGAAAATTCATATAAACAAATATAGACAGACCTACCTAAATTAGATGGTGCTTACAAAGATATTTCTCAGCTAGTTCACCCCAGCAGTTTTTAATAGAAAGGAATCAAACAAATCAGAATCATAATAGGACAAATCATGATTTTCTTCTTTCTGGAGCCTGGAGAGAATTGAACAGAAAGCAAGTGTATTTAACTCCCAACAACAAGAATAGTTTCTTATGAATGAGTGTAGAGCTGACCTCTGGATAATGGATTCAGATGCTTGGTCACCCACAGGTTATAAGGTATGAGCTCCATTGGTTATGCCTATCTGGTCCACCACTGTGCCTGGCACTTACATGCTCAGTAAGGGTCTACTGAAAATGGTTAGATGTCCACTACATATCCAGTGTATTAAGTACTTTGGCAGGGAATGGCAGCAAGGCCATTTATGCTGAAGTGGTTGGGATGGCAAAATACCTACCCCTTCTGCTCACAGAGCCAGAGGTCCCTAGAAATAGTCAATGAAGTCTTAGAGGATATATATATATATATATATATATATATATATATATATATATTCAGTAAGGAGAGCAGTTTATGGTCAGACTGAAGGCTGGAATTCAGGCTTATGGCCATGGAGTTTTGAGTGATCGCAGGGTCCAGACTATGCCCTGTGAGCAGGTATCAGGAGGAAAATGGAAGAGAGAGATGAGGATGTTAGAAACTGAGAGGTAGGTGCCTACATAAAAGGTAGAGATTGGGATAGAGTGGAAGTCCGTGAGTCAGATATCCAAATCTCTGATTGATGGGAAGGGATGGCCAGTACAAGTATACAACGGTGATGTGGTGGGGCTGGAGTGGGAGGATGTTATAATTCAGTGGCCCAAGTCTCAAAGACTGGGTATCCCTGGTATACCCACCTAGAAGACTTCATGATTCATGATTCAGCACCTCCTAATCAACCCTAGCAGTGGGTGTGCAAGTCCAGCACTTTCCTCATTTCAGTCAATTTGTGATTATTTTTTTTTTTTGACTCTCCTCTAAAGCAGCAGGCCCTGGGAGCCGGGATACTATCCCAGTCATCTCCACAGTACTGTGCTTAGCCCACTAGCAGGTGTTTAGTAGATGCTAAGTGCCTTTTGTTAAAAATAAAAGACTTTAGTGACATCCTGCACGCTTCTTATCCTCTAAATATGAAGGATTTAAGTGGGGTTAATGGTTTTTCTCCAAGATAAAATATAGTATACCTATATAGGGAAAGAGTAATTAAATAAAAAGGTCATTTGGTAAGTCACAAGACATGTGCAGAGACATGTTGTTGTTCCTTATTGGAGTCATTCTTACTTGCAGTGCAACCTGACAAGTGCATGTACATTTCTTGACTATTAAGAGAAAGGGATATCTGAGGGAGCGTATAGGACCAAGAAATGCGATGAATAGATGGTGGTGGCTGTCGTGAGCTGGCTTTGACAAGGACAAGCAGGAGTGTGAGTGGGACTGAGCTATCCCCAGTGTTCACTGAGAGTGAATTGAGGGATGTGCTTCCATTGCTATTGAAAGCCAGGGTTCATCTTCAGTAAATAAGGCTTTTGAAAGTGCCACCAGGAGATGAAAGAGCCACTTAGATCAAATCTGACTTGTGTCAGTCTCAATAAGCTCACCTGCTTTCCACAGAAAGGGCATACTCTTTGCTTGAGTAAACTCTGCCATGTAAACATCCAACTAAATACATCAGGCACCTGGAAGTATGGTAAAGAAATTGTGAAATGCCCAGGGCAGAAGGGCCTCTTGACCCTGGAACCAGCCTGATTTCACACTAAAATGACACTTGTCTGATTCCCACCATGTATTGGGATTGGCAGGTCCACTTATGTCAGACTCCAACCTGGTTTCCACTGACCACCTCCAGAATTGCCCACAGAGGCCCAGCTGAGATCACCATGAGCCTGTTCTTACTCTAGGAAATATACCACCTTCTCTTACCCAGTTAATAAACATGCACTATACAGTCGGTAGTAGCCAGACTTTAGAACTATGGGGACACTTGCCTGCCCTCAAGATGGTGGGAGAGATGGAAACACACTAAAGTCTAATAAATCTAATAAAGTATGATGTGGCAGCAAGGGTGGTGGTTTTGCATTTTAGCTCCACATTGAGTTTCAAATTTCACCTTCCACCACTTACTAACTGGGTAATTCTGGGCAATTTAAATACCCTCTTGAAGCTTCAGGCTCATCATCTATAGAGCAATGATGATAATTGCTCTTGTAAGGATTCAGTAAAATAATGAGTGTGAAAGAATCAGCCCAGTGTCTTGTAGTGGTAAATGCTTGGTAAATCTATCCTCTCTTCCTCCCCCTTTATTACTCCTATTACTGCTCCCATCCCTGTGTAGAGGTGGGATACAAGGAGAGGAGAGAGTCTGGAGGATGGAACAGGATTCGCTTTGGGATAGGCAACTATTACTTTCAGGTCTCAGAGAATGAATGGAGTTTCACTAGGAAGAAAAGAATATGGAGATCACTTTGGGCAGAAGAATCAGTAGGAACTACCCACCTATGCATCCAATCATCCACTTGTTTTTCCATTCATTTAACATGTATTTATCAAATATCTACTGAGTGCACACTATAACCTCCTCCAACTCCTGCCCTCACACACTCCAGACAGGCAAACCTTGTTTAAAAAAATCAGGAGGCACAATTTTTAAGGCACAACACTTTATGGATTGAATACATTCTCAAAAAGCAACCTGTCACTTGATTTTTCATAAATTGGATCACATTTCATAGGGTCCTAGAAAGCTCACTCCAGGAGTCTTATGACACATATGATGGAGAAGAAAATCCTTACCTAATGTGAAACATCATTAGTCTTACATTTATTGATCAATAAATCTAGATATTGGATCCACTTCTCTCTTCTTACCCTAGGTGTGCTGACACACATCTGGTTTAACCAGATGTTTGGCTACACGATGTCAACCATCAGCATAGGAAGAACATATTTCTACAAGGAAAACTTCATTTAGAATGAGGTTTTGATGTCATACACTTTTAAATTTGTCGACAACACTGTATTAATTTCTTAGAGTAAGCCAGTAAAGGAAACCCGGAAGCCAAAGCCTAAGGGATGTGGCTTGGTCTTAGTGGAGACACCAATAGCAAGGATAAGCTCTAGATCACAACTTGTGAATACCAGCAGCAGCCAGGACCACATGCGGGGCTGTTAGGACTAAGGATTTGGGTTTGTGGAAGTTAACTGCCTTTCCTCATAAGGAGAACGGTGTGTGTGAGCTGCTAATTATAACTCAGGTGTTGAAAGTTAATACTGAAAAACATGACTAGCTGGGGAAAGGATCAATTAAAGAATTTTGAGACATTGAGGAGATTTCTAAAATATTTATTTTGGGCTCATATGTCAGACCATCATATAAATAAAATGTAAATATAGTCCAAAGATAAATGCTGTACTTTGCATATTTTAAGCTCATCATGGCTGATGTATAATGGGATGCAGTCAGAGTTTCCATACAGGAATATTTAGGGAAGAAGCCCTTTTACTATGTTTCTACTTAGACCCACAGAAGATTTTTATTTTCTTTAATTAATAGTCATAAAATAGTGTTATCACTTGTATAATATCAGCATATGCCATGTTTATTTCAAAATGTTACATTTATGCATCAAAATATTATACTGCAGTTTTCCTGTCCAATGGGGATAGAGAGCAATTGAGTCTCTCAGCAGGGCATGATATCTTCACTAATTAAGATACCTCACAATTACATGGCACTTCATGATTTATATAAGGCTCAGAACTATATTATCTTATTTAGCCCTTTATTTAACCCCTGTGGCTGGCTGGTTAGTCATTACCATCATCATTTCACAAACAGATCTGAGGCTTACAGAGGTTAAATAATCCAAATAAGGTAACAAAATAATGAGTGAAGTGCCACCAGGTAACTGTGTCCTCTTTTCTAATATCTAAATGAGAAGCTCATTCCTGAGAAGAAATCATGCTCTCTTTTAAAGGCAGCCACACTCACTAAAGTCCTCAAACCCCAGCTGACCTCGAATATCCCTTCTTCTGGGTACTGCTTAGATCTGTTTGTGTCTCAGAAGGCAAACTCTGGTTCATTTAGACACAGAACTCTTCTGCCAAATTAAAAGTCAATTTGAAAGAGCAAAACCACGGAGCTGACAAATCTGAAGATCTGTTGTTACTATGTTCCTTCTCTCAGCATTGAACCTGGTGGTAGAAAAAGCCTGGCCTGTGTCCCCTCTTGGCCATTAGCTTACTGTTCATGGGTGTACTTCATTTGTGCTCATTTATTAACGAAGATTGGAGTCAGCCGTGGATGTCTATTTTAAATGAGAACAGAGTAAGGTTGGGTTTTCATTTTTATTTGAAGTCCAAGCCAAGTTTATTAAAGATAATTAGGCCTTTGGAATAGTGAAATTACAATTGACATGGGCCTCTTGCCAACTTAGGCAAACACATTCTTCCAATTACAAAGAGGCACTAACTTGGGGTGCCTGGGTGGCTCAGTTGGTTAAGCGACTGCCTTCGGCTCAGGTCATGATCCTGGAGTCCTGGGATCGAGTCCCCCATCAGGATCCCTGCTCAGCGGGGAGCCTGCTTCTCCCTCTGACCCTCTTCCCTCTCCTGCTCTCTGTCTCTCATTCTCTCTCTCAAATAAATAAATAAAATCTTAAAAAAAACAAAACCAAACAAACAAACAATAAAAACAAAGAGGCACTAACTATCTAAAAGGAGCAAGATGTCTTCAGCCCCATGGGCTTCCTTTCTGTTTCTTGAAGGCATGAAGTTCTTTCCCACGCAGAGCTATTGCACTAGTTGTTTCCTCTGGCTGGAGCATCCTGCTTCTGGAAATTAAAACTGGCTTCATCACGTCAGCCAGATGCAAACTGAAATGTCATTTCAAAGAGACCCTCACAGTCCAAGTAATCTAAAGCAGCCAGCCAGTCATTTTATAAATCATACTATGATATATTAGCATCTGTTGTTTATTTTCATTATTTATTCCTTTACTCCTTGTCTCCCCTTCACTAGACAAAAGTCTGGAAAAGCAGGGCCCTGATCCACTTATACTTCCTTGTATTCTCAGAACTGAGTGCTAGACACTGGGGCGGGGGTGGGGGGGAGATGCTTTATACATATTTGTTCAGCGAAGGGAGGATCTTGAGGACTTAGGCCAAATCCATCCTCTTTGATGGCTGAATGTTTTCATTATTAAATTATTATTATGTAACAAGGTGCCTGAAAACTCAATGGTTTGCCATAACAACCCTTTATCATTATTCATGCATTCTGCTGGTTGTTGGAGAGCTGACAGTCTAGGTTGGGCTTGGCTGGAGTGGCTCTGCTGATCTTGGCTGGCTAGATCCCATACCTGCCGTCTGCTGGAGTTGGCTGACTTAGGTTGGGCTCAGCTGATGTGGCTCTGCTTGACACTATAGGTCTAGGGGTTCAGGTCTTCGACACAGGTCTCTCGTCCTCCTTGGTCTTTATGCAGCCTCCTTGAACCAGCAGGCTACCCAGGACATGTTTTTCCTCAGTGTGATGGCATCGCCACAAGGGAACAAGCAGAAATATGTGAGGCCTCTTAAAGCCTAGGCTCAGAACGGGCCCACTGGCACTTTGGCACACAAGCCATTGGCTAAATAAAGCAAGACCTATCCCCCAAGTCAAGGGATGGAGAAGTACGCTCTGCCTATGATGAGGCTATAACCAAGGTATGGATGAAGGGAAGGCTGAAGAATTAGGGCAAACAGGGCACCTGGGTGGCTCAGTTGGTTAAGTGACTGCCTTCAGCTCAGGTCATGATCCTGGAGTCCCGGGATTGAGTCCCACATCGGGCTCCCTGCTCGGCGGGGAGTCTGCTTCTCCCTCTGACCTTCCTCTCTCTCATGCTCTCTGTCTCTCATTCTCTCTCTCAAATAAATAAATAAAATCTTTAAAAAAAAAAAATTAGGGCAAACAATGCAACCACCACACCCATGAATATGGAGTAAGACACATATTTGGTATATGCCACATCTTTATCTGTCATGTATTGATGGACATTTAGGTTGCTTGTGTTGTCAGAAAAAGGTACAAAAGGGGTGTACGCTTGGTAGAAAAGCCCAATCTCCTTCATTTTCACTGGGTCTCTGGCGTTCTCTTTTTCCTGTGCTGATCTCATTGTGTGATATCTTTGTGTGTGTCTCTTTGTTTTTTCCCTGCCCTCCTTTCACTACATGTGCCTTTTCTGAATTTTGCATTTTCTTCTTTCTATCTTAACATTTTTATATCTTCCTTTAAATAAAAAGGTATATATTTTAATGGTATTTACTGTATAGTTTTAAGTTCCTTCTTACAAATTGTAAGAAATGAGTAAAACTGTTACACTAAATTCAGCTGCTTTTTATGTAAGTAGCCTTCCATTGATTTTTCTAGACATTATTTATACTCTATATAAAACTACCTCTTTATCTGACACTGATACATGCACCTTAAATGAAATGCTTTTTTCTTCCCTACATCGTTGATGAGGATATAAATTGTAAGCCCTCTCAGGTGGGCAATTTGCAGTGTATTTCAAAATTTAAAACACATGTATCATTGAACCCAAGAGTTCTCACTCCAGAAATTTATCCAACATGTGTATTTGTACATGTACTCAAGGGTGTTCCTTGCAGCACTGTTTATATTGGGAAAAAAATCTGTAAAGAATTTAAATAACCATGAATAGGGTGCTGGTTACATAAGTACGACACATCTATACAGGGAGAGATCATGTAGTCATTTAAAGGAATGGTAGCTCTATAATGCAATCCAGCAATTGCACTACTGGGTATTTACCCCAAAGATACAAAAGTAGGGATCCAAAGGGGTACGTGCACCCCGATGTTTATAGCAGCAACGTCCAAAATAGCAAACTGGAAAGAGCCAAGATGTCCACTGACAGATGAATGGATAAAGAAGAAGTGGTATATATATACAATGGAATATTATGCAGCCATCAAAAGGAATGAGATCTTGCCATTTGCAACGACGTGGATGGAACTGGAGGGTGTTATGCAGAGCGAAGTAAGTCAATCAGAGAAAGACATGTATCATATGACCTCACTGATATGAGGAATTCTTAATCTCAGAAAACAAACTGAGGGTTGCTGGAGTGGGGGGGTGGGGTGGGAGGGATGGGGTGACTGGGTGATAGACACTGGGGAGGGTATGTGCTCTGGTAAGCGCTGTGAATTGTGCAAGACTGTTGAATCTCAGATCTGTACCTCTGAAACAAATAATGCAATATGTTAAGAAAAAAAAAAGAAGACAGCAGGAGGGGAAGAATGAAGGGGGGAAATCGGAGGGGTAGACGAACCATGAGAGATGATGGACTCTGAAAAACAAACAGGGTTCTAGAGGGGAGGGGGTGGGAGGAGTGGTTAGCCTGGTGATGGGTATTAAAGAGGGCACGTTCTGCATGGAGCACTGGGTGTTATGCACAAACAATGAATCATGGAACACTACGTCTAAAACTAATGATGTAATGTATGGGGATTAACATAACAATAAAAGGGGCGCCTGGGTGGCTCAGTTG
Organism: Mirounga leonina; assembly: GCF_011800145.1. Classification (NCBI taxonomy): domain Eukaryota; kingdom Metazoa; phylum Chordata; class Mammalia; order Carnivora; family Phocidae; genus Mirounga; species Mirounga leonina. The sequence continues at coordinate 32,088,997 of NW_023270855.1, read as the reverse complement.
GTTAAGCGACTGCCTTCGGCTCAGGTCATGGTCCTGGAGTCCTGGGATCGAGTCCCACATCGGGCTCCCGGCTCAGCAGGGAGCCTGCTTCTCCCTCTGACCCTCTCCCCTCTCGTGCTGTTTCTCTCTCTCTCTCTCTCTCTCTCAAATAAATAAATAAATAAAATCTTTAAAAAAAAAAAAAAAAAACATAACAATAAAAATATTTTAAAAAAAGAATGGTAGCTCTATATAATAATAAGAAAAGATCTCTAAGGCATATTATTAAGCGAATAATTTTAAAGTATAGAATATTGTATAGAGTGCACAGTGGTGCTTAAAATGGACATATAAATATGTGCATAGTTACTTATACACATGTACATATGTGGGTATACATATGCATTTCCATCTATATATATACATGGAAAATTTCTGGACAAAATGTAGGAAACTGTTTGTAATGATTATCTTTATTGACTGCTCCTGGGGTGGAAGAAAGGCAAAAGTTTTTCATTGGGTACTTTTTTTTTAACTGAAGAATAATTAATATACCATATTTTCTTCCAGGTGTACAACATAATGATTTGATATTTTCATACATTAAGAGATGGTCACCACAATAAGTCTAGTTACCATCTGTCACCATACAAAGTTGTAACAATGTTACTGACTATACATATTACAACCCTGTGTCTTATTTATTGTATAACTGGAAGATTGTGCTTCTTAATCTTCCTTATCTGTTTCATCCATCTCTTCAATCACCTCACTTCTGGCAAACACTGGTTTGTTCTTTGTATCTGTGAGTCTGTTTCTGTTTTGTTTTGTTTGCTTGTTTTGTTTTTTAGGTAATACATGTAAGTGAAGTCTTACAGTATTTGTCTTTTTCCATCTGACTTACTTCACTTAGCATAATACTCTCTAGGTCCATCCATATTGTTACAAATGGCAAGATTTCATTCTTTTTTTATGTCTGAGTGATATTCCACTGGGTGTGTGTCTATACATATATCATATCTTTATCCATTCATCTATCGATGGGACATTTAGGTTCCTTCCATATCTTGGCTATTATAAATAACATAGGGGGTGCATAGCTCTTTCTGAATTAGTATTTTATTTTCTTCCAATAAAAACCTGGAAGTGGAATTGTTGGATCATAGGTAGTTCTATTTTTTTTTTTTTTTTTTTTAAGATTTTATTTACTTGAGAGAAAGAGAGACTGGGAGAAAGAACATGAGCACGGGGAGGGGCAGAGGGAGAGGGAGAAGCAGACTCCCTGCTGAGCAGGGAGCCCATGTGGGGCTTGATCCCAGAAACCTGGGACCATGACCTGAGCCAAAGGCAGATGTTTAACCAACTGAGCCACCCAGGTGCCCCTAGGGTAGTTCTATTTTTAATTTTTGACAAGCTGCCATACTGTTTTCCATAGTAGCTACACCAGTTTGCCTCCCCACCAACAGTGCACAAGGGTTCTCTTTTCTCCACATCCTTAGCAACATTTGTTATTGCTCATCTTTTTGATTCTAGCCATTCTGACAAGTGTGAGGTGATATCTCATAGTAGTTTTGATTTGCATTTCCCTAGTAGTTAGTGATGTTGGGAATTTTTTCATGTGCCTGTTGGCCATCTGGATGTCTTCCTTGAAAAAATGTCCACTTGGGTCTTCTACACATTTTTTAACTGGATTTTTTGTTTTTTTGATATTGAGTTTTTGTATATTTTGTATTTTAACCCCTTATGGGATATATCATTTGCAAATATCTTCTCCTGTTCATTAGGTTGCCTTTTTATTTTGTTGATAGTTTTCTACACTGTGGAAAAGTTTTTAGTTTGATGTTGTCTTATTTATTTATTTAATTTTTGCTTTTATTGTCCTTAAGGAGACAGATCCAAAAAGTATCGCTAAGACAAATGTCAAAGAGCTTACTGCCTGTTTTCTTCTCGGAGTTTTACGGATTCAGATCTTATATTTAAGTCTTTAATCCATTTTGAGTTTATTTTTATATATGGTATAAGAAAGAGTCCAGTTTCACTTTGGCATGTGGCTGTCAAGTTTTCCCAACACCATTTATTGAACTGTCTTTTCCATAGCCCTTCATGAATGAATATTTGAATTCCATTTAATTATGCTCTTTGGTGTGGACTTGGTACTGTGAGATGTTATTGAGTCAACTTGTCCTTTACCACTATACAAGTCACATGGCAATAAAAGGGAGACTTTGTCCTCTCTTAGAAAAAAGTCATGAAAATACAGTTTTGAGAGACTGTTTTATGACTTCATTATAGTTTTTGATTTGGGGAACTATAAATTCCACAGCAATCCTGGGCAACCTCTAGATTTCACATAGACATTTGTGGTCTCAGCCTGAAGTTTTGCAATCTTTCTACCTAGACATTTCTACCTTTGATATTTAGACATTTGAACTGTTGTAATTCCATTAATGTTTGGGGGACAATAGAGAAGGCTGGAATTTTGAATTAATCATATGCATGATGGCCTAATCCATCTTCTTCACTGTGAACTCCTTGGGGTCAAGAGTCAATCCATAGGACACTGCATCCTGAATATATTCTATAAACACTCAATTGATCAAAGGTTAAATGGTCTCTTTAAAAGCCCACTGTTAACCACCATTGCAAGTTACAGTTATATTCTGAGAATAGATGGATTTTCCCTTAAGAAAACTGGCTTGAAAAAAAAAATCCCAGGTTATAAACTAATTATTTAGACCAATACTATACAAGTATGATGAAAGCCTATGTCAAATTTTAAATATTCTAGTAGTCACACTAAAAAAAGTAACAGAAACAGGGAAGATTTATTTTAATAACCTTTTATTTAAGCTTGTATATTTAAGATATTGTTCAACATGTAATCAATATAAAAATTATTAATGAGATATTTTGTGCCCTTTTTGGTATGTATTTTAAGAATAAAAGAATAAAGAATAACAGAAATGTGTGTAAAATATCTCGATAATAATTTTTATTTTTAAAATACACCTCAATCTAGACAAGCTGTGTTTCAAGTGCTCAGTAGGCATATGTAGATGGTGGGTACCACAAAGGACAGTGTAGATTTCGTAGCTGATTGCATTTAAAAAACGACCCATCAGAAGATCCTTCTAAAGTAAGAGTTCCACTAGAGCATTTAAAATAAAATTCAAGTTACAAAGATGAGATTTACATTATGGCCTTTTAGTAATGACTCTGTTTCATGGAGGGAGGTATACTTAAAGTGGAATAATTATGGAATACAGGTAAAGGCTCACCTTTAGCATCAATTACTGCTAACCAAATCACCACTGAGGGTAAATTAAATCAAGTATTTTAAATAAGGCTCAACAATTATAAACACTTCCAGTAAACACCTTGCTGATGGTGAAATAGCATTTTTAAGAACAAAGGCTGAGAAGTGTGGGAAGAGCTTGAAATATTTGTAGGACATATGTGTGACAAGGGTCTGGATATGTCTTCTCTGGTTCTGTAATGGGCAGCCTCTCAGCTATACCTCGCCCACTTCAAGTCAGAAATGAGAAACTTCAAGGGCTGTTGAACACTTGGGGAATTTTCACAGTGGAGCAGCTCAGAGTCATTTAGTGCAAACATTGTGTAAATCATGATGCATTTGAAAAGCCTCTGCACCCAGTGGCCTCAGACCCCACCTGCTCAGTGAGTGGGTAGCGAGCAGTGTTCATGCAGCGGAGAAATGCAGCCCTTGAGACCACTGGTGTCCTCTAGGCTCTCATTCTGCCTGAGTGTCACAGAAAGACCCTGGACTTTGTGCCAAAAGAGGTAGGCAAGTTCTTGCCCTGCCATTCTTTTATTGTGAGACCATAAACCAGCCATTGGGTGTTCCTCCACTTTAGGTGCTGAATTAGTCAGGATTCTTCAGAGAAGTAGAACCAATAGAAGACATACACACACACACAGATACAGATTTATTATAAGGTGTTGGCTCATGTGACGAAATGAGGTTAAGAAGTCCTGGAAACCCAGGAAAGGCCGGGCTGTAATATGAAGGCCAGAGAGCCAGTGGTATGCATTCCAGTCTGAGTCTGAAGTCCTGAGAATGAGGAGCACCAAGGGCAGAAGATTAATGTCCTTCTCAAGCAGTCAGGCAGAGAGTGAACCTTCTTCACTTTTTTTTTTTTTTTAAGATTTTATTTATTTATTTGAGACAGAGAGAATGAGAGAGAGAGAGCACATGAGAGGGGGGAGGGTCAGAGGGAGAAGCAGGCTCCCTGCCAAGCAGGGAGCCCGATGCAGGACTCGATCCAGGGACTCCAGGATCATGACCTGAGCCGAAGGCAGTCGCTCAACCAACTGAGCCACCCAGACGCCCCGTCCTTCTTCACCTTTTTGTTCTATTCAGGCCCTCAGTGGATTGGAGGATGCCCACCCACATTGGGGAGGCCCATCTGCTTTACCAGTTCACTGATTCAAATGTTAATATCTTCCAGAAACACCCTCAGAGGCACAGCCAAAAATAACATTTAACCAAATATCAGAGCATCCTATAGCCTAGTCAATTGACACACAAAATTAACCACCACAGGTGTCTTATTTCTAAAACAAAAGGATTGGATGAGATCACCTCCAGGGTCTCTGGAGTTTCTGACATTCTATGATTCTTTGTCTCCTAGTGAATTATGTTAGTGGGTGTGGGTGTCTGAATGTGTGCATAAGAAAATATGTGGAGTATTAGCTCCTGATAGGAGTAAAGGGATGGTTAAAAGGCAAAAAGAAAAATCTCTGATAGGGGATGATGTAGGTTCAGGAGTCCTCAGAGAAATCAAAACTTTTGTGTGTGTGTCTTTAAAGGAAAGACAAATTTTGTTAGTAATATATGAATAATTCTGACTTCAGCCATGTATAAGCATATATAGCAAACAATGAATGTTTTCCTTCAACTTTTCCTGCTTCCGCTATATTTCTCAGAGCTAACTACTGTCATTGGTGTAAAGTACATTTTTCTAGTCCTTTTCTCTGCATTTGATCATTGTGTGTGCATTGTGTGTGTATTCTTATTTTTAAAATAAATGGCATCATATTATATATATTTTTCTGTAACTTCCTTTTTTTCACCAATAATATATCTTGGAGATATTTTTATTAGTGTACATACGTCTATTTCATACTTTTGAACAAATCCCACATTAATGTACCACAATTTATTTAAACATTTTTCCCAAGTGATGAGTATTTAGGTTGCTTACAGTCTTTCACTATTACAACATTGCTATGAATACCCCTGAGATCACATTTTTATGCACATGTCTAAGTATTTCAAGAGATAGAGTCCAAGAAATGGGATTGCTGAGTCATAAGGTCTTTTAATTTTGATGAGTATGCTAAATTACCTTCTACAAAAGCCCTCACCAACAATAATATTAAAAGGCCTACTTCTTTATAGAAGAATCGACACACCATTATCAATGCATATTTTTAAAAACTTTTGCTAATCTTATTGTTTTATTTTATAATTCCTCAACTTTTGGAGAGCTTAGTTTCTCTTCAAATATTTATTGGACTTTTGTATTTTTTCTATGAAATGTCTAATCATATTCTCTTCACAAGTTTCTAAGAAGTTATTTGTCTATTCTTTATTGATTCACAGGAGCACTATTCATATTCTGGATATTAATGCTGTCCTTTGTCTTGCATAAATCTCTTGCATACATTTTTCCCAGCTTCTCTTTTTAGCTCTATGATATATTTTGCCATATAGAAATCTTTAATCCTTTAATCTTTATGTTTATTTATATATATTTTGTTTCTATTCTTGCTTAAAACAAGATTATTTTACAATGATCCTCCTGAACTGTTGATTCTATAATACTAGAAGACAAACATATGTGTATTGATGTGTATTATACTGGTAATGAAAAGAGATTTCAAAGAGTCTTCAAAATATGCGTTATTACTGATGTTTCTGAAGATCTCCTATCAGTAAAAGTGTACGATTCTTTGCATCCCTTTCTCCTCATCCCTCCATGGGACACTCTTGATGGCTTGCTTTCTCTGGCACAAAACAAGCCCTTACACAAGATGAACCAACCTGTCAGTGGTTAAAATTGGCCCTCCCATCCATTTCCCTGTACTGATGGTGTCTGCATTTACTCCAGCTCCTGACCTCTACACAGCAAGTCTGTTTCTTCTGATCTTCTGTTTTCATAACCAGAATATGCTAACTTCTGTCTTCCCCAAGACTGTTTTTGTTCCTTCCCTCTCTCCCCCCATCTATTCCTCCTTCTTTCTCTTCCTTCCTTTCTCTTTCTTTCTCTCCTTTCTCTCTTTCTTTCCCCTTGCTCTTACTCTCCTCCTCTGTCTGTCTGTCTCTGTTGGTCTCTCTCTCACACACACACACATTTGGTGAGCATCCAGAGTGTGTTAGGGGCTTTTCCACATGCTCTAGGGCGCAATGATGAACAAAGCAGGCAGGTCCCTCCATCATGGAGCTTGTGTTCAGTGTTATTGATGCTGTTCTTTTTATCAGGCTTTGCAGTCTGCAAAGCTCACACTCATAAACACAACGGGGTGGGGGGAGGTGAAGGGCATGGATTTTGGTGTCTGGGAGACCTGAGTTCAGATTCTGTCTTTATCTCTTTTAATCTGTGTGACTTGGGTTAGGTTATTTCAGCTCTTCCTGAATCCCAGTTTGCCTTCCTATAGAGTAGGGAGATTAATAGCACCTATCACACAAGATTGCTGCAAGGATGGAATAAAGTGTGTGAAGAATGTAGCCCTGTGCTAGAATCTAGTAAATACAATCAGTAAATGGCAGGCAAAATTCTTACTATCTCACTTTATCCTCACAAATAATCTGTAGGGTGGTGGCTGAGTAGAAATTATCAACCCTCATTTCAGAGATAAGGAAACTAAGACTTGGTGCAGATGCAGTCACTGGGATGTCCTGGGTAGAGGGTGTGACTGCCGCCCAGACAAACCTTGGGGTTTTGCTCTCTCTGTGTACCACCTGTGTTTCCATTTCCTTAATACTCTCCTTAAGTTGACTACTCTTTAAACTTTAGCTTGAATAAGTACCTAGAATACCTGTGAAAAACGTGGATTTGAAATGCTGGTTTTGTCTTATTTCATATACGTGGAAAGAAAAAGAAATACTTTGAGCTTTCTAGAACCATCATCTGAGTCCCACCCAGAATAGCCTCAGGTGATATTGGTGGTATGCATCCCCTGTAATATATGATGATGTCCCAAGATCCACGCCTAAAACAAACTGTAGTGGCTGGGGTCAGTGTTCTCTCAGTCCTTGAAGAAATAATGCTCCAGTTCCCAAGCTACAGTGGAGCCACCCTGTCAACCAGCCCAAGCCTGGTTTTGTGAAATGCCAGTGTAGCCCCATTTGTCCAGTGGTCCTTAACATCACCAAAGAAAATGAAGCTAATTCAATGTAATTTAAATGGATACATTGTGAGTAGCACATGAATATATCAACCACGTGTGGAAGTGGGGGCATCCTGCATGGAGTCCAAGAGTAGGGTTGGTGCTGGAAGTATATGGGAGTGTTGGCTTCATTGGTCACAGCCAATACATCTGCTGAAGTCAGGGATGCTCAGCCACAATGTGAATATTTTGTCCAATTCTGGGTCACACAGTTGTAAGGACACTGTTCTCATTGGGGGAGGGAGGGGTGTGATGGACATGAGTAAGGAAGTTGGGGGAAGAAAACCATATCCCATCAGGAATGCCTTGAGAGGGTTGTTCTGGAAGACCAGGGCTCACTGCCCAGGGTTACTCCAGACAGCCTGCATGGAACGCAATGACTTAGTTCAGCCCTAACTTAGAGATGGTTTCTCGGAAGGGGAGCTGCTCTTCTTTCTGTTCCCACAGCACCCCAGGCTTCCCTCTATCCCTGCATTTGCCACATTCTGCTATATCTCCCACGTTCATTTATTCCTTTTTCATCAAATACTTATTGAGGACCTACTACATGCTATGCCTCATGTTGTGCTCTAGAAACACAGAGGTAAACACACAATAGAGATGGACCTTAGAGAACTTATTATCTAGTAGGCATTATAGTATATGCCCTATCCATAGTTAAAAATGTCACTACCATTTGTGGTGGATAATAAAACATGTTTAATATATTATAAAGCCTATTTCAAGATTGCAAATTCTATTTAAATTCATAAGAGGTAAGTACTGTTATTAACTTCCATTTTACAGATGTGGAAACTGAGACTCAGAGATATTAGCCTCCTTGCTCATGATCAGACAACAAGTGTTCCAACCCTTTCCCCACGCCCAAGCAGAGGCTGGATGAAATGCATAATAGAATCATGAGCCATTAGCTAGATGGCCATCCCTCCATGCCCCTATGATACTTAGACCATCCCTAAGAAAGAAGCTTGCCTTCTTGGTTGAGATACTGGCCTGGGCTGCTGCACAGCATACAAGCAGCCCTGACAGGCATTCTTTCCAAACCTCTGGTAGAAGCTATAGATGATGGAAGAAAGCAAAAGGACTCTTGAGCCCAAGAGAACTTGAAAGGCCTGGTTAGATTTTTTAATTATCACTTTCAGAGTCCCCTTCTTGCTTCCACTCCAATGGGCTTTTGAGGGAAAGACATTCTTCTGTCTTTTCATGCCCAAATAGACTGATGGGAAAACTTTGTAAACCTGGAATGCACTACAGAGTCAGGATAGAAATTCTTTAATTTCCCCTCTAACTCTCCCCTGGATAGGGACAGGCCCTGTAAGAGTCCTTGCAGAGGTAATGACATGGAGCATAATTAAAGAATAATTAAACACTGTGAATCATTTTTTTCACCTTTGTCTTATTAATTCCCCTAAGCAGAGTAGGAGCACCTGCCCTGCCGGGTGACTGGGCAGCACTGCTATGCAGTGCATGGTGGTCTGGGAGGTGGCTAGGTCAGCTGGGTGAGCGGAGTGGACTAGATGTCACATGTACGGCCCCCTTCATGCAGGCCCCAACTGGCCTGGATGGTGGCCTGGGGGTGGCAAGCCTCAAAGAAAGAATTGCATCTCCCACCGGGCCAGTCTCTTCAAATAAACCTATCTTTTACTCAGATTAATTTATTTCTTCACTTATATAAAATGCAGTTAGTGCACCAAGAACATGTACAAAGTAAGCACATCAAACATTTGTTTAAAAACCAAGAGTAAGGGGCGCCTGGGTGGCTCAATCGGTTAAGTGTCTGCCTTCAGCTCAGGTCATGATCCCGGCGTCCTGGGATCGAGCCCCACATCAGACTCCCTGCTCAGTGGGGAGCCTGCTTCTCCCTCTCCTCCCCACTCGTGCTGTTTCTCTCTCTCACTTGCTCTCTATCGCAAATAAATAAATAAAATCTTTTTTTTTTAAAGATTTTATTTATTTATTTATTTGACAGAGAGAGACACAGCGAGAGAGGGAACACAAGTAGGGGGAGTAGGAGAGGGAGAAACAGGCCTCCCGCGGAGCAGGGAGCCCGATGCAGGGCTCGATCCCAGGACCCTGGGACCATGACCTGAGCCAAAGGCAGACGCTTAACGGCTGAGCCACCCAGGTGCCCCAATAAATAAAATCTTTAAAAAAATAAAATAAAAACCAACAGTAAGCACATTTCACAGTTCTCTCGAGAAAACTTTCTAAGCTTTGGAACTTGATTCTTGTCCCAAATCTGATGTCAGCCCTCCAGTTAATGCTTTTCCTGTCTGTTTCTCCTGCTATCACTTATTTTTGCTGTTTTGGGGTTTTCTTGCTCTTAATTCAGGAGGTATCTTCTAGAATATAGCAAAAAATCCCAATGCATGAGCTGGAGGTATTGCTGTGCGCCTTTGTGCAAACTAGGAAAATGTGTCTGCCTCTAGATTCAGGAAGCCCTGTGCCAAGGTACATGGCTTGTGGCACAGAGGAAGATTGGAAATGCAGCCCACATCCCCTTTCAAGGTGTACCCTTGTCCAGGGGCAGCCAGCCATGAACCCAAGTCTTGATTCTTCAAGGGCCCAATAGAACTGAATGAGGATAAGGGCTGAGGGCCAACATTCTCTACTGAGAACAAAACTGGGTTCTTAAGATCTTTGGTGATGTAGACATGTAGATTCTTGAGTAGTATGATTTTCAAACTGGCCTTTAAGGACTGTTTTACATTCCAAAAAGGAATCTCGGGGGCTGATACAAGGAATGAGGTACGAGGTCAAGAACATATCTTTTTATTTAAGGTGGCTCAAACTTTTCACCTAGTACAATGTAGAGCTCCTGTATGAAAGTAGTAGAGGAAGGGGGATCCTAAGGTTAAAACAACAATAGATTGAAGACCATTAGTCTGTGCTTCAGATCAAGTTGTCAGGTCAGTGAGAACCTTCTGCATGTGGATTATTTGTGTTTGGGAAGGTATGGCTATCCTTAATACTTACACTGAATATATATAGGTACATAGCAAGAGACTGCTTACTATCTTTATGGTCATGATAGTCATTCATACATTTACAGGTGTCTCTAGATGTTTCCAGACAGGGAGGAAAGGAAGAATTTCTGGACGCTTGAGTATATATGGCAGCTAGTTCCTCATGTGGTGTTTATCCAGTAGACCTCTTTATGAGCAAGAGGAGTCATGCCAACACCCTTCAGACTCTGAATCAGAGATAGACTGACTACTGCTTGTTATTGCCTGGGTGAGATGTACCACACATGCCACCTAATAAAATTTAATCCATGTTAACTATCCCAAGGGCTGGAAGTGGTACTTGATGTGCATTTGCTTGTCTTCAGATAGCAAGTGTCCCAGAGCAAGCAGGTGGCTCCAGGAAGTTCTAAGATAAAGTAGGGGGTCCTGGTTCACCCCTACTGGGATTGATGAAGCTTCCCTCAGAGCCAAGAGTATAACTTATGTGGGCTGTTTTTACAGACAGTTGAATTGCATTTCCAGCTCTGAGCACTAATCTAATTGTCTGTGACATATGACTGTCTCTGAAAAGGAGATACAGGCTCTGGTAGGGTGCCCTCCCTGCCCCAATCAACTCTGGAACATCCATCTCAGCCTTAATCACTCAGCCCACAAGCAACCCCATGGAGGCAAAGCCTGATGAGAAGCTGGGATGGAAAGGCTGCTTTGTGGCTCAGGTTCCTATATGTAGAAACTGTAACTTGGGTGGATCTGGAGCTACCTCTGTTTTATCTGGAGAAACCTACAATAGTGTCTCATTGTACTTAATCGTTCTCTGGGTTTCTACGAGACTTTGAGACTTAATCTCTTATAAAATCTTGAATACAGAGAAGCTTATTTTGCATACCTTGATGTTAATGGAGACCAGGAAGAAAAAGCAGAAAGAAGAAAAAGGAGAAAGAGACAAGAAAAGAAATGAATTAGTGAGCGTAACTTTGCAACCTCTGAGTATGTGTCTTTCTGTCCCCACTATAAATAACAAGAGTAGAATAATATCACAACTACCAGTCATTGTTTACTGCGACAACATTTTGCAGGGTGCCTTACAAACATTATCTTTATTAATCTAATCATTTATAAATTCAACAAGCTTTGAGCCTTTTATATACTGAATACTGTGCTAACAGTTGGGGTTTAATAGTATGCAAAAATAGCCAGAGTTCCACCTTCATGGAGGTCACATTCCTGGGAAGAATACTCACAATCAAATGATTTCTCAAATATAAGTAAAATTGCAAATGAAGAAGGCATTAAAAAAAGTGGTGGGGGGAAGAGGGGCAAGCTAGGATTGGAGCATCGAGTGGACATTAACCCAATTATGGTGTATAGTTGAGCTGGGATCCAAATGATGAGATAGGCATTAATCAAGGAAGATGATAAGCCAGAGCACCTTGTAGTTTGTGGGCACATAGCTAGTAGACAACAGCTGAGCAGATACAGATGTACTGAAAGTGACATGGAGTAGAACATGGTGAATACTCTGGCAATTCAGGAAGGAGCATTTTCTTCCAGCTAGAAAAGAACATGAAATTCCCCTGCAGAAGTAGGCATTGAAGGGGGACTTGACTGCACCAAGAGAGAGGCCCTGTGTGTCAAGATGCTACCTAAGACACTTAGGTGTCTTTCCCCCTGTGCACAGGATTTTGGCACCCTGAGCAGTCCCACAATCTCCTACAGTAGCAGTTCTCGACAATGACAATTTTCTCCCCAGGAGATATTTGGCAAAATTTGAAGATGTTTTTGGTTGTTACACCTGGGAGTGGGGGCAAGCGTTTCTCCTGGCTTCTAGTGGATAGAGGCCAGGGATATTGCTAAACATGCTACAATGCAGAGGATATCTCCCTGCAACAAAGAATTATTGGACCCAAAATGTCAGTATTGTCAAGATTGAGAGTCTCTGCCCCATGCTTTAAGTGGGCCATGGGATGGGGACTTAGGAATCAATGTTCCTGGTCTCTCAAGTACCTTTCAGAGACTTAATCACTTTCAATATCTTTCCCCCAGATTCTTTTTTTTTTTAAGTCAATATCTTTATGTTGATATTTATTAAAATGCTTATTACTAAAACCTACCTTTTTCATCTCTCTAGCCCTTTCATAGGACTTTGTATGGAGGGGATAAGGAAATGCTAGAATAAGTGAATGGGTAAATGAATGAATGAGTGGCTCTTCCTTGTGCCCTTGGAATGTACCTCTGGTACCACTGGTAGCATGGAAATCTTGAATGGAACTCTTCCTTAGCATGGAGAAGTCTCAGATCAACTCAGATTAGTCTCAGGATCATCCAGGACCACTCTGTTTTTCTTATTCCTTACATCCAGTGATTCAGAAAATCCTATGGGTTCTATATAAAAATATCTTTTTTTTGGATTTTTAAATTATGTTAATCACCATACATTACATCATTAGTTTTTGATGTAGTGTTCCATGATTCATATATCTCATATCCCTCAATATCTCCACTCCCTCTACCCCAGTACCTGGTCAGAGCCAATATTAGTTCTCACTTGGATTTCCTGCTCCTTCTCTTGCTTCTGTCCCTGAAATGTTTACTTGATTTGCCCACCAGCTAACTCTCAGAACCCATTTTATATCCTTAGTCTTGATGACTCAGCTCCAGACCAGTAGCCTCCTTTCTGCTTTTCAGACATACATAGCTCTTTTCCTACCATAAGGCCTTTTCATGTACTCTCACCTCTACCAGGGACACACTTTCCCTAGAAATTCTCACGGCTCATTTCCTTACTTCATTCTGGTTTCTGCTCACATGTCATCTTATCACAGAAATTTTTCCTGACACTTCTCTATATGAACTAGTAGATCTTATCCTTTTTCATCCTCTTATTCTGCTTTGTTTTTTTTTCATATCATCAAGTTTCACCTGACATTATGTTCTGTTCTGTATCTATTTCTTTATCCCTTTTCTTTCTCTTTCACTATAATGTATGCTACATGAGGGCCAAGATTCTTAACAAAACAGATATATGCCCAATACCTAGAAGAAAGACTGCCCCATCATGGGTGCTCCATAAATTATTTAATAAATGAATGAAGGATCAAATTCCTGTACACAGAAACTAATGAAGCCCTGAGAGGTCATACAGGAAAGATAGGAAGTATAAGAAGGAAGGAGACATCAGTTCACCCGTGGCACTAGGAGGTAAAATGGGGTGATGGGTCAGAAAGTCCCTAGAAGCTGCAGGGGCTGTGGGAATGCTGAGCTTCTGGTTGAGGGAAGATGTAATTGCCCTTTATCCATGGCAAGGGTACAGGGTAGCCTGTGCCTACTTGGCAGTCTTGGCACATGTGACTTGTAGGCTTTGTCCCCATCCCACCTGTCACTGTGCATAAGATGGCCCTACCTTCTGCCAGGGAACAGGGGCCATCTTCCCTTTGACCTTAACCTGGAATACTGTCAATACTAATTTAATTAGCATTTGTATAATCACAACTTTATCATTTCCAGGTCTAATTTATTTTAATTTCATGTGTGTGATTTGGTGATCAAAAGGTTTACTGAAGCTTTGTTTCCATTCAAAGCACAGCATATTTATCATTTGCGTAAAACTATTATTCCCACCTCTCTCCAGCAAGACCCCTTTGGAGCATAAAGAGACAGGGCAGATTGGGATGGTTCATCTCATTTAGAATTTCTCTGATAGATTTTTTTTTCTTTTTTCCTTTGTTTCCCTTTCCTTTTTGTAAGCGATCCAAGAAAACCCATTTATAGTGGGGCACTAGTAAAAAAATGCTTTGTGTTTTTCTACCCACTCAGTTTGGAGTGCCTTTCAGAATGGATTCCAGATCGTAAGGCTTTAGTTTCCTAATGTGGTCAAGAGAGCTAGAGACAGGATAATGTCATGATTGAGAGTACAATCTTTGGAGTCAGGCAGACCCAAATTCAAATATTTGTTCCTTACTAGTGTGCCTTGGGCAGGTTACATAATCTCTGCGAGCACCTATTTTTTTCATCCATTGTATTCTCCATTATAAAATGGGGACAATAATGAGACCTTATAGATTTGACATTTACTTATCTGTTTGTTGTACTCTGAATGCTCTATGGAAATAAATAGAGGTAAATATTTGGTCAACATTCCCTCAATATTTATTAATAGCTACCATTTTTCTATTCAGTTTCACATACCTTTACCTGCCATATCTGTGGCAGGCATGAAGCCAGGTGCAAGGGATACTAGAAATAAGGAGGGCACACATATTGCCCTCACCCTCAGTCCAGTGGGAGGGCCAATATGCACACTTATGGTGGCAACACAGTAAGCTGAGCACAGTAATTGAGTTCAAGGTGTAGATACTATGTCCTAAAGGAGCTAAAGGAACTGTAGTACTGTGGGGTAGAGGGGGTTGAGGAAGGCTTCACAGAAGGGCCTCACATAAATGAAGTACGACTAATAGGAATTGGCACAAGAGGGAGAGGAGGTTGCAAGGACATTACACGCTGGGAGAGAATGAGTGCAAAAGCTGGCCCAGCACTGACGTGTTCCTCAAAAGGCAAGTATTGAGAACATTGGGCCTGCCAAGGGGCAACTGCCAGGGGCAGACTGTACCAAATAAGACTATTGGACACATTTGTTGTTGATATAGAGAGTTGGTTCAAGATCCCACATGACAACATATGTCACACTTAATTTCTAAAGTCCTTGTCCTTATTGATTTCCCATCCTTCCAGAAGGCAAGTGTACTCACAGAGGTTTATAGTGACCAATAGTGATAGTCTGGAGAAGTTTCCCACAGGAACTAGACCATTTCCAAACTGTTTCCTGTCTGTTCAAGCACAAGAGACATTTCTTTGAGACATCTTGGACTGGTCTGAAAGGGCCTTATTATTAGACTATGAGAATTTTGTTTTAGATAAATCAAAACCTTTTGATCCTTTTAAGGGTTTTAACTATTTTTTTAATTGGTAATATGTGTATATTGATTAGAAGGTTCCATCACATCATAGAATTCCAGCATTGACTAGTGACACAGAAAAGTCCAAGTGGGCTCTTCCATCCTCTTCTATGTGCACAGTTCTTCTTCCCCTCTTAGGGTCCTTCCCAGCTCAACTTTTCTATTCTCCATGATTTTCTTTCCAATCTATGTGGTTGCTCCTCTGATAAAGTTCAAGGTCAAGAGAGTGCAGGAAAGATTCAAAAGGATGACAGCATCAGGTACTACTAGGGATCTAGATGAACATGCTACCATGTAATGCCAATGGGATTGAAACTGGTACAACTCTAGTGGGGATAATTTAGCCATATTCGAATGCCTTGATTTTGAATACCATGTGACTGACAAGGTGGCACCACTTTTAGGAATGTCTCAAATTTTTATCCTGAAGATTTAACTGTAGATACAAACTTGCCCCATTCTTTATAAAAATACAAAAAAAAGGGGGGGAAACTCCTAAATATCTATTCATATGGATGTAATCATAAATTATGTCCTATCAGAAAGGAAAATGTTGGCTTATATTTACTGATATTGAAAAAAGCCCATTCTATAATGTTAGGTGACAAAGGCAGATTACAAAACACAATGTTGAATGTGAGACTATTCCAATTAAAAAAATAGAACTCACTCTTACTATCCTTTAGCTATAGATTTAGAAATAGAGAAATAGGAGTACCTTTTTTTTCTTCTCTATACTTTTTAAGTGTCTTTTTTTTTTTTTTTTTTTAGATTTTTTATTTATTTGCGAGAGAGAGAATGAGAGACAGAAAGCATGAGAGGGAGGAGGGTCAGAGGGAGAAGCAGACTCCTGCTGAGCAGGGAGCCTGACGTGGGACTCGATCGCGGGACTCCAGGATCATGACCTGAGCCGAAGGCAGTCGCTTAACCAACTGAGCCACCCAAGCGCCCTTAAGTGTCTTTTTTTTAACAAGCACCTATTTTAAGATCCAAAGAAAAAAGACTATTTGCACTTAAAAAAAAAACAAAAAAAAAACAACAACAAAAAACCCCATGTGCTCACCTTAGCCACATTTGGCACTAAGTCTTCCCGAGCAGGCACTCTAGAAACCACCTTTATCGTAACTTCTTGTCAGCATAGAGAGTCCAGTGTCCAGACTTGTCTTAGAATTCCCTAAGTAATGGCCACCTCGAGGGAGTGATCAGGCTTTTCTCCAGGAAATGTGGAAATAATCCCCCTCTCTCTACTCTGGGGAGGGAGTTACACTCAGCAGATGCATGAGAAACTAAATCTAGGAGCTGGGCACAATGGTTTTTATTCCCCCAGCTGTGTGAGACTTGTCATCCAGGTTTAAAAGAAGGCCTTATGTTATGGTCATTTAACAAGAATTTGTAGCACATGCATGTGTTGTGTGATAGTGCCATGCTGTTCTTGTGGTCTAAATAAGCCCTTGTCCTGCAATATCCTTTACAGTTGCCCAAATCTAGATTTCAGTATGTTCAACATGCAGGTGGGATGAAGAAAGCTCTTCAGAGACCCGTCCACTGCTTCTTATATCAGCAATTCATTTTGTAGCCTGGAGCTTAATATACTCTTCCTTCCACATGATTCATTGAATGTGTAGGATTTCGATCTGAATTTGGAAAGGACTTATATGAGTTGTCATATGTCTAGCCCTTATTAAATTTTGCTGGTCTCTTTATGCAGGAAGAAAGAAAAATCAAGGGTTCTTTGTTTGTTTGTTTATAGTTACTGTTCCTCTATAATATCTTCTTTTCTGTAATATCCTCACAATTAAGGGCAATGACAAGCATTAATGAACACTTTTCTACCAATTTATAATTTACCATGTGCTTTTGCATTCATCACTTCATCTGATTCTTATAAGTGCTCTCTGAGTATGGTATAACCACTGCCATTTTCAAGGTAAGGCAACTGAAGCATATTGAGGCTGTTATCTCCCCAAGTGTATTAGTCTGGACGCCTTTGGTTACAAATCCTGAAGCAGAAATACATCTTGCTAGAGAAAAAGAAAGCAATTTATTAAGTCCAAGGGTAGATCTCAGCTTCAGGCACAGATGAATCCAGGTGCTTGAGTGATATTGTCAGATTTACCCTCCATGTCTAGCCTCTGTTTTCTCTGTGTTAGTTTCCTTCCCAGGAGATTCTTTCCATACAATGTGGAACAGCCACCACAGTTCTAGGCTGTATCCTACTGACTTAGCAACCCCAACCAAAAGACATCTATTTCCCAATAATTTAACCAAATTCCTAAGACTGATTACTATTTGGTCCAATCTGTTTGTTTTGTCCAGCCGTGTACCTGTTACTGTGACCAGGGAAGAAACATTCCAATTGGCAGGTCTTAGATGGGGTGAAGTCAGCCCCACACCATAACATGAACTGAGAGTAGGAAAAGGTTCTTCAAGGTGAAACATGGTACTGTTTGCAGAAAGGGCATGAACAGGAGGCAGACAGAAGCTCTAGCTCTTTGCTGTACCAAGCTGGAAGCTAATAAGTAATGAGTTGGCACTGCTTGTAGAAGTCTAGAGTATGACATCTCACCTCTGAGTTTTTGCAGGAAATCTGAAGACTAGAAACCACAGGCTCTGCCACAGTTCTCAAACCATGCTGATTCCTGACCTTTAGACTATTTGACCATTAGATTATGTGGATATTCTTGAATCCATATAAGCACTTAACATTATCTTCCAAATTAAAAATATATCATGGGGCTCCCATGTGGCTCAGTCTGTTAAGTGGCTGCCTTCAGTTCAGGTCATGATCTCAGGTCCTGGGATTGAGCTCCATGTAAGGTTCCCTGCTCAGTGGGGTGTCTGCTTCTCCCTCCACCTCTCCTATCCACTCATGCTCTCTCTCACTCTCTCTCTCTCAAATAAATAAAAGCTTAAAAAATTAAAATATATCATGACTTGTTTGCATGACCACTTTTTAAACATATAGGTATAGCTATGATTAATATAAATTCATTTTAAAACATCATGGAATTCACATAGGTTTTGGTCATAATGTTTATTTTAATTTATATAAAAAAATTCATGTGTTATCCTGTTCAGGATTTTCAGAACATTTTCATCTCTAAAAAGGGGTGGGGGTCTTTAGGTTGAAATTACTTAGGAAGTCCTAGAATATTAAGATATTAAAACTCCATCTGAACGAGGGTTAGGGACCCATTTCTGCCATCATTTCTAATGACTTAATGTTCCTTGAGTCTGAGTTCTGACCTGTACTATGGGGATAAACTGTCTCATCCACATAACTTGTAGTGAGGCTCTTATATGAAAGTGGAACTGCTAGCAAGTATTTTTAAAAACTTATCATTGATATTTTTATTTGACTCCATGCTCAAGGATATTCCTCTTAATGTATTCAGTAAACCACTAATGGCCCCTGATGCAAAATGTGCTTGTCTGTTTCTATTATGATTGTGCAGATCAATGAAGCTCTGTCTTCCTCTATAATAAACCACAGGCTTACAGATTTTTTTAAGATACCTTTTTTCCAATAGTATATATTCCAGGAAGCACATTTTATCTTTCTTATACCCCAAACACACTCATGACTATAATAATTGATCAACTATTTAAATTTTCTGTTTAAGTTTCTATTGTGGTATAATACACAGAAAAGCGCACGTATCCTAAGTATACTTTTGATTGATATTCACAACTGAAGACATTGTATAACCAGCACCCAGATCAAGAGAAAGAACATCAGTCGATCAGTAGTTCTCTAGAAACACACCTTGTGGCCCCTTTCCAGTTACAACCCCCCCCCACCCCTGCCAAGGATAACCTCAGCCCAACTTCTAACAGCACAAATATGCTTCATTTGTTTCTTTAGTTCATCTAAACGAACTCATTTTGTTCCTAGTTCTTTCTTTGAACATTGCATTTACAAGATTTATCCATTTTGTTTGTGTAGAGTGACAGATGGTGTATTTTTTATTGCTGCACAGTATTCCATTGCGTGTGTGTGCATGTGTGTACTTATCTTTCACAATATATTCATTCTATTCATAGGGATTTGAGAGGTTTCCAGTTTGGAGCTATTTCAAAAAGTGCTAATATTAATATTCTATATAGGTCTTTAGGCAAGCCCATACATGTATTTTTTTATTGTATTAGAGAATGCTTACGTTTAGCTTTACTAGACACTACCAAACAGTTTTCCAAAGCAGGTGTACCAATCGACATTCCCATAAGCAGTGCAAGACAGTTTTGTTTTCTCCACATGCTTGCTGATATTTGGTGTGTTCTGCCTCTATAATTCTAGCCATTCTAGTGAATGTGTATGCTTTTAATTTGCAGTTTGCAGTGTGATTTTCGTTTGCATTTTTATAATGAGTAATGAAGTTGAAACAATTTTTCATGTGTTTCTTGGCCATTTGGACATCCTCTTTTGAGGGCACTTACTTATTCACATAGTATGCTTATTTTTCTGTGGGTCAGTATCAGTTTCCTATTGGTTTGTAGGGATTGGTTAACCATTCACTTATGCCCATTTTATTGGCAGGGAAATTTTTAAAGTTTTAATATTTATTTTTAAATATAAAATCTAACATTTAAAAAAAAATTTTAAATTAACATACAATGTATTATTTGTTTCAGGGGTACAGGTCTGTGATGCATCAGTCTTAAACAATTCACAGCGTTCACCATAGTACATACCCTCCCCAATGTCCATCACGCAGCCACCCCATCCCTCCCACCCCCCTCCACTCCAGCAACCCTCAGTTTGTTTCCTGAGATTGAGAGTCTCTTATGGTTTGTCTCCCTCTCTGGTTTCGTCTTGTTTCATTTTTCCCTCCCTTCCCCTATGATCCTCTGTCTTGTTTCTCAAATTCCTCATATCAGTGAGATAGATCATATGATACTTGTCTTTCTCTGATTGACTTATTTCACTTAGCATAAGAGTGAGACAAGTGAGATACTTGTCTTTCTCTGATTGACTTATTTCGCTTAGCATAATACCCTCTAGTTCCATCCGCATTGTTGCAAATGGCAAGATTTCATTTTTGAGGGCTGCATAATATTCCATTGTAGATATACATACTACATCTTCTTTATCCATTCATCTGTTGATGGACATCTAGGCTCTTTCCATAGTTTGGCTGTTGGACATTGCTGCTATAAACATTGGGGTGCATGTACCCTTTCGGATCACTACATTTGTATCTTTGGGGTAAATACCCAGTAGTGCAATTGCTGCATTATAGGGTAGCTCTAATTTCAACTTTTTGAGGAAACTCCATCCTGTTTTCCAGAGTGGCTGCACCAGCTTGCATTCCCACCAACAGTGTAGGAGGATTCCCCTTTCTCCGCATCCTCGCCAACATCTGTCGTTTCCTGACTTGTTAATTTTAGCCATTCTGACTGGGGTGAGGTGGTATCTCACTGAAGTTTTGATTTGTATTTCCCTGATGCCGAGTGATGTTGAGCACTTTTTCATGTGTCTGCTGGCCATTTGGATGTCTTCTTTGCAGAAATGTCTGTTCATGTCTTCTGCCCATTTCTTGATTGGATTCTTTGTTCTTTGGGTATTGAGTTTGATAAGTTCTTTATAGATTTTGGATACTAGCCCTTTATCTGATATGTCATTTGCAAATATATTCTCCAGTTCTGTTGGTTGTCTTTTGGTTTTGTTTCTACTAACATTTCTCACCATGCCATTTCATTAATGATTCATTTTCAAAACAGAACATTTATTTGGACCCTATTTTTACAAAAACAATGCTAGCTGTTAGGCATGCAATGATAAATAAAATATGTGGTCCCCACCCATATGGCACTTACCATCTAAGGATGAGAAAGACAAACAATACACAAATACATATATAACTGAAAGATGATGCCAATTACAAAAGTACCAGAAAGGGATAGAATAAAAGGGTTTCTTTCAGTTCCACACACTTCTCTGTCATTTAGTTTGAGACCTAAAGGCTAATAAAGATGCAGTGCCAAAAATGAGGGAAGAATATTCTAGGCAGACACAACAGCATATGCTATTCTCTGAGGTGGGAAAACACTTTGTATGTTCTAAGACTTGGAATGAAGTAGTTTGTCTACAGCAAGGGTCAGCAAATCTTAAAAGGTAAAATAGGAAATATCTTAGGCTTTACAGACCAGATGGTCTCTGTTGCAACTACTCAACACTGCTGTTGTAGCATGAAGGCAGCCGTGGACTAAATGTAAACAATGCACATGGTTGTTATTTCAATAAAACTTTATTTACAAGAATAGGCAATGGGCCAAATTTGACCCATGGACCGTGGTTTACCAACCCCTAGTCTAGATCATGGAGAAGAATGTCAATCTCTTACCTGGACTACCTTGGTAGGTTCCTAACTAGCCTTCCAGCTTCTACTCTTACCTCAATCCATTCCCTGAAGAATATCCAGAGCAAATGTTTGAAAGTCCTAAATTGGATGATGATGCTCTTTTCCAATTAAACATATCTGATTAACTTTTTGGAAGCTTCTTATTGAACATAGAGTAGAATATAAAGCTGAGATAGACTTGGGCTAGAAGTGAAGGGATTTATGCCACTGATTTGTAGCCTTGATTTTAGAATGAAATACTGAAATTTGTTTTATATCTATGTGCATGGGGTCCAGTGACAACTGTGGGCATGGGAAAAAGGGGGCATGATATAATGTATGGTCTCCAACTGCTCTTCAGCTAAGAGAAATCCCTCCCTTCTGAAAATCTACACACACTTGACTTTGTATATTTCTCTTTTCTACCTTCTATTGCACAGTATAGGAGAAGCCCTCTAATTGCTTGGGTTTTGTCTGGCCTGGCCTTGTATTCACAGTCCAGGAGCAGATATCTGTTACTTGAACAAATGGATGGATATAATTGTGCTCTATACATAGTTTAATAAAAGAATGAATAGATTGAGTTTTGCAGGAAAAAAAATACCAAAAATGATCCTGGAATTTTAGGCATGAGTGACCAGGGATAGCTGTGGCCTAACAGAAATTAGTAAGTCAGAAGAAGGTTCTGATTTGTCAGGTTTCAGATATGGTGGATCTCTGGTGTGAGACATCAGTGGTGTGCGGGGGACAGGTAGAAATGAGTTCTGGGGCTTGGGAGAGAGATCTGGGCTGGATACAATAACTGATACTAGAATAGTTTGAACATTGGGAGACAGAAGGAGAAGTGGTTCAAGGACAAAAAGTAGGTTGAAAGGTGAGGATGAGAAAGAAAGAAAAATTTCCCATGAATGATAAAACTGAATAACTATAAGATTTCTAGATTTTCAAGTAATAAAATCATTCAGAAGGAATGAAAAGCTGTATAGGCCCTCAAGGTCAGTGCTACAGTTTATTCATTGACGTTGGTATGAAGTTACATTAAAATTCACAAAATAGCAGGGGAAGTCATTAATCTCGATTCTTAACAAGATACTCATTTTTTAATTAAAAAATTAACCATCTCCTTTTCTTTCTGCACTATACTGTGAAAGAACACAGAAAAATGTGTCCTTAAAAAACTAGATTTGAAGTCAAGCTGGGCTTGGATTCAAGTGCTAACTCTGCTACTCATCAGCTATTTGACCTTGAAAACTATCTTAACTGTTCTAAGCTTCAGTTTCTACATCTTTAAAGTGGGATGGGTAATAGTACTTTCCTCAGAGCATGGTTGTAGGGACTAAATGGGATGTATAAAAGCCCGTGACACCAGCAGGACACAAATAAACGGGTGTTAGCAGTTATGACTTGAAACACATCTTCATATCATGGCAATGTCCTCTGTCTCTGGAAGCCCTTGATTAAAATGGACCATACAACGTAAGGATATGGTTTGTGCAGCTATCTGGCAGGGATTGAATCCTGGCTCTGCATCTTACAGCTGGGTAACCTACGCAGTTATCCTAATCTCTCAATTTCCCTATCTATAAATGGAGAAAATAATAGCATTTCCTTCCCAAGAATTAAGGAGTTAATACATTTAAGGCTGGGTGATGGACATTAAGGAGGGCATGTGATGTAATGAGCACTGGGTAATATAAGACTGATGAATCATAGACCTGTACCTCTGAAACCAATAATACATTATATGTCAATTTAAAAAAACCATTTAAGGCTCTTAAAGTAGTCTCCCACATAAAAATTCTCTATAAATATTTTTAGAGTTTTATCATTATCATTATTACTATTAGCCATGTAGCCATTCTAAAGCAAGACACAATGCAAGTTTTATTTATTCCCTATTTGAGATGTCCTGGAACTATATCAGAAAGATTATCCTAAAATTCAACATGTCAAACTCAAAAAATTATTTCTGAGAACAAAGTCCGCAAATTTGCCCCAATCAAGGTAGCCAAGTTAATAGGAAATTATAGAAGACCACTTGTGGCACCAAGGAGCTCCCCAGTTTGTGCCACAGTTTTTCTATCTCCAGCTGTGAGACCCCCTCTCAGTCTCCTCGTCTCCTCGTCTCCTCTCTGCACACCCTAGTGGAGAGAGCTGATGTATACTCTGTGGAAAGATTTGAACAATAACCCACAGGGAGTTTGTTTGGGTTAGAGCTGAAGACTCTACATTAGGCATCAGGGAGCTGGCAGGACCTTGTAGGACTCAGAGGCCCAGTTAGAACACAGAATTGAGGGGACCGCAAAAATGAGATCCAGCATTGAGAACATCAGAGAAAATTATTCTGGGGGGAGGGAGCTTTAGAGAACAGAAGTGGTAGATGAGGTATTGCAGAGAAGCAGCCTGGAAGGATGTCAGGAAGGAGGAATTCCCACATCCTTCCTGGGATTGAACTATAAACCCAGTTCAGTAACTGGACCATTGAATCCCTGCTGGGCTGCACAGCAGCATTAAAGGTTCCAAGATGCCTTTCTGTATCTCCAGTGCAATAGCAAAACCCATAGACAGCCCCATCTCCAAGCTTGTCTCTGCTGCTGTGAGACTCCTCTGTGCCTCAGTTTCTCATATATAACATGGGAATCATAATAGGATCCACCTCATTAGGATTATTGGTGGACTACATATATGAATAGTGAGAAGAGAGCCTGGCACACATGTTTGCTATCAACATCATTGTTGTCATTGCATCATCATTACCAGGCGCAAGTCCTCAGAGGAAGCTTTAGTTCTCAAAGAGTCAAGTGTCAAAGTGAAGCCTTGGGGAAACAAAAGTGTGTTGGTTTAGAGCAGGGTCTTGTAGTTAAGCAGAGATCCCACTTCTCACACTTACTAGCTGAATGACCTAGGATAAGTTATTTATCACTTGAAGCCAGTTTCCTCATCTGAAAAAATGGGAATGATAATCATACCTACCTCACATTATTGGGAGGATTACATGATAGGAAGCATGAAGAACACACTTTGAACTGTGTCTATATATATCAAGTGATCCATAAATAATAGGCATTATTAAAATTGAGACCACAAACATCATTCCCAGCTGTAACTTGAGTGTCAAGTGGAGAAGCAGAGGCATAGAGCTGAACAGGGGTCCTGGGCCTCCAGAGTCAGACTCACATAAGGTGAGATTTGGAAAAGGCTGTCCAGTGCTACAGTGGTTTTTGCAAAAGGGTCTTGGCCTTCTACTCTGGGCTGTCAAAAGATCAGTAGCTAAAATAAATGTAACTCCTATGGCTAATCATGAGGGCTGTGTGGCTGCATATTATTGCTAGGCCAAGGGAGAGGGGAGGAGAAATGGGAGGGGGCACAGATTGCTTCAGGGTCACCCAAGAGGCAGTGGTTATTCTTTAAGGTGAGGTCATGGCCTCTATCTTTGGGGTAACTACACCCACATCCCTCATGACTAACACAAAACACTTTGCCCTCATTGCTGAAAAAAAAAAAGAAGATTCATAAGGGAATTAATAAACAAGCCAAAGAAAATTCTTGTCTGCCTTTTAATTATAGAAGAGTGATTGCTATGCTAATCATAATCAGCATCAAGGTCAAAAGTTTCCACCACTCTGGAATGAACATTTAGAAAATAAATTAACCAGAATACCAATGCTATTTCTGAACTCCAAGCTCACGTGGGTTTGAGATAGAATGCTATATCTTTTAAGAGGATCCATGTAATGCTGATACATTGATTGGATAAATGTCACTCCACAAACCTGCTAATGCTCAAGGTGGGGGGGAGGGGGATCCATTAGGAGGCCCATGAATTTGTGTGATTGCCTAGACTGCCAAGGTAAAGACTGGTAAAGACTGTTGTCTTGAGTAAGATCTCGCTTCATCTCTGGCAGGTGTCACTACAGGATGTGTTGAAAATACTTGGGTCTCAGGTTAATGTAAATGATGAAATATTAATGTATTTGAATAATTCTAATATATTTTCATTTCCTCATGGATATTGGTATTACAATAAAAATAATGCTTTAACGTCTATGATTTTACAAAGTTAGACCCCTACCTCACACCATATACAAAATAGATTACAATTGTAAGACAAGTCAAATAAGTTTAAGAATACTGATACAATAAAATATTCAGCCATAAGAAGGAATGCAGTACTGATACCTGCTACAACTTAGATGAAATTTAAAAATGTTGTACTAAGTAGGAGAAGCCAGACTCCAAAGTTTACACATATGATTCCATTTACATGAAATGTCCAGAATAGACAAATCCTTTGAGACAGCAAGCAAATTACTCATCACCAGGGGCTGGAATGAAGAGGGAATAGAAAATAACTGCTAATGGGTATGCGGTTTCCTTTGGGGTGATGAAAGTATTTTGAAATTAGATTGAAGCAGTGGTTGCACAATATTGTAAATCTTCTAAATGCCACGAAAAATGCACAATGGTTAATTTTATAAGAATTCCATCTCAATTTTAAAATGTTTAAAGGTATTAGAAAAAAATATAGGGTAATATTTTATAATCTTGGGGTGGAGGAGTATTTTTTAAGTAAGGCAGAGACCTCAAAGCCATCAAGCAAAAAAGGAACCAATTTGTACATATGAATTAAAAGCATCTGTATTGCCAAAGATACCATAACCAATGTAAAATAGACAAAAAGCATTCTAGAAGAAAGTGCCAGGAGACATTCAAGACTCTGAGAAATTTTCAAATATCACTGAGGGCTTGGACATCACCCTACCCTATAACTGATCTGATGCTTAAACCCCTCCTTCCATATCCAGTATCTCAGGATGCATTCCATCCTGGGGAGTTCCTCCCTTCTGCAGATGGCCTAGTCCATATTCAAGTAGCTCTACTGTCTTGAAAATGTTTTCTTATGTTGAGTCAGATTGTCCTGCCTAAGGATCCCAGTAGCTGAAATGGTTTTAGAGCACAGGCCTTACATTCAGAGAGATTCAGGTTTGTGCCCTGACTCACCATTTACCACTCTGTAATCTTGTGCAAGTTGCTTAACCATTCTACACCTCTACATTCCTTCATCTGTAAAAAGGTCATGTGTCCCTCACTGAGATAGTCAGGAGAATTAAGTTAGATCATGTCTGCCAAATGCCTAGCAGAGATCTTGGTACATTTTAGGCTTCAGTAAATGGTGGCTGCTTTGATTAGTTCCAGAGACATAAACAGAAAATGGTTTCAGTCCTAAAACATGGCACTTTTGATTCACTCATTCACTCTTTCCTCCCTCCCTCCCTCCCTTCCTTCCTTCCTCCTTCATCTAAAGACCTTACCTTAGCTACAAGGTCCTATATACAATGAGGCCTCACACCACCCAATCTTTCTGCTAACTCTCTTACTTTACCACTCACCCGTTCTCCCTTCTGACTTGTCCATTTTAGCCACATTGGCCTCCTTGCTTTTCCCTCAACATATTGGGCATGCTCCTACCTCAGGGCCTTTGCTCTTATTGTTGGTTCTTCCTGGAATACTCTTCTCACCAGTCACTCACTTCCTTCACTTATGTGTTCACATGTCAGCCAACAAGAGAAGCTGTCCTAGACCATAGCGGTACCACCCATCATTCTCAGTCCTCCTCACTCTGTCTTATTTTTCTTCAAAGCACGGCATCTATCTATTTGTTTATTGTCTGCCTCCCTCAATTAGAATGTAAGTCTCATAATGATAGGGACTCTTTTTTCTCCTTTGTGGTTTCCAGTACTTGGCGAAGAACCTGGCACACAGTAGGCACGCTATAAATAATGGTTTAGTGAATATGTTAACCAAAATATGTGAGTACGTACTGTGAGCCAGGTGCGCTCATGCAGAGGAGAACAGCAAGGTGCTTTCTGCTTCAGTTATAGCAATCCTATCCTGACACAACATGGTTTTAACAAGCCAGCTACCAGACTGTCATAGTAAATGTTGTTTATGTACAAGGCATCTTTATGCTGAGGGTAATAAAACAGCCCTACAGTGCCAAAATCCTCAAGTTGAGTGACTGGTTAACTGTTACACCATAAATAATTTGAGTTGGTGAGAAATATTCTCACTTCAGTGTGAGGCGGTATTCTGTCACTTCTCTGGATTCCATCTGACACGTTGGATTATTATAGATTAAATAAGCAATCCTAAATGGACTGTGGCCTAGCAACACAGGCCTGAGACAAAGGGGATGGGACCCAAAAAAACAGGGGGTGTGGCAATGTGGCCATGGTCAGGCTCAAAGCTATATTCATTATGTGTATTTGTGAAGGCAACAACACTTAACCCCTGCTTTGTCCCCCTCGGGGTGCACTGAGCATGCTGTGATGACGAGGGCACTCACGGTGACTGTCCCCAGGGACTGGAAAGTGACTCTCCATTCTCTCCTGCTGCTACTTGTGGCCATGTCTTCACACCAAACTGCTGACTTGACAGTGAATGTTTCATGTAGGCAGCATTTTTAGCATTTCAGAGTTGGAACAAGACAGACCTGGATTTGATTCCAGGCTCTGCTGTCTTCTAGCTATGTGACCTTGAACAAGTTAGTTGACCTTTCTAAGCCTCTGTTTCTACAACTCTAAAAGGGGATGAAAATTCTGATTTCATTATTAAGGAATAAACACGATAATGCACATAAAGCATTTGGCAAGGTGCCTGGCACCTTGCAAGGGTCCAGTTATCACAATTGTGGTTGTTCAAATGATTTAAGAATCTCCTCCCATGTCCTAAATGGATGTTTGCTTGCTTGTATGTCACATAAGAGGAACATGATACAATGCAAGACAGATGTGGGAATGTTTCACTGACTTCCTAATACCAGAAAACAGTGTAATTAAAATAGTCTTCAGGAATGCATTCAGGGAGCAAAGAATCCCTATGGAATAAATATGACTCAGTGATGCTCCCAGTCAGTTATATGCCAACCAATTCCATTAAAGTTTGAACCATGTCAAATTAGTGATTCACAGTTATGGGATGGACATGGTCTAGCAAGACAGCCAGTCTAGAGGTTGGAGGATGAGGGCTCTACATCACCCCTACATAGCCTTGGGAGGCCCCTTCTTCTCTGAGCCTGTTTTCTCAGTTGTACATTACAGGCATGCCATCCAGACATTTCACTTTTAAACAGCCCTAGAATAGCATGTACCCTAGATGCCCGTTATTAGAAACAGACCCAATACCTAAATTACTCCTTGTAACGAAGAGATCTCTAGCATGCATTCTAATAATTGAGGATTACTATTAAAATAGGATGCAGCACATGGCAACAGGCAGGAACACCAGCATTTTTGTTCATTTCTCTTCCCCCTCTGGAGAATTGAATTATCTGAAAGGTGAATTGTTTGAAAATGCCCACGTTTGCATACAGACTTTGATTTTATTCCTGTATTTATTCTAGTTTGGTGGTCCTCAAGCTGTAGTTTGTAGAAGATTTGCTATAGACCATTAATGATATAAAGTAAACATTTTCTACTTCCTAGGTATTTAAGGGATTTTTAATAGTATTTTGCCCAACACACATTTTTTTGTCTGACTTTAGAACATAACCTCCCAGTAGTGTAGGGCCCCACAAGGAAAAGAAAACACTGCACCAGATTGTTTCTATTGTTTCTTTCCTGCCTGAAAATAAAGGTGATGGTGTAGGGGCTATTTTAGAGGAAGATACAGAAAATCAAATTAGGTCATATCTGTAAAACCACCTGGCAAGCTGTTTCAAAGGAATGTTAGTTGCTGGAACTGCCTGGGGGCAGGTTGTAACACAGATATTTTTGAAGCATCTGAGCTGCACCCCAGATCTGCAGCTGGGATGGGAGAGTGACCTGGATAGGGCTGGCTTTGAAAATGCTGATGGAGGAGGCACAGTTGCCGGAGATAGGGGCGGCCGGCCTGAAGAGCAGAACTGGGAAAGGAAGGTGGGGTGTGAACACTGCTGGCAGGAACCTATAGGGCTGGGCAGTTGAAGAAGGGTTCTATTACTTTTTCCCTAGCCCCAGAGGGCTAGGAATTCGGGAGGTGGGTGAGTATGGGAGAGTCTTCAAGAATCTATCCTAAAACCTGGGTGTGTGGCTCCCAGGCATCTAATGGACATGTGTCCCCATAACTGTCCCTTTCTCTTGCCAAGAAGAACCCTGTTCAATTACAGGTGTGGGCATGTGCCAAGAGGGGACCTCAGCCCCATAGGGAGCAGCACCTTAGAGGGCCATTGAGGCCAGTCCCTGTCACACAGCAGCATGTGTTGCCAGGCTGTCAGGGTCTGGATACTTGGACACCCCTCTGATTTGAGCTCTCCAGAGAGTTCTAGGCACTGTCACGGCAGATCTTCTGATATAGGTTCAAGTCCTATTTGCTAATTCCTAGCTCTGTCATGTGGAGATGTGAATAACAGCATGCAACTGTGGTAGGAAAATGAGCTTCTCAGCATTTTGAACAGAGCTTGTGGCAGACCTACCATTCAGGATGAGGGGGACGCTTCTCTGAGACTGGATTTGGTTCAAGAACCAGAGGAATCCAATGTTTATACACATTCCTGCAAACAGAAGCACAAAGGTTGTTATATACTCCTTGAAGTGGTGACATAAGCATCAAATGTAAAAGGGCTGTGGCCTGACTGTGTGTGTGTGTGTGTGTGTGTGTTGAGGTAGGGCATCTCTTCATGCCAATCCAAGGTCCCCCAGAAACACTATACTGACTCCATGGGTTGGTATGAAAATTAAATGAAACCATGAAAATAAAGCATTGAGCATGGTCTCTGGAATACAGAAAGTGTCTAATTAATGAGAGTTTTTGCTGTTGCTGTTGCTGTTCATCCAGTGGAATTTGCTGGGAGGGAGAGTGAGTTGAAAGAAGATAAACCAACCCAGTTAAGGATCTGATTCCCCTCTCATTACCTAAATCCCTGAGGATCCCAGGAAAGCCAACACTCTGGTGTCTGTCTAGAATGAGGCTCAAGCTCAAGATCCCTTTTCTTTCCTTAAGTTGTGGCCTCTCTTACTTAGCCTTGAAAGATGTTTAGCAGAGTTTGGGAGAGAGTTGAGCAGAGTGGCCCCCACGGATCTCAAATGGCAAACACCCCTTCATCCCAGGACTGACTCTGCCTGTGTGTTCCATCACTTTTCACCTGTTTTTCAGAAATGAAGAAGTCTTTCCCCTCATCCTGTGACTTCAGGAATTCCTTTCATAGTTCAGTGCCTGCATGCATGACATGAAATGGTGTTACCATTATCTTTTATTCTGCTGAAACACAAACACAAACCAGACCCAAGGCCCATGCATTTCTTGCTAGCCTATCAGGATGTGCTGTCTCCCCAGACTGAACTGACAATATAAAAGGCTTTGCCCTTGTCTGTTTGCTGGTTCAGTCTCTGACAGCAGTATCTTGTTCCCGGGCCACGGACTTTTTCCTGGCAGTCCAGGTCATAGCAGAAGCAGGAGCTGACATGGAATGCATACAGAACCTAGACAGGTCCATCTTCCAGTTGACAGGTATCCAGCCCATCAAACTCCTAGGAAATCTCTTTCTTAATATCTCTTCTTTATTAGTTAAGTGTTTGAATTGGGTTGTAAGCAACGGAGCCCAAGTCTGGCTGAACTATGCAAAAGATTAGCATTGACTGTAAGAAGAGAAGGGTGGCTCTCAGAATTGAGAAAAAAGGACAGGCAGGCCTCAGAAAGGACAGACTGGAACAGGCACGGGGTTGAGTTAGCAGAAGGGCAGCCATTGGGGCGTATCTGCGCCATGCTGCTCATTATCCAGGTTCCCTGGAGATAGATTGATTGACCCAATGGGTTCACAGGCCCAGTGGACATTGGAGTTGTCCCCACAAGAAATCTAATTACTGTTACCAGAGAGGCAGTGAAGGGGCTGACCAGAGAAGGCAAGGGACAGCAACCAGCCCTTGCCCTGAGATTCTCTGGTGTCATTCAGCACATATCCTCCAGACCAGGTCAACCGGGACAAGGGAGGAACACTTTTCAGCGCCGCCATCCCTCAGAGAAGAAGGTAGGGATCTTCCATGGGGCCCGAGCAGTCTTCAAAAGGGGGACCTAAATTTCTGTACATTCCACATCACTCCCTCAAGCCCCACAGGACTTAAATCTGTTGTCAATTTCTTTCTATCTAACCTCAACCTCTTTGGCTGTTGAGTGAAAAACTTTATCATGAAACACAATCTACAGGGCAGGGTGGATCAGGGGAAGGAATCCTATGTTTACAGCCCAAAGGTCTGCCTCTCTTCTGAACCTGTTTTCTGGTATATGAAACGGGAAGGGCCATTTCCTGTGCTACCTCACAGGAAGGAGGAGAGAATGAGTGTACTTGAAAATTCTTTGCAAACTGTGAATGTGATGTGTCTGTGAAGAGAAAACCTGATCAATATTCAGGAACAACAGTGAGTGTGGATGTGTTTCATCAAAAGACAGGCCATCTGGAGAACAGTGGAGGAAAGAAACAGCAATCCAAGTAAGTGTCCTATACCTGAAGACCAAATTTCAAGAATTTTTTAGGGATTCAAGCAAATACTGGAAAGCACAAGAGGGGAGGAACAAAAGAAGAAATTAATTTGAGATAAAGAGCTTAGGAATCAGATATCTTCCATTCGTGTGTTTGTTTATTCATTTAATAAACTGAGTACCTGTTACTTGACAGACATGAATTCAGGGGAGACAGAGATGAATAAAGGCTAATTTCCTTTCTAAAGTCCTAAGAAGCAAGGAAGAAAGTTGGGAGTTGTGTCCCTAAGGAATATTTATAGGGTATGCTAAAATAGAGGCAGTCACCTTGATTTCTTTTTTAAGAAACAGGAAAAAAAGAGGTGATAGAAAATATTGAGATGTCGGGACGCCTGGGTGGCTCAGTCGGTTAAGTGTCTGCCTTCGGCTCAGGTCATGATCCCAGGGTCCTGGGATCGAGTTCCGCATCGGGCTCCCTGCTCCGCGGGGAGCCTGCTTCTCCCTCTGCCTCTGTCTCTCATGAATAAATAAATAAAATCTTTAAAAAAAAAAAAAAAAGAAAATATTGAGATGCCTTAACACCTTGGCTTTTTGGTCTGTGAACCTCTAAGGCCGAACCTGAGTTCCCTCCCCAGAGGAGGATCCCTGAGGGTATCTCTTTCATTCACTAAGAGTTACCAAGTTCCCATAAAGTCAGGGGTAAGTCATCCCAGCTTTAGAGGCTGAATGAAAATTTGAATAAATTTCCCTTGTCTTTGAAGCTAAACAAAAGTGCCCTAACTTTGGAATCAACTGTAATATTACCACCCATGGCGGGGTGGTGTGTGTATAATATATGAGTGAGTGGATTTCTTTAATTAAGAAATTAGCATAGATTGGACTGAAGTGTATCTTGATCTAAAGAAAGCCATTGGGGGGTACCTGGGTGGCTCAGTTGGTTAAGCTTCTGCCTTTGGCTCAGGTCCTGATCTCAGGATCCCAGGATCTAGCCCTGAGTTGGGCTCCCTGCTCAGTGGGGAGTCTTCTTCTCACTCCCCCTCTGTTCCTCCTCCCTCCTGCTTGTGTTGTCTCTTTCTCTCTTATGTTGTCTCTCTCTCTCAAATAAATAAAATCTTAAAAAAAAAGAAAGAAAGAAAGAAAGCCATTGGAACCCCAAGCTAGTTTTTGCAGGTCTCATTCTGTCTAGAGGCGAAGACTCAACTAAGAGAGATGATTTTAATTTCCATGTTGTTAGGGAAACATTTAGGGTCACAATGTACTTATCAGAAGCAGTTAACAATTGACAATCACTATAATTGTTCAGCGACTTTCTGAGAATGAATCTAACTGCCTCTATAATACCTTTGATCATGCCATTCTCTAAGAATGGAGATGATTGATTGTTCTATTATTTGACCAACCAAAACTCATGACAGGCAACGTCATATATGTGTCTTTATAGTTCCTGGTCTAATGAAAAGTGTAATTAAACCAAAAGGAACTTTCACAAATGAGTGCTTAGGGACTGATGCAGAAAACTTTTAGAAGTGTGTGTGTGTGTGTGTGTGTGTACATGTGTGAGTATCTGTTTAACCAAAGCAATTTGGACCAGCTAAAGAATCCCTTGACAGTGTTAAACCACACAATAAATTAGAGTGAGCTGTCTTCTGTAGCTTCATGTGAGTGATATGAGCATATTGACAGTAGGATTGAGCCTGTGGGATGGGAATGTGATAACAGGACTCCTTACAGTAAGATGCTTGTGATTGCAACATTTTAAATGGAATGTTTAATTACCTTTGGCTCTTTTCCTTTTCTAATCTCCCCTCCCTTCTCCTTTTGGCCCAGTAGGGAAATATAACACAATGAAGAATATTTTAGAGAAGTAGGGGAAAAAATAAAAGCCCTTAAAAAAAAAGAACAAATTAGCACATTAATGCTCCAAACACAAGTAAAGCCCATTATCCTTTTATATTTAAAATCAGTTTGCCTTGTTGTATTTGACTACTATTTTATCACAAATAATCACCTCAATTTGGTGCCTTCTGTGTTCTTCAATCCATTGCAACTAAAATCCCACTTAAGATTTTAAGTAAATGAAAAATTCCATCAACTTGCCGAGAGTGCGGTCTCAATTAGTGTTAATGGAATTTCATTTTATGCAACCTTATGGATATTCTGATTTGCTAGTTTAGTCACTTTAAGTGGGCAATGGAAGCTCAAGGATGTTAACATAAAGCAAATCAAACATGACAGTTTTTACTATGCTTTTACACTGATGTTTAAAGTCAAAAAATAACATCCTTTAAATTTTGGCAAAAACAATTCTCATGAGAACTTTGCTGTGTATGGGTGAGACAGCTGACCTTTTGGGGATATTCACTCTCAATATTTGAGCAACCAACATACAACATAAAAATATCCACTGCCAGCTCACTATCATCCCCTGCAAATTCCCCTCCAGAGATTCCCCAGATCATAAGGAAGAGGCAGTGGTACTGAGACTCAGTGATGAATTCCATGGGCCACTGAGGCTCAGTGACTTAAAAACTTGGCTGTTTCTTCCAGGCACAGTGGTGCAAGTGACAGCAGTTCTCTCTCTTGACCAGGATAGGATTGTGGTAATTGTTGGGAATCCTGTTAATCAAACTGTTACTAGCTTGGAATATTTATGGTCTTTCAAGTCTCATTTGTGTAAGGAAGTTACCTGTTCCCAGCTTCATCAGCCATGTGGCCAGCCCTTCTCACAAATGAGAGCTGTTTTGGGGAAGGAAATAAAAGCTGTCTCGGGATGTTTCAGAGAAGCCATGAAGTGGATGAACCTTTGTGATGCGCCCTAGAAAGTCCTAGCCTGATGTTCCTGGGACAGATTCATAGTCTGTTGCTCACAGGTCTCTCTGCTACTGTTGACTTTTCTAGATAAAACAACAGAAATGAAGCCACTTCACAGTCTTACTTGTCCAGACTCTGGACTCAAGTTTGGGATTCAGATAAAAATTTCAAAGGCTTTTCCTGTTTCTGAAGTTGCTTACCAAGGAATATAAGATAGGTTTAAACATGCAATTTGTGTTCTCATAATGAGATATTTCTATAAGAGGTACAATGAGGCAGGAGGGTTGAGACCAAGCTTTGCCATATTATGACTTTGGATCTCAGCTTCCTCCCCTGTAATGTGATTCAGTGAGATGTCATGGAGACGTGAAGTGACAGTTCATATCATTGAAGGAGAAAGAGTGGCTGGTGCACTGGGCTGACAGCCAGGAGACCTAGACTCCACTTTGGCCCTAGAGAGCTGGCTCTGGGTCTTGGGAGGCTACTTCATTTCTCTGAACTTTTTCTTCATTTTTCCAAATGAGAGGCTGGGACCAGGTGTCCCTGCTCATCTGGTGACTGTTACCATTTTTTATCCACTCTGCTTGGAAAGTCAAGTTTCTGAGTCCTTAGTGTTTTCCAGTGGGTGGAGTGGTGGTGGAGCAGCAGGGTTTTGGAATCAGCTGTGTCTGAGTTCAAGTTTGGGCCTCACTACTCTTAGCAATATGGCAGTGGGGTAGATACTTAGCATCTCCATGCCTCTGTTTCCTCCTACATGGAGATCATGATGATGTCTTCTCATAGGCTGACATGAGGATGAAACTTAAATTAGTAGAGGCAAGGCACTTAGTACAGTGCCGGCCACATAGTAAATGCATGTCTTAGTGTCTTGGGGCTACCTTAACAAATTACCACAATCGTAGATGCTTCAAACAACACACATATATTATCTCACAGTTTTCTATGTTAGAAGTCTGACATGGGGGGCACCTGGGTGGCTCAGTCAGTTAAGCATCTGCCTTCGGCTCAGGTCATGATCTCAGGGGCCTGGGATTGAGCCCGGCATTGGGCTCCCTGCTCAGTGGGGAGTCTGCTTCTCCCTCTGCCTCTGCCCCCCTTGTGCTTGCTTACTCTCTCTCTCTCTCAAATAATCTTAAAAATAAAAAAAAGTCTGACATGGGTTTCAGTGGGTTAGAATCAAGCTATTGGAAGGCTGTGTTTCCTTTTGAAACCTGTCACGAGCTGAGTTGTGTCCCCCAAAATTCATATGTTGAAGACCTAACCTCTAGCATCTCAGGATGTAATATTTGGAGATAAGGTCTTTAAAGAGGTGATTATATTAAAATGAGGCTGCTAAGGTAGGTCCTAACCCAGTCTGGTTGGTATCCTTCTAAGAAGAGGAAATTTGGACATACGGAGAAATGCCAGGGATGTGCGTACACCGAGGATGGCCATGTGAGGACATGGCAAGAAGCCACCATCTGCAAGCCAAGGAGAGAGGCCTCCAGAGAAACCAAACTTGCTGGCAATTTGATCTTGGATTTCCAGTCTCCAGAACTGTGAGCAGATAAATGACTATTGTTGCAGCCACCCAGTCTGCAGAATTGTATTATGGCAGCCCTACCAAACCAACACAGAACCTCTATGGGAGAATCTATTTCCTTGTTATTTCCAACTTTTAGAAGCCACTCATATTCCTTGGCTTGTGGCCCTCTTGCTCCATCTTCAAAGCCAGCAACAATGGGTGGAGTTCATCTCACACTGCAACACTCTGACCTCCTCTCCTGCCTCTCTCTCTACCTATCAGGATGTTTATGATTACATTAGGTCCATCTGAATAACCAAGCATAGTCTCCTTATCTTAAGGTCAACTAATTAGCAAGTTCCATTTTTGAACTTAATTCTCCCCTGTCATGTAACATAACATATTCATAGGTTTCAGAGATTAGCATGTGGACATTTGGGGGAGGGGGGCATTAACCTGCCTACCACAACGTTCAGTTAATTTTAGCTATTATATGGAATGGAAATTTTGCCCCAGCTTTACTAACTTCAGCACTGGAATGGAAATTACCAAAGAATTAAATTTCACTGAGTAGAAACTGGGGAATCATGCTCATTCTGTAGTTTGCCTTTGCTTCCTCCAGTACAGCACAAGCTTCTGCTGACATAGGACTCCTGGTGCATAGAGTAAGTGATGTTCCAATGAGCTGGAATTTTAGCATTCTGATTCAGCTGATATTTCTAGCAAACTGTTGACCTAGTACTGTTTATTTAGGGGTTTTTTGGTCTTGGTGGAGTGGCAATTCAAGTCAAAATTTGTCATGCCATTTCTCATACATCTGCTGCTTTTACCTTTAGAAAAGGGTTTTCAATGTTTATGGGGTGACCAAGGTTTTATGGTTTCCATTGAATATTTGGCCTCAATGTGTTCAGAGAAACAAAAAGCTCAGATTTTAGAAAACCTGATGATTGTATCCTTCAAAAGTGCTCCTAGGCCTAAGTGGCAGAAACGCAACTAAAAGTGGCTTAATCTGAAATGGGAAGTTGTTAGTTAATGTAACTACAAAATTTTGAATGGATCTGAGTTCGAGTTTGACTAGATCCAGGGACCGCACAGTATTGGGAGGATTAGAATCTCTCTATCCCCATCTTTATGCTTCCTTTGCACCTACATTGGCGTCACTCCAGGGAGAGACCCCTCAGAACTCTGGGCCCTGGCAAAGGCCTCGGATTAGCCTTATGGCAAGCAAATCCAGTGCAGACAGAGCTCTTCTTCCTCCAAAATCCAAGCCAAGTCATTGGATTGAGTTTTCTTAGATCAGTTTATGTCATGAGACCACCTCCAAACCAAATCAGTCTGACCAGGAGACACAGTGCAATGCTTGGCCAGGCTGAGGTCAAGGCCACCCTGGAGGCCTGTTCAGCTCCACCCCAAATACATGGATGGAGAATGAGGAAAATGATTCCCAAGGAAAATCAAAATGACGTTTCCAGAAAAGGTGTATTAGATATGCACTATGCAAAACTAAGTGATGTCAGGTGAGGTTTTTTTGCTTCTCTGGAAAATGGAGCTTGTTATGTCTTCTGTCTTATTTGGACACAAAGTATCCCCTGCTGGAAAGTGGAGAGACTCTCCCAGAAATGTATGGGTGTTGGGACAAATGACACAGACACCAGAAGATGTGAAATAATGTTTATTAATCACATATAAATAGCCATAGGATTTCCTGAGAAGGGCTCAGATTCTACTCAGAAGGAAGCAAGAAGAAGGAGGGAGAATCAGGTGGCTTTGGAGTTTTTTGGGTATTTAAGGGGTAGGGTTGGGGTAAGGATTTCCTGTAAAGGCTGGGGTTGAGTAGTGTGAAAGCCCCTTCCAGGGCCTGAGCTTCCTCATGGACTTGCCCAGATGTGGGGCAAGTCATAAACGGGGAGGAATGGGGTCTGAAAGCTATCAGTGTCAAACCTCAAAAATGGACTTAGACTCTTAATTATACTTTCTTCCCCTACTTTGAGGAAAAAACAAAAACAAACCCAAAGAAGTTAAGGGTTTGAAATCCTGCCTACCTAAAACAAGGCTTGACTCCCAGCATTTGTTTCTGATCAGTGTTGGAAAGGGAACCTATGGAAATTTTCCAGGCCACTTCCTATTAGTGGGTCTTATAATACACATAGGAAATGGGTATGTTTTGCACATGTGAGTTTCAAACAATAAGCGACAACAATGTATCTTTCCTCAAAGGAAAATGGTTATCATGGAGATAAAGCAAAGATAGCACTAAGCTCTGGTGGCTGCATGCTTGGCATGGTGCTAGGATTGATATTTATAGAGATAAATAAAGCCTAATGTTCCTGTCCACAAGGAGCAGGTGAGGTGGTTCATGAGATCACTGCACAACTCCAAAGAGCCTCTAAGTGCGAGCGGGGTCTTGCAGCTTACATACAAGTGGTGTAGGAGGTGGTGACACATTATTTCTGACTGAGGACATATTGCTACCAGGGGATGTTTTAAAAAGGTGATTTTTCAATATGATGCTTGACAAGCTAGAAGCATGTCAATGCTCTTAAGACTGGATGGATAGATAGAACAGGTTAAAAAAATATCAATTATATGACCATGCAAAAGAGCAAACTAGTGTACTCCACATCCTGAAGGAATCTCACAGATAGTTCATTGAGCAAAAAAGTCCATTCAGTATGATTCCATGCATATGAACTTCAAGAACAGGCAAAAGTAATCTATGAGAATAAACGTAAGCAATTACTTCAGGGTAGATGTGGGTAGTGACTGGGAAAGTGCACAAAGTAGCCTTTGGGAGGTGGAAAAGGAGCTGTAAATGTTCTCATCCTGACTTGAGAGAGATTACAAAGGTGCATATATGTAAACATTCATAAACTGAGCTTTAAGATTTGTCACTTAACTGTATGTGCATTTTATCTAAATGAAAAGGAAAGAAAAAAAGGCAGAAATACCCTAACAGTGAAAGCCAAACTTATATGCATGTGGAAGGCTGAATAATGGCCCCT
This sequence comes from Mirounga leonina, assembly GCF_011800145.1. NCBI lineage: Eukaryota > Metazoa > Chordata > Mammalia > Carnivora > Phocidae > Mirounga > Mirounga leonina. The sequence continues at coordinate 32,049,577 of NW_023270855.1, read as the reverse complement.
GAAAGATGTCCACGTCTTCATCCCTAGAATCTGTAAATATATTACCTTAGGTGGCAAGAGAGACTTGACAGATCATGATGATTTTGAGGATCTTGAAATGGGGAGTTTAACCCAGATTATCCAGGTGGTCTGATGTAATCATAAGGAAGCATTGTAAAAGGGAAGGGGGAGAGTCAAAAGCAGAAGGGGGAAATGGGAGAACAGAAGGAGAGGTGCTAGTGATGATCTCTGAAGATGGAAGAAGGGGCCATGAGGCCAGGAATACAAGTGGTCTCAAGAAGCTGAGGGAAAAAAAAAAAAAAAAAAAAAAAAGAAGCTGAGAAAAAAACAAGGAAACAGATTCTCCCTCAAACCTCCAGAAGGAATGCAGGCCTGCTGAGACCTTGATTTTAGTCCACTAAAACTGATTGATTTCAGACTTCTGACCCACAGAACTATAAAATAATAAATTTGTGTTGTTTTATTCCACTAGGTTTATGATAATTTGTTACAGCAGCTATAGGAAACTCATACAGTAAAAATTATTTGGCAAGGAGAGAATTACACCTGTATGCTCTTTCTAATCTCAATTCATCTTCATAACTGCCCTTTGAGGCTGATACCATTATTTATCATCATTTTGTAAAGGAGAAAAGTGAGGCTCAGACAGTTAGATGTCCCCCAAATAAAAGAAGTGGAAAAGCTATGATTTGGGTGCAGCCTCTAGAGCTCAAGATTTTCATCAGTCAGTTTTGCCCTTACCAAGCAGAAGAGCCAACAACAGCAAAGCTGCAGAGGTCATGGTTTGGAGGAAACCAGAGTGCAAACCATGCCCCAGGAGCAATCCCATGGCTTCCTTTCTAGTGGGCATGTTCTGCCTTCAGAGCTCTAAACCTGGCCTCCTCTACAGTCCATGGCCATGAGGAAGACAGTATGGATTTGTCAGGTTGCTATAAAAGCTTTGGTGACTGGAGACTTGTTTCAGGACCATGGCGAGCAGTTGAAGTATTTCACTTGTGCCCACTGGGCATCACATTTCATGAAGATGGCGTTAACTAAGTTCACTAAAAAATAAGTCTCTCCCTGAATGTCCTGTACTGAGCTGCTGCTGTCACTTATATTCATGGACACACATGTATATGTGTTTGGTTTTATTAGGGAGTTATACCAACTTATTGGCCCTGTCTCCCCAAATCCTAGGAGTCTACCAGACCCATCTCTATTTTCCAAATGGGTAGTCAGAAGATTGTTCAACTGACCTATACAGAGAATTACATCAAGTAATACAGGAGCCAAACCTGTGATGCTGGTTTTTGGAGCTCCATATTCAACGCAACTGAGAATAGGATATGACTTGCCCAGTTAACTGAAGGAAGTGCTCATTTTTCTCTAAGCCTTTTGAATATTTTTGCCAGATGATGGCTCTGCTCTCTACTTTGCTCAAAGAAACACACTTGTTAAGACTGAGGGCTTTGGGGGCAATCTGAATACCAGCTCCACCTCCTAACAGCTGTGTGACCATTGCAGACCACCACCCTTCAATATATGTCATGTATCTGAAACAGAATGTTTTCACTGTTCCAAACTCAGAAAGGATGTCAGATCTTTCAAGAACTTCAGAGATCATCTAGTCCAATTTCTACATTTTATAGGTGGAGAAATTGGGCCAAGAACAGAGGTGAGTAGGCAAATGGCCAAGAGAGGAGTGGGTGACCATTCCAACTGTATGGACAACTGTCAGTGCAAGGTTGGCTGATCATGAAAAAAGCATTACCGTCAGAAGCATTTCCGGTAGGCTATTAAGATCTATGATATGGTAATCATTTGAACAACTATGGTTATTAGTCTTATTTGCAGACACCGTGTTCAATTATGCAGAGCATTCAAGTGCAACAGTCCCATGGAAATTTCTCAGCCATCAGTGCAGAGAGACTATTTTAAATGAATATATTCAGTGGTTTCCTCAGACCTACTTATCATACACAGGAGACAAACTTCCCATGGAAAATCAGTTCACTACAAGGGGAGGCATGGGAGCTTTAAAACACTTCTTATTGCACAGTAGCCAAATAGTTTTTTGAAAAAATAATCTTACCCTCTTGCCTTCCAGGCTGTCCAGAAGGCTTATGCAAATCTCCAAGTAAGCAGAGGTTAGTTTCTTGGACTTGTCCTAGGGAGCATCCCTATACAGAGAAATCAATACCTCATTATCCATGGAGCCCTCCTGATGCTCACGGGCTGGTTTTATGTATTTATTTGCAATGTGAAGGGAAGCAGGCCTAAAATAAATACTTATATAGAGACCACAGCATGCATATCACACACATACCCAATTCAATAACTACATTATATAGACACTCCTCTGGAAATCTCAGGACTCAAAATATTCTGTTGGATTTCAGACACCTGCCAGAATCACTGCTCTCACTATTGGAGAATTTTGCCAAAACTTGCCAAGATTCTCCTTTTTCTGGTTGTGTTTTCTCATATCTCTGCTGTGGACTGTGACTAAGCCAGGGCCCCTCTAATGAGTCTTGAATGAGGCCTCTTCCCATGGGGAGCTTGTCAAAGTTTAGGAAGGTTTGACCATAGAACAAAAAGGACAGGGCATCCTACCTGGGACTTGGAGGGTATTTTTCAAAACGATTTCAAACTGGCCTAAGTGGTACAAGGGGGTGAGGGATGGGGCTTGGGGTTGACCTCTCAGTTGAACAAAATGCATTCTACTGATGAGTGTGGCTTCAGTGAAAGACCAGAAGGCAAAGCTCTGGATTTGGCTTTGTGTCATAGGGTAAAGGGTCTTCAGTTCCCTGGGCCCAGAGCCTGGAATGATAAGCTTTCTAAGCCTGTGCACTCGGCTGAAGAAAAGACTCTGCAGCCAGAACAGAAATCTTTTTTTTTTTTTTTAAAAAGAGCCTTTACTGCAGATTCCTTTTAGCCTAGAAAGAATTTCGTTCAATGAAGAGTCCATGAATGGGACCTCTGGGGAAACACCTTAAAATAGATCTGGATATTCACACATGGCCTGTCCTTTGGATAAGCTCACACACAGATTTTAGAACTACCTTTACCATAAAGATCACATCTTTTTATACCTTCACATGCTCCCTCTGTCAGCCTCTAGCCTTGGTCTGCCCATTGCATTAGGGATTCTTGAGGTTTTCTTAGCAAGTGAAGAATGGTGATAGGATGTCTCCCATTACCCAGGAGCTTGTCCACCTTATGAATATACCACTTAGTTTGGATGCACTGGTATAGCTTTTCAGTCCTGGAGAAAAGACATGGGAATACTTATTATTCTAAGGACTTTTGTTTTTTTAGTTCAGTTGAGCAGTTTCTCTGTCCTTTAAGAAGTCCTGTGCTCCAAGTTTGCATCCCACTTAATGTACAAAGGCAGCTCTGGGATAGTGGGTGAGAATACTGTACTGCTGTTAGTTCTTTATTCATTTATTCAATGAGTATATTCTTATTCATAATTTACTATGTGCCCCTTTGCTAGTGCTATGCATATAGAATCAATAAGGGAGTCCATTCCTTGCCCTCATGAAGCTTCCTTGCTTTCTAGTGATGGAGATGGAGTAAGCACATGTGATGCTCTCTGGATGTGATAAGAAGAAGGAATAAAATAAGAAGGAGACAATGTCAGCACTGTGGAGGAGTCTCACTAGATTGTGGGCACAGAAGGTCTCTTGGAGGAGGCAGTACTTAAGCTGGGACTTGAACCTTGAGAGAAAACTACCTAAGACTAGAATCAAGAAAAGAACATTCCAGACAGGAAGACAGCAAATGAAAAGGCACTGTGGCAAGAGAGAATGTGGTGTATTTGAGATTAGAAAGAGGAAAAGCTGTTTAGTAAAAGGGGAACCTAGCTAGGAAAGAGGAGCACAAATGTCAGAGAGGTGGGAAGAGGAAAGATCCTAGAGAAGCTTGTAGTCTGGGGACAGGCATTTGTGTTTTATTCTGTATACAGTAGGAACCATTAAAATGTCTTAAGTGGGAAATGATGGGCTCTGCCTGATACCTTTCAGTGAAATTTGATTCATGCAGAGGATAAATTAGAGCATGGAAGCCAGGAGGAGGGGCTGGGAGACTGTCCCCAAAGTTAGACCAATGGTGATGGTGGTTTGGTCTAGGGCAATGGTAGAGGAAGAAAAACAGAGAGACAAGTAGAAAGATAGAGGGGCAGACTATGAGTCCAGAGATGCACTAAGCAAGGTGATGGCTTTGGTGTAGGAGGGATCCCCAAATGTTAGCTTAGTGGACCGCATGAAATAGTTGTTAAATGAAGGTTTGATCTGAAATGAGTCACATTTGGAGTTTTAAACTCAAATTCAATCTTTGCTTCTTATGCATCTTTAGGCTCTAGGGGAGGAAAATTAATTTCCCCACTATTCTTCTAGGTTCTTGGCTGAGACCCCCTTCCCCCATAATAAAAAGACAGATTAAGATGAGGAAAACAAATTTAATTACATACATACCTATGGTAGCTCCGCAAAGATGGGAGACTCAAAGACAGACAATGAGGAAAGGGATAAGGGTCTGGGGCTTTAAAGGGGAGAAGACAATTCACAGGAAGGGGAGAGAAGAAAACCTCCTCTGTTTGGTAAACCAAGGTAGCTTTGCCATGCATATAAGTCTCTCAGGGGAAAAAGTTCTCTCTGGAAATAGCTCTCTTCTCAGTATAGGCCACCTATCTAAATTTCTTAGGCGTTAAGAGGGAGGTAAAAAGCTTTGCCTGCTCTGCTGGGTCCTGATTGCTTTCAGCTCCACATGCCAAAGTGGCCTATTTTGAGGTGGCACATTCTGCTACCCTTCAGGGCAAATCCTTTACCCTCTCTCAGTGAAGGTTGGAGGGGATGGTAGATCTGCAAGTCCATGGTAAATGGCCACCCACCCAGATACAGGGGTTATGATGTAGATGGGCATTTCTGGAGACATCAGTGCTCATGCTGATTTTACCAAGGGCTCTTGGTGTTCACTGACCAGGGCTTGAGTGCAGGTGACCAGGAGAACTTGGTGTTTTATTTCCACCTCTACCCTGACTTTGAGCTTAACTCCCTGTGGGCCTTCCTATGCCAGGAACGCAGAGAACTCTCCTTGCCCTTCCATTATTGACTTTGGATGAGTTTGTCCAGACCTTGTCAATTCAGATGTTCATTTGGCTGATGGACAAGAGGTTAGTGAGAACCAGGCTGCTACCACAGACCCGTCTCAGGAAAATCAAAGAGCAGCTGGGGGCTCTTGGGGGCTTATTCATCGTGGAGAGCATTTGGGTGTATGGCTAATTATATGCTTTATTATGGATGTTAATTTGTGCTGGAAGCTGGTACTGTGCATGTTAGCATTTAGCTCTAGTTAATGAAGTTGAGTTAAGCATTCAATATATCACCGAACTCACATTTCTCCTCTTGGCTAGAACAACTTGGTGTAGAAAACTAATGGGTGATGGTGTTGGGGAAGAGAACACACTCACAGAGTGAGTTTATTCCCTGTAACTCTGGGCTGTCTCTGATGTTGTATTGTGCCTGCACAGTATTAATGTGAGATAATTTTCAGTGGGATAAAATCCTGGGCTCTGTTAAGTATCACTGTGATTACTTATTAGCATAATCACAAAGAGCCCCTGTGTGGGTTCCAATGAGGCCAACTGGAACCCTGTGGTTTCTTTTAAGACAGTCTTCATGTTTTAAGAAAAAGAAATGGAAGCTGGCATAAAAACACATTCAGCATGTCCCACTCAGCTCAGACCTAAGTTTAATCATCACTGATAACTTTAAAATACAGAGGATAAACAAACTTACTTTTGACCTTTGCAATGAAGAAAATTATCTATTTGCTCTGTTCTCATTGGTGTTAAGAGGAGTTATGCTCATGAATCCCTGATACATCAGTGAGATAATAGACTCCTGTGTGAGCCATTTTTATTTTACTGCCATCTTTCATGTAGGGCTGAAAGGAGAAAAACAAAAACAATGTCCTCTATGAAGAGTAACTTTGATTGACCTTGATTCTTAGACATTCTTCCTCAGAGCCCAACTCCAGAGACCAGGCCCTCTGAAGGGTCTGACAAGGAAGGGGTTCATCTGCCCTGATGGGGCTGGTTACTAGAGCCTCAAGTCTTCCAGAAAAGCTGGTTTGAGAGCTTGCAAGAATCCTTACTGTCCACCCCACAACCAAGGCTTCAGTCATGCCCTTTGTCATCTCATGGGAATTAGCACATTCTCTCACTGCACTGGTGTGTTCTATAGTCTTGTTGGGCAGGTAACTGGCTATCTTTCCTTGAGTACTTACTAAGCACCAACCACTATGCTTGAATGCTTAAAATGCAATACCTCACTCCTTCCTCATTGCTGCTTCACTGAGGCCACTGCCCCTTGAATGCCCAGATCTCAAATGAGAAAAATAGAGAACACAGAGGACAAGGGGAAATGACTCTTAAGTCAGATTGATTGCCATGTTCAATGTTCTAAACCAAGGGTTGGCAAACATTTTCCTTTAAGGGCACATAGTATGTATTTTTGGCTCTGCTGGCTATGAATTCTTTGTTGTAACTTACTCCTCTCTCATGTAGAGGGAATGCACCATAGACAATATGTAAATGATGGGTGTGGCCATATTCTACTAAAAAATTTTTTTGCAGAAAATGTGGGTAGCCAGACTCAACCTGTGCCCCGTAGTTTGTCGACCCCTATTCCTAAACGCTTGCTCCTTTTTCCTCCTCCAGGATTTTTGGTGATGATCTCGGGTTTTGGAGTCCCATAGAGCCGGGCTCACATTCATTCTCTGCCACTTGCTCACTATGTTATATTGGAGTAATCACTTAGTGTTGGTGAGCTTGGTTTTCCTCCTCTGTTAAATGGGCTGAAGGACAACCTAAGAGGGTAGTTGAGAAAATCAAATGAGAGAATGAGTGTGAAGCATGGAGTACAGAGCATGGCACTGGGAGAGCCGATGGACTGGTGGCCCTAGGTCCTTGGGAGATGCTCTGCTGACCCTGCTCCTGACTCCAGGGAGAGTTAGCCTAGGTCTTTCTGCAGTACCTGAGCCTCCCCAGAGCAGGCAGGGAATGTTCTAGGGCCAGAGATCAGCTTTCAATCCTGCTTCTGTCTCCAAAAGAACAATTTGGCATCAGGGAATAAAAGTCAGCTTACAATGGGAATTCAGGCCCCTAAGATCCCAGGGAACATGGGGTCTAATATTAAAGCACAAAGGAGGGAAGCAAGACATTTTTAAAAAGCTTTTTAGAAATAGTGAGAGACACAAAGAGCCCCTCACTGTTTTACACTTGTAAAGAGACCCCTGCTGGATTCCCAGTTCTAATCTGCAATAAAAAGCTACAGGGCTACAATAAGGCATCTGGTTCCATTGACTTGCTTCCTTTTTTCTCCATAGCCTCTGGCATGAAAACGCAAACCAGTGAGACACTTTAGAATTGTCTTCAGCAGTGCTTTTCCTGTCAATCAGCTGCTGATCCTGGAAACACAAACATGGTGACATGACACAATTTCTGTTCTCATATCTGTACTTCTGATATGATCATCCTAGAGGAGCCACAGTTGTCAGCTATTTACTCACAGCTCCCCGGGGCACAGAACCCTGGGGCAATTAAACCACAGAATTAGATTGAAATAATGGTGATGGTGGTGATGAAAACACAAAGGGCCAGACAGGCTAGGTCCTGGCTCAGCCTCACACAGGCAGGGTGAGTGTGTTTCAGTCCTTTTATTTAACAGCAGTGTTATGCACATGTATCTATTTTCTATTTCAGGACAAGCAAAAAATGATTCATTCTTTTCTCTACCACCTGCTTAGTAGCTAAAATCCCAAAAGGCATTTATTAGTTCACATAACTAAAAAGTCTAGGGGTTCTATTGGCTTCAGGTATAGTTGGATCCAGGAACTCAAACCCTGTCATTAGAATTGAGACACCCACGCGTACACTTTGTGCATCTTTCCTCCCTGCCCTCCTCTTTCTCTCCTTGTATCGCTCACTCATTTATTCATGAAATAGACGGAAAAAATTAGAAGGCCCCAATGGCAATGGCATCTCTGAGGTGTAGATGCAGGTCAGGGTAGTCAAAGAAGGTTTGCTGCAGGAGGAAGTCTCTGAGTTTGGGATTCAACCTGTACTTACTGAGTATCTGCAGAAGAGTCTCCTGGACTTTTTTGCTCTGATATAGTTTCCTGGGCCCCATCCCAGACCAACAGCATGAGATTCCCAGGGAAAGGCTCTGGGCTATGCTTTTCTTTGGAGAGTTCCTTCTAAATCTTGTACAAATTCCAGCTGAGAACAATCTTAGGGCTAACAGCTTCTTGTTCTGCACAATTAAGCAATAAATTGTAATTCAAGTTTGCATAGTGAAGCTAGACCAGGAAATATAAAATACATAGGGTGGATATTTTAAAGAGTTTCCAGAACACTTACTCTGGAAGGCTGTTGGATCCCCCTACTCTCCAACCTTCCTGAATAATAGACACAGACAACCCTGATTTATAAGTGAGCTCTGCTATAGGTAGACAGCCTCCCTGGGACCCTAAAAGAAGACAGTATTCTCTTTTTCATTCAGCAGTGCAGGAAGCATGGAAATCTTATGAAGAGCCCATCCCATCTCTAGCTAGCTTTAGGTCTAGATGACTTGCCTAGAAAAAAGTCTCAGATATTAAGTCCCCAGGATATTTTCATGAGTTCCTTTCATCTATCACTGCAATCTTGGAAGAGGAAAGTACAGTGTCTATAACTCATGTGCCCCTAGATCTTTTTGCTATACCAGATCCTAGGGTGGGTTCTGCAATCTGCAGACAGATGGCTGCATTCATGGTTTGGCTCTGCCTCATGCAGGCTGAGTGACCTTGAACAACTCTGAGCCTGTTAATGAACACCTCCAAGCCTTTTCTCCTAAGCCACACCTATCTCACAAGATGGTGAGAATTAAGAGCGAGAAATACATGGGAGGCATTTAACATAAGATCTGGCACCTAATACGTGCTCAGTAAATCTCAGCTACTATGACTTGACCTTATTAGTACTTGATCTGTGATATGCACAGAAAGGATAAATAAATAGGATTTTAATATGAGAAAACTATCCGGGTCCTACATCTTCTGCAAACTGGCATTGGGTCTATAGAGCCTTAGGGAAAAGTTTGGCTTCTTTTAGTTTGGTCTTGATTAATTATATATAATTATACAGAAATGATAATGAATATTTAGTTCATTTCCATCAGGGAATCAACAGAGCTTAGTAGTTAAGACCAAGACTTTTGGTGCAAAACAAACATAGATGTGAGCCTGGTTCTGTCACCTAACTAACTCTGTAATCTTGGGCAAGTTACTTAACTTCTCCAGCCTCCTTTCCCTGTCTATAAAATGGGAAGAATAATAGGATTCATCCTCCTGGGTTGTTGTGGACATTAATTGGTGGAAGTAAAGCACCATGTGTCCTCCATAGAAAGTGGTCTCTACCACCACCACCACCACCACCACCATCATTTACAAAGGCCCTTGTCAAGAGGGGTGTTTCTGTGCTCCATATACTTTATGGAAAGACAGTTTTATTGGGTTTGCGTTTTTCTTACAAAAAATGGCTATGCAATAAAATGGCTTATTACTATCAAGTCTACTTACATTATTAAAAAGGGGCTCTACCAGACAGAGAAGAGAAGCTTGTGTTGGAAGAATGGGTAGGGGGGGACAGAGTGACTTTCTCAGATTACTTAAGACTGTGAATGTTCCAGGATCCTTGGGGTTGGGGTTGTGGGGTGCATCACTAAAATTCTTTTTGTTGGATTTACTTCTCCTTTTTCCCCCTTCCCTTCTCTATTTTTTTTTGATGGCTATGGATATGGAGGTCTAGATTTTCCACCTTGAAGTTGGGCCATCCCTTTCCTTCTATGGCAAATGTTGGTAAAACACAAAAGCGCCATTTGTTTCTTCCTGCTTATTCATTCTTGCTGCAGAATAGCAGAAGAACGGAGGAAAGTACCATCAAAGGCTTTTCTGTTCAAAGGGAAAACTCCTCAATGATCGCTATTACTGTTGTAAGTTCCTTCTGCTGCTTTGACAGTGTAATCATTTTCCTTTCCTTGATTTTTGCCTGTTTCCCTGAGGCACCTGAACCTGAGATAGGTTTCCCCCCTTTCAAGATGTGCCTGTTGATTAGAAAGCATTAGGGGCGGCTCAGCCTGGCTCTAGGGCATGGGCAGGGCACAGCCAGGCCCCACAGAGCTGGGTCTGCTTTGCCACCTGTGGGAAGCATAGCACTGTTTGGGCAGGGGAGGAATTTTGGAGGCAGGCCTGTGGACAAAACAGCCAAAAAACCCATTAAATCATAAGGTGAGAAATTGTTCCCTTCCCACTTCTCTTTCAGTCCTCAAGGAGCAGGACTCTGTCTGGTGCTAGTATATTTTAACACCTCTCTAACACTTGCTAACATCCCTTTATAATAAAGTGAGGAGGCAGGCCTCTGAGGCAGGGCTTTCAGCAGCTCACAGTGCCTAGCTAGAATTTAATAGCCTTGTATTCATCGTTATGGTTAGCTTCTGTTTATGGCCAGGGACACTGCTTTTCCATTTGCTGCGATAATTTTAAGTTTCCTTGAACAAATGTAAGTAAAAAGAAGAGTTAAATAAAATGAAATATATTAAGAACATAGACATGTAGTCCTGACAAACACATTGAAGGTTGGGAAGGTTGCCAAGAGCTAAAGTTTAGGGAAATTGTGCTTGGTGCAATGACATACTTTCCCTCTTTTGGGTTTGCTTCCAGGGTGGAGCCACCTTCTCTCAAAGTCAGATGGCTCAGGTACCAATCTGTGAGAGGCTGTCTGAACACAAAAGGCCTCGTTCTCCAGAGGGATAAAGAGATGGAGCCGGGGGATATTGTAGCTCTAGTGTTTGGTTGTGAGTGAAAGACTTCCACTGGGCTCCATCACCAGAAGAGTCAGGGCAGCAACGAGAGGGGACTTCAGAGTCTGGTCTGTTGGGGTTTACATCTCAGCCAGCAAAGTGTCATTATAGATTCTGGATTCACACCACTGGGGTTCAACGCTGAGCTCTGACACTTACTAACTGGATAACCATGGGCAAGGCACACATCCTTGTGCTGCAATTTTCCTTTCTGTAAAATAGGATAATAATAATAGACTTACTCATAGGGTTGTTGTGCAGATTGATTGGAATAACAATATAGAGTACCTAGAAAAAAAATGCCTGAAACATTATCTCGTGGTAAGTGCCCAATAAATGTCAGGGGCTATTATTGTTGTCATCATCATCGCCACCACCTTGGGTAACACCTTCTCTGAGCCTCATTTCCCTTGTTGGTAAAATCAGACTAGTACCATCTGTCTCAAAAGGTACATGGCTGATCCACAATCAATACAGGCTTCCTACCATTTTCTTCTCCTGAAAATGTGAGATAGGTAAGCTAATGCAAACTTCCAAAGCTATAGGTATATGGCTTTCGTACCTTACTTAATTTTGACTGGGAGCACAACCACAATGAGGTTTTTGAGGGCAGATATCTGCCTATACACCAAGTCATTGGCAACGCTTGATATCTACAGTTGTGAGAGGCAGATATGAATGTCAGTTATTCAAAATGGCACCTTTGCCTTATGGTGGAGTTGTTTGACTAACAGGGCCAAACAAAGTCACTCCATTTGTAAGAGTCCTTTTGAATAACCATATTCCACCTATAGCATTGGTGAGCTCCTTTCCTCCTAAGATAAAACATTACATCTTCAGCAGCTAAGCCCAATTTTCAACCCATGCTCCTTCTCATGGCTGAAGTTAGCACCATTTTATTAAGTTGGTAATGAGCTATAGCTGCCCCACTTTCCCTTTGTTCATCTATCGATCTAAACTGATCACTTAATTAGCCCAGACAAGAAGTCTTCTGCGGTGCTAAATAACTCCAGAAACCCACTGGAGATGCTTGATTGGACTGATTGGATTTAACTTGCAGTTCATTACCTCTACACTAAGATATGTTAAATTCAGGGCCTGAAAAACAAGCTGGATTCTGTACTGGAAACAAATTCTGTTTACTTATAGAAAAAAAAAATCATCCCTTCAAGCCAGTGGTTTTCAAAGTATGGGCCCTGACACACCAGTATCAGCATCACCTGGGAACACGTCAGGCCCCACTCCAGATCTACCGAATCAGAAACTCTGGAGGTACGGCCTTGCAATCAATTTTAACCAGCCCTACCAGTGATATTTATGGAGAACTCTTGCTTTAGGCTGTCTCTCAGGGTTATGGACTTATTTTTGTGGGCCTACCTTTTAGCAGAGAGAAGAAAAAGAGGAATGCTGAGCAATCTGGATGGGAAGACTATTTACTAAATTATGACATTGAACCAGCAGCCTGGGGCTCATTGGGAACCTGAGAGTATTATTTCAGATTCTTCCTTAGGAATGGCATGGGATAGGGAGATGGGCACCCCTGGCCAAGGTGACTGGACAGAATGCTCAGAGAGTGATCAAAGTGCTGCTTTATTGTAGAAATATGAGAGGACAGTGGGACTTTTTCAGGGTGACATAAAGAGCACAAGAAAGCCTCACTTGCTCTCAGAAGGCTTCCCCAGAATGGACACACAGAGGGTACTTGGTAAATGCTCCTTGACTTGACAAAGATTGAACCTTAGTAGATTGGTTTTCCCCAGATAATTTTGATCTGGAATATGTAGGTGTGTTTTTTCAGTTTTGGTTTGTAGGGAAAACCAGGAGTTAGCCATAGAGCATCAACTGTTCCTTCTTATTCTGTCTTCTGAGAAATAGCTTGGCTTAGAAGAAAGAGCTCCAGGCTTTAGGTCGCATATATGTGTTCTTACTAGTGTGTGACCTTAAGCAACTCACAAACACTGAACTGCAGTTCCCTTATCTATAAAAGGAGAATAATAGTTACTTCCAGATGTTTTTGCTAGCAATTTAGCAGGGGCACCCAATACATACAATATTTGGCATACAGTAGCGGTTGGATAAATATTTGTTTAAAAGAAAGGGAGGAAAGAAAGAAGGAAGGTGGGTTAATTTTTTTGAGGCTTATATGAAATAGTGCTTTGAAAATGCCTGGCATAATGCTTGGTACAAAGATACCCTGCAAATAGTATTTCATGATGAGGAGGTGGAGAAGAGAAAGAAGATGACTGGATTCAGAAAACCATCTTCTAGGCACCTAGAATTGGACCCGTATTCTTGCTGAAACTAGCCCTGTTCTTCCCATTCTTCTTCCCTCTGCAGTCCATGGTTACTCTCCTTTCCAGCTACATCTCAGGGGCCGTCACAGTTTTGGCTGCTAAAACTATAGCCTTCAATTTGATGTACAGTATAGATGGTCAAGATGTTTGCAGAACTGAAATTAACTGCAAACATGTGAGCATGCTTGAGGGTTGTTAGTGGTGGTTATTCCAAGTAGGACTGATGGGTTTTCAATCCCTATAACTAAGTAATTACATGTTAATTATTTTACATTGTTCTATTTCCAGGATAGGTAATCATTAACCTTTTGGTTAACACATTTGCCTCAGAGTCAGAGGAAGCATTTTTAGTAATACTCTTCCCGTATGTTTTTAAGTTATAGAAATGTCATTAGTTGCTTTCATTTACATGATTAAAGGGATGTTTCACCTTGAGAATGCTTAAATATTCCCTGCCTTTCCTTAACTATCCTGTTCCCTTTCCCTTTGAACATCAGTACGAAGGACCAACCTACCAACTTGATAGTTCAGGAGAGAAGTTGGGAATGGTATTTATTAAATTTTCTGAGAGCCCTTCATTATTGATTATTCTCCAAAAGGGACAGGCTTTTGGGAATGAGACCTGAGTTGATCCCCAATCCATCTATTATCAACTTTGTGACCTTGATCAAGTTACCTAACCTTTCTCAGGCCAAATCTCCGTATATATTGTATGGGGATCTTGTATGGATCAAACAGAATAGTATTTGCAAATGTAGCTACAATAAAAACACAACAAAAGTTCATTTCCTTTTCTCACCAGCCTGTTGGGCAGTTATACTCAATAGCTATAGATCCCTGGAAGAAGTAGCCCAGACCTAGTTTCAAGCTTAGATACAGAGAGGGATGGATGGGAGAGGTTTCCATTTCATGAGACACACAGCTCTTTCATACCGTCTGAAAGAATTGATGGGGTTTGAGAAGTACTGTTTTATAACTTTGGGTCAGCTGTGGTGGAGACAATCATGGGGAAAGTTCTTTTCAAGCTCTTTGCCAAAAATAGAGTGTCATTCTCTTTTGCCATTTAGAATTTGATTATAGATGGAACAATAAAGATAAGGAATAGACCTAGAGTTTGAAAAGTGAGCACACACAAATAAATAGGGGAAATCCTCCTTCAGAATGTTGTCAATACAGAGACTGGCTGCTGTGCTGTTGTCTGATAAGCACAGTGGGAATGGACTCCCATATACACGTAGTTATCCATTGTTTACCGTAACATTAGTTAACTCTCCAGCTCTTGGGCAAAAACAAAACCACCTAGTGGGTATTTGTGTCCAAGAAGAAATGAGAGAAAAAAAGAAGGCTACTGCCAGGGACACTGTTCTTTCCTTCCGAATTTTCTCCATACAGACCAGACCCACTTTAGCAAATGGAGTAATAGTTGTTCTTTCCATATTGGTATCAGTAAGCTTTGTTAGTTCTAGAAACATCTCTTAAAAGGCACTATAAACAGTCCTTATTGGGTTATCAGGCCTCCCACTGGGTGTGGGTTCATGGGGCTGGCATGGAAGTAGAGCTTCAGGGCTGGCCTTCTGCACCCCAGCCTCCACAGCCTCCACAGTCTCCACAGCCTCCACAGCCTCTAAACCATGGCAGACTTTGAGGAAGATGCTGAGCTGAAGAAATCCATGGGAGGAAGGGCAGAAATGAGGCTCCTCTAGGGTTTTAATTGGATAGAGGAAATAGAAAACACAACTGCTGTTAGGCTTGCAGTATCACTCAACTGTTTCATCAGTGACTGTTTATTCACTTCTTTGAAAGCCATTGAATAAAATGTGGAATTAGGCCTAAAGGCAGGGGCATGGTCTTCTGGTGACATCTGCTATTAAAACAGAGATGGAATTGGTGTCTGACCTTCTGGGGATAAAAATCTGGTATTTTTAGGGCTCTTCTTTGGACCACAAATCAGCAACCCTTGAGCTGGGGGAAATCACTAGTACTTGGCATCTTCCCTCACTGGCATTCTGAACACATCCTTTTCAGATTGCAGTGTTTTCCTTTTAGCTAAGAAAGAAGCATCTCAGAGGAGGCTTGGGAATGAGAGGCTTTGGGGTCTCAAGAAGGCATCTGCCAAACCATTGTCAATAAATGGGGCTTTGGCAAAGACATATAAGAAAATTTGAAAGACGATGTGATCGTCATACGCAGTTTATTGGCTTATACTAGATCGGAAACAGCCAAACACCAAATGTCTTAGGGAGTGGGTTGGATGGTGCCCTCCTCCCACAAGATACATCCATGTCAAATCCCAGGAACCCCTGTTTTCTTATTTTGAAAAAAGGCCTTTGCAGATATAATTAAGTGAAAGATATTAAGACCATGAGAACATCATTCTGGATTATTTGGGTGGGCCCTTAATCCAGTGACCAGTGTCTTTAGAAGAGATACACAGAGGAGACACACAGAAGAGGGGGAAGGTGCAGACAGAGGCAGAGACTGGGATTTTGTCAGGAAAATCCAAGGTTTGCCAGCAACCACCATCAGCTAGGAGATTCCCCCAGAGCCTCCAAAGGGAGCAGGGCTTCACTGGCCTTTGGACTTCTGAGCTTCAGAACTGTGAGGGGACACATTTCTGTCATGTGAAGCCACCCAGTTTGTGGTAATTTGTTGCAGCAACTCATTGGAAACGAATGCACCATATGTCGATGATGGTGTTGGGATCAGGGAGTAGCCCATAAGGCAAAAGAGAGTCTCAGGGAGGCTTTCTGTTGCTCTTTATTGCAGTGCCATTGATAGGTTTTATTTTTCTCTATAAACTCAAATCTCCCCTTTTATTAATATACCAGAGGAAAGAAAAAGCCTACTTCTGTCATCCTTCCTTAAAGAAATTGACTATTATGGGCAAGGGGCATGCTTCCTCAGCCAATATCAAGAGCCTTTCCATTCCCTTTTGTTACATTCCTGCCACTCAGATAGCCCAGTCCGAGGTGTCCGATCTCCTCATTACATGTTTATTAGTTTCCTGAAGCCCATTTTTGCCATCTTAAGCTCTTTCAGCTCTGCCTCTCTGCACCCAAGGCAGGAGGAAAATACAGCCGAGGAAAGGTTATGCATTTCTTGTTCTGTTTTGTTTGCTACCAAAAATGGAAACTCTCTAAATTTTATCTCAGCTTTAACAAACCTTTGGTTACAGGAAGCACGGTAGTTCTAACAGATCGACTTACTCAGTTATGCCTTTCCGAGGCCCCAAAATATCAATTTTTAAGTTATCCAACACACAAAATAAATATTTTAACTACCATTTTATTTCCATCTAGGCCAAGGGACAATTCAGAAAAGGTTCTATTCTAAGTACATAGCCCAGGCAGTGTGGAAGGGCTGTCGATCCTGTTATTTTGAAGTTAGCCCGTCAGTCATCGTGATTGAAACATAACCTCGATGGCTTCCACAAGTGTAATAAAATGCTTCACAAAAGGTTGCAGAATTGTAGGATGTAATAAAGTCTGCTTAGCTTCATTTCCAATGCTGCAGAGTCCTAGAGAACGAGGCCCATTTCCTTATGTCTTGGGATTTGTTCGAGTTGCTTTCATGCCTGGAAATGACAGAACATAAAAACAGATGTTTAGTTAGAACCAATAGCATTTTTTGAGTTATGGCAATAAATAAAATATAAGTTTGCTTACTGCTAATCTGTTGGATTGCCACTAACAATTTCGAAGAAGCCATATAGATGTGGGCAGAATGTGTGAAATAGGTGGGTTCCAACCCTGTTGATACTCCCTGGATTCCCACATTTTCTGTGGCTTCTGTCCACACCCCATGCCCCAGAGTTCAGCTGTGTGGTCTCTTAAGAATCTATTTTATGGACATGAGGCTTACATACAAATGAAGTCAATTCAGACCTGTAGGTAAGACGGATTCTCAAGCATAGATGTTACCAGAATTACCTGGTGAGCTTGTTAAAAACACAGATTTCCTGAGTTCCCCACATTCTGACTCAGCAGGTCTGGAGAGAGGCCTGAAAATCTGTGCTTTTTAATGAGCTCTCCATAAAGAGTCTGAGAATTGGGGAATTATTGAACTAGTGTGTAGCAGGCAGAATTTGCTTTGCTTCAAGGCTAAGTTACCTTAAGGATTTGGGCGAGAATTAAAACAATTTCTACTCATAAAATAGGAAAGGGGGAGGTTAATCTTGGAAAGAAAAAACCCCTAGATCATACAAATGCCTTTCATATCTCTGGCATTCTCCCTCTACCCCAAAGGAGAACATGTTGGATCCTTGGCTTCTGGGCCTTAATTATTGGTATCAGTAAGTGGGAGTGGTTGGGAACTAGACAGGGTGAGGCTTGGAGGACATTGGGAAAGGCAGACAGTTATGGGAAAGAGAAAATTAAATAGGAGAGGAGGAAAGATGAGAATTTTCTGGGCTAGATTCCATGTTACTGGGGGAAGGTTGAAAGAAGGGGTGCTGGGAGATGTTGGCATAGCTACCACGGGTGTGATATAGGAAGAGGTTTTGAGGAACTTTGTTGAGAAGCACAAATTGACTTCCCCTTCAATGTTTTCAAAAGACTTCAGTGCAGATCTACATCACTTTTCACTTCCTGTTTCCTATTTGTCTGCTAAATTGATGGCTCTGTGTGCAACCCTGTGGACAGAGATCTGGGAGGCTGAGCAGCAAAACCTCTGCTTTCTAGGTCCAGTGCGTAGTTTAAGGGTGTCCCCAGTATGGGCTTGTTCAGCCCTACCTGGGTGAGGAGACCCTGACACATGGAGAGAGTTTTTAGTGAGTCTAGCATTATGCTTTTTCTGTAAGTTCATACCAAGTTCAGAGAGCAAAGGGCAGGCAGGGCATCCCTTTGGAGTCACATCTGGTCCCTTCTAGGACCCAGAATATAGAAGCCTAACCACTTCTGCTTCAGCCTTCACATTTGAGCTCAGGATCCACTGCCCCACCCCCTGGCATCTGCTGCTATCTGTGAGTGAGGGGTGGAAAGGGTGTATGCACCAGTCAGTTTGCAACGCCCCCCATCCCCAGAGATGGGGGCCTGTCTCCTTTCTATATGACATTGGGATTGTTCTCTATTGTGCCCAGCACCACCCATCTTGTCTGGACATACAGGTCATCTCCCAATCATTCATCATTGCCTTTGTCCTTGAACAATTATTGACTTTGAGTCAGAGGCACCTGTGCAGGCCTGAAAATGGATGTGCCCTTTCTTTTCCTCCACCTTACCTGTCTAGGGCAGATTTATGTCCTAGGAGAAGTTTCCCTCGGTTTTATTTTTGGTCTTTTGAACGTTGTGGCCCTATGTTATTGGCCGCACCCGCTCTCCTGGACACCAACCCTGTAATTTCTGAATCTCCATGGAAGCCTCTCTCTGTACCTGAGCAGGCTTTCTGTCAGTCCACTTCCAATGCTTCTGCACACATCCCTCATAAGCGCTGGCATCCAAACTGTCTGCCTAGCTTCTGCAGGCTTTATGTTCAGCAGTTCCTTTTCTCCAGTGAGCCTGGAAGCTTGTGGGAAGCAGAGTCTGCTTCTCATGCCAGAGCACACAGAGGGTATGTGTCGGGCTTTGCGGAGACTTGGGTCTGAAGTCCAGCCTCATGACTGACTGGCTGTGTGTCTGTAGGCCATGTGGAGCATGCCCGGCTGGGGTCGGGGAGAGGACTGAGCCGGTGAATGCACACAAAGCACTTGGAGCAGAGCCTCGCCCACTGCAAGCACTCACTTGGGTGAGCCCCTGGTGTCACTACTGTGATTTTTTCTCCAGATTGCATTGCCAGTCAAAGCAAGTGAACGTCAGAGCTTAGCTAACACAGCAAGAGATTCAGTCTCATTTTTGGAGAGGGTGCCTCTGGGCAAGGTGCTCATCTTCCCACCTTCTGGTTGGATGTCATATAGTAGGTGCCCTTCATGTCCTTAGTTCCTTTTAATAGCCCCTTTAGACAGTGGTGTTTTTTGGGATTGCCTGGGTATATCATCAAATGTCTTTACTGAAGTGTGAGTGAGACCCTGAGGAGGTGCAAAGAGGTGAGTGATGGGATCCTCAAGGCGCTTCCAGCCCCTGTGGGGAGACACTCGGCACAGGATGCGGCGAGGCAAGAGATGACTGGGTGCCAGGCAACCAGTCCCAAAAATGTGGCCTTTCTGGAGCTTCAAGGACAGAGAGCATGGGCCCAGAATGTGTGAAGTGTGATTGACTGCCACGAACATGTGCTTTTCAAGTCTTTCTACTTCTCTAATCTGGTGGCAGATGAACCGAGGATGCCCCACTCCCCGGCAAGGCCGTGCTTGAGGAATAACAGGGAGTATTATGAAGTTCATCTGAGAGATTTGTTTTGCAGGGTAGGGAATAAAGGCAGAAGGGAAGCACCATGACCCTGGGCTGTAGAAGAGATTTTTGGAAAGGAGAGCTTCGAATTTGGAAGGAAAATAAAAATGTCTAAAGGAGAAAGATTAAGTTTTGGATAGGGCTGGCTGTGTGGTGGGTGCTGTCATCTTCTCATCTGGCTCTCCCTGGAGGCCTCAGGCAAGTCTTCTACGTCGATTTGCGTTTTGTTGTCATGCGTTAGTGAGTACAGGCAGAAGTGGAGATACCAAACGGATCCCCCAGCTTATGACCTGAACCATGCTCACTTCTTGACCGCGCCGGTGTCATACTCCAAAAAGTCCTTCTCCACAAAATGGGAGGAGAGTCTCCCATTTTCAACAGATTCAGCCAACCTCTGCGTGCGTTCAAGGCAACATCTTTTCACTAGTGTCTCAGTGAGGGAGGCTTCTACCTCGTCCTCTGTGCCGCCTCCTCTCTGATAGGCCCAGAGGAGGAGTTTCTGCTTTGAAGCTAAGAAAACAGATCAACGTCTCTCTCTTCTGTAGGTGAACCTCGGAGGGAGCTGGCCATGGTCCATCCTACTGACAGAAGGCGAAAGGAACATCTGGGGCCACAAAAACTCAACACAATGTCCCCTTCAGTTTCTTGAAGGTTGTGTTTCTCAACTTGGCTATTCACTGGAATCACCTGGGGACGTCTAAAAAAAAAAAATGACATGCCTCCATCCTACCCGCCCCCGCAAGATTCTGATCTAACGGGTTGGAAGGGTGGCTTAGACCTCTGGGTGGAAACCACTATGTGTGAAAGCAAAGAGTTCCAACTCTGTCTCCTTTTTGATTCAGCTCCAAAGGGTGCTCCCAATAAAATGCTCCAAGTGCCCTGTGCTGGAGACAAGTTTCAATAGGTCTCAGATGGAAACATCCGACTTCTAGTAAGGTCTGTCTGCTGCGGCCTTAGCAGGGCCGCACATTCCAGGCAAATGGTGGCCTTCAAGGGTAAGTGCTTCCTGCCCCTGAGGTTAAATAAGATGACCTGTTCTGCATCCACACCAGGGATGTCACAGAAAGGGTTTTAAGGCAAAGCCATCACACTCACCAGCAAAACAAAGTCTTGAGACACCGACATCAAATTCCTCTGCAAGATCTCTCTTCTTTCAAAAGTAACTCGTTGTTCCTAGCAGGCTAGAGCTGCAGGCAGGCAGCCATGGAAAGTCATTCTGCTCACACCAAAAACAAGAGGAGCAATTTTCTACGGGCAGGCACCTCTGACCTCTGCTTTTCAGCTTTTTCTTAATAAACTGGTCTCAGAAATTGGGCCACAAAAGCCGCTGGTGGCAATCACTTAGAGTAAGTGGGTAGAGGGGAAGCTGGGGGAGAAATGGTGAGGAACAGAGAGCCACTCTGATGAGGAACTCAGGCAGTGCAATTATCCTTCCATCTAGAGATAGAAGGGGTTACCCCCCCAGCACAGTGGCCAGAAACCCAGCGGTGCGAGGACAGACTCAAGAGAGCAGGGCGACCTCACGCCAAGTTTCCTACCTCTAAACCACTTCTCTGAGGTGCGCCACTCATACTGATTAATATCACAACTTTCTTTGATGAGAAAGTGTGCGTTAACTTCCCCTGAAACTTCCCTGTGGCCCAGTCCCGCAGCTGTGCATCCTTGAGGGCACCGTGGGGCCAGCCCCGCTCAGGAGGGGAGATGCCGTGTGCTCTTCAGCGAGTTGGGGCTCACCCCGGGGGCTGTCCTTTATAGAGTGGCCACAGACTCGGCATTGTCACTTGTCTCTTTGAAGGGATAAATCAAACACTAAGAACGGCAAACACATGAGAAAGATGATGCCCAAGCTTGTAGCTGTGAGTGATTTAGGGAGACCCTGCGGGGCTTAGCACTTCCTTTATCCCACTGTCTCCTGGCAAGCGAAGCTGCGAAGCCTTTGAGGCTTGATGGTGGGAGTGAGGAGGCAGAACAGAGCAAACCCGCTGCTGGCAAATTCGCTCCCGGAGCGTTTTGTTGTTGCCCACTTGAAACCAGTAAGGCCTCCGTCTTCCACATTTGTCCCTTTGACGTCCCCTTCCCTGTATCTGTACCCAGCAAAGACTCCCCTTAAAAGGCTTTCTCGTTCTGAGGGAGCTTATGAGGAACAGGTTTTATTTGTCTCCAAATCTTCAGCTGATATTACTTTTCCCTGAGACTCCGTTGAAATGAAAAAGGATTACTTTATATTTACTTGCGTCTTTCGTGAGAGAAACTAATTTTGAGACAGAAAGTCCCTACAATGTGAAATACTTTCCTTTCTTCCCAACTCTCCAAAGGGGCAAAAGGAAAGCTAAAAGGTATACATGCTTTGTCATTTACTTTGTCTGACAGCTTCTTCTTATCATGCTTTTGAGGGTGACCTTCCTCTCCCACATTCCTTCGCTCTGCTTGCGCTCTTTTGTTATAACAGAATTTTGGAGCCAAGTGTGGAGCAGGGTACCTTTGACAATGGCTCTGAGAGTTTGCTGAGTGTGTTATTTAATTAATGGCACTTGTGTCTGGAGTGTGTACAACTCTGTGGTTGAATAAAAGGTGTATTTGCTGAGGGATTATAGATACATACTCAAGGATTGTCACATTGAGAATTTGTCAGGGTTCAGCACATTTAACAGCCTAATGGGGTTATTATATTTTTTGTTCTCTGCCATTTATAAGGTATTGAAGTTGATATAACTCTGTCCTTTCTGCCTTGTATGTGAGTTTAGATTATAATCCAAAAGATCCTTCGGCTAATGGATAAAAATCTATTGCCTGGAGCAGGGCCTTTTGTCAAAAACAAAAAGATGGAATCTTGAAGGCTCTATTTTGAGTATGAAACTGATGGTTAAATAAGTTCCACTTTGCTTCACTGACTCACAAAGAGACTAACCTGAATTACATTCAAGTTCTGCTTGGGACCAAAAGATCAAAGGTTGAAAACTGGCAAGAAAACATAGTTGAAGGCTAGCGGGAACACAGAATATTTCACATCACCCTGCTTTTCCTGAGACTCTTTCTCATGCTTAGAATGAATGCTGATGAAAAGACAGCGATGAACACATCCATGCAGAGATATCAGCAGTCCATATGAGGAAATCTCTAAGGAGCTATCTCTATGGGTATTCAGCTAGAGACTGCAAATAGGAAGGGTCCAGTTTTAAGCTTGTATTGTCACTCTGTATGCCTAGACATGTTATATCTGCTCTCTGGACCACTGTTTCTGTCTTTGTGAAACAGTAGATTGACTCCCTTCTGGCCCAAAGATGCTCAGAGTGATTTCTTTCATTAGGGACATGGAAACTGAATGTCCCACTCATAGAAGAGATAGCTGAGTGCTCACTTTGAGGACTTGAGGATTATTTTTTTCAGGAAGGGACTCCTTGCTGGGCATATCAATATGTCCAGCAAGAGGGCTAGAAGGTTCACCCAATTTCCAATGCCCAGCTAGATGGTCCAGGGGACAAGACTCAAGCGAGCAGCCTGCCTTATTCCTTGTTCCATCCCACCAGAGCCCTCCCCCGTCATGGCAGACTGGAAACAGAGGCACCTGCACACAAAGTTCAAGTGGAGTGAGGAAGAGAGGCCCTGAAGGTTGTGCTCAGCAGGGAAAGCCATCTGTCCCAATCATCTACCAGCCAGCTCTCGTGCTAAGGATGTACATCTTTATGTACAGAAACTTCAGACAGTCTTCACCTCAGCCCCATGAGGTAGATATCATAACCCCGTTTTCCAGCTGGGGAAGGGTCACATGTAAGTGCAAGATTGGAACCAGATGTGCTTAATCCCAGAGTTCAACCTCTTCACACCTGCAGTGGCCAATATGGTAGCCCCTAGCCACATGCAGCTAACGGGCCCTGAAAGATGAGACTTGAGATGTGCAGAAAGTATAAAGTTTAGGTTTCAAACACTTACTCTAAAAGAAGAACATAAAACAGCTCAATCATTTTTTATATTTATATTTTTAGATTATAAAGATATCAAAATAATATTTAGATATACTGGGCTAAATATAAATATTTATAAATATTAATTGACTCAGTCCTTAATGTGGCTACTGGGAAATTTTAAATGACACACGTGGCTCGCATTCTGTTCCTATGGGACAGTGCTGGTCTGTGACGATATCCTGGCCCCAGGCTCTGGAGTGAGCGCAGAGTGAAGCTGCCCAGGCGTGGGGAGACAGGGGGCTCTGCAAGTGTCTAAAGAGTTCATTTAGTATTTAGCATTTAAGAACATAGAGCTCTGGGTTCAAGTTAGGCCTGTGACTTACTTGCTGTGTAACCTTGATCAAGTTACTTTGCCTATCCATGCCTCAGTTCCATCATCTACAGAATGGGAACTTAACTGTATCTATCTCATAGAGTTGTTACTAGAACTCAGGGTGATACATGTAAGGCACTTCTAGACTCTAAAGAAATATCAGCAAGGGATTTGAACACTCATGATGTGCCAGGAGCTATTCCAAGTGCTAGAGACAATGACCTTGTCCTTAGACACTCACTTGCTAGTGGACACAAATAAATCTAAAATGTGATGACAGATGATGGTGAGCACTATTAAGAAAAAGAAGGCCAGTTTAAGGGAAAGAAGGAGACAGGGGCACTACTTTAGACTGGGCACTTGGGGAAGGCCTTTTGGAGCAGGTGACATTTGATTAATCCTGAATAGAGGGAGAAAAGGAAAGAATTTCAGGCAGAGGGGGACAAGTGGGGCCAGGGCCCCGAAGCGGGGGCGTGTTTGATGTGACTTGGTGACATCAAGGAAGCAGGAAGGCTGGAAGAATGAGTGTGGGCGAGAGGCATGGGAGAGGAGACTGGATTTGATTTTCGGTTCTTTATTGTGGCCACAAAAACTTCTTGTGATTAGGCCCTGGCTGGCTTTCCCAAGTATGGAGGAGAGACATAATCTAGCTTGCCATTTAAAAGAGTTTCCTATTTTAATGTGTTCATTCTTTTGTACAACCTTGGGTGAGTTTGGGGGTATAGATATGTATTTTAAGAGTCATAGTCAACAGATGACATACGATGTGCTACATACAGAAGTTATATATATATATATATTTTAAATATTTTATTTATTTGACAGAGAGAGACACAGCGAGAGAGGGAACACAAGCAGGGGGAGTGGGAGAGGGAGAAGCAGGCTCTCCATGGAGCAGGGAGCCCAATGTGGGACTTGATCCCAGGACCCTGGGATCACGACCTGAGCCGAAGGCAGACACTTAACGACTGAGCCACCCAGGCACCCCCAGAAGTTATATTTTTAACTGAAATATCACAAAAGCTTACCCAGAATGAGGGGGAAGTTCTTAGGTTTTACCGAGAATTCTTTTAAATTTTTGCACTACATTGCATTTCCATGGAGTCTCATTCTTTGAAAGGATTAAAAAAATTAAAATTAACCGCACACAAGATCTTCCACCTTAAAAGGAAAAAAATGGCCCAGATAGATAACAGATCCTTGAGAAGAGAGTAATAAAACAGAACTTTGATAGGGGTGTCAAAGATAAATGCTGATTTTACTACAGTAGGCATATTCCTTGTTCCAAGTTGATAACTCTGGAATCTGCTAGAGCCAACTGAGAGTGGGTGAGAGAGGGGGTAAAGTTCTAAGAGCCGCCCAGAGCTCCGCAGTGCCAAGCCTGGCCTTGCCTGGGAGAAAGCTTCCTTTTCCTAAAGCTATAACTCTGGCTTATCATTTCTTTTTTTTTTTTTTTTTTTTAGATTTTTTTTTTTTTTATTTATTTGAGAGAGAGACTGAGAGAGAGAGACCATGAGAGGAGGGAGGGTCAGAGGGAGAAGCAGACTCCCCGCTGAGCAGGGAGCCCGATGCGGGACTCGATCCCGGGACTCCGGGATCATGACCTGAACTGAAGGCAGACGCTTAACCGACTGAGCCACCCAGGCGCCCTGGCTTATCATTTCTAATTAAAAAGTGATTCAAGCAATATCATGGGCTTTCACTTCTTCAAAGCAATACCACACCGTCAGTTTGCAGCTTAGAATGCCAACAGTTCTAAACTTTTTGTAGGCTTCATTAGAGCAAGATGTAGAGCTTTAGCAGAGGGAAAATTGCTACGAACATCTAATTACATTCAAAGCCATTTTTACCTGTCTTAAAGGAATGGAAATGATCTGCCAGTTTTTATAGACCTTCTTGACCTAAAGATATCTGCTGGTGGAAAGAGAATCCTCAATTGGGTTCTTTTAATGCTTTAATTATTACATGAGCTATCCTTTTACACACTGACTCACACACTTTGAAAAATCCCTTAAATACACATTAAAATTGATTGGCTAATCCTAGATCGTGGGGTGGCTCTTGGAGGGCATATAATTGTGTGTGGGCATGGGGGTTGGATACAATTGACACAGAGTCAACTACTTTATGGTGGGATAAGGTAGAGAGAAATCAGTTTGGTCACAGGTACTGTTGACATTGTACGGCCAATTGCACAGAACTCAGTCACATGCTTGCCTGTTCTCGAATCAGTCTTATTGCTTGAGATTGACCAGCACTTCCTCCAGGGCGGGGATACACTTCACCTACTGTGCCTCAATGTTTGGCTCAAGATGGTATCTCCATAAATAGTTGGTGATTGAGTCCTAGACCCTCAAGGTTAAGAGGGTCCTCTAGGAAGCAAGCAGTCTATGCCCCTGTTTAGCCAGGACTCTTGAAGGCAAGAAAACCCAGTTCAAATGAGTCTCTGAAGAAAACTGACAGCATTCCTGACCATTTAACTGTGAAGGGTGTGGTCGATGTAGGAATTCCTCCCCTGCTTTGTATCTTTTTGTCTCCCTTCGCTCTGGGGGCTTCTCCTGCATTAGACTTCTCCAAATAATGATCAGGGTGACTGTCAATAGTCTCAAATACATGTCACCCCTTCAAGGGCTTGTCTCTCTATGTCCATATACCAAATGGTAGAGAATAACTCTAATAAGCTGAGTGGGGGTTCACATGCCCAGACTGTGGCCTGTGGATGAGACTGGCAGTTCCAAATTCAAACGTCTGCTACAGGGGCACCCGGGGGGCTTAGTCGGTTAAGCGTCTGCCTTCGGCTCAGGTCATGATCTCAGGGTCCTGGGATTGAGCCCTGCATGGGACTCCCTGCTCAGCAGAGAGCCTGCTTCTCCCTTTCCCTCTGCCCCTCCCCTTGCTCGTGCTGTCTCTCAAATAGTCTTTAAAAAAAAAATGTCTGCTACACCCCATCCTATTTTCTGCTCGAATCTCTCAACAAGCTTTTCAGTGTTTTGAAATCCAAGAGTTAATTTCAGAGTCTTGGTGAAAAACCCCTATCTTTAGAGGGAAAAATCTTGAATGGAGCTGTTGGGAGTCCTCATTGATCCTAAGAATGCAACATCTAATGCATTATGGTCCAAGGTTGATTAGCTTTGATTCACTCCTACTCATTGAATGCAATTTTAGCTTTTAGGAAAATATTCAGTTTATAACTATGGCTGCATAGAGAAACAGGGGGCAGGTACTGTCTCTTTAGAAGGGTTGTGACGGGAAGATAAAGTGACCAAAGCCCCTAGCACAGAAATTACCAATTCTGGCTCCTTTCCTGAAATTAGTGAAGAAGCAAGAGTAAGCGGTGTCTTAAGCCTCAGCTTCATTGTATAATTCTTGTTGTCAGTTAGCTAGATTTTAAGCAGGAGAGGATGTTTCTAAACAGAAACCCACCAATTTTGGTGTAAAATTAGTGTAGGCTCCCAAGTCAGATTGCCAGCACTTGAACCTTGGCTCTCCACGTAACTCTGAGGAGTCCTTGGGCAAGTCCCACAGTGGCTGTAAGCCTCAGTTTCCACATCTGAAAATCAGGACGGTATTCCAGGGTTGCTGTGGGATTTAACTGACATAAAGCCTATAATGTGCTTGGTATAACTTGTCCATAATAAGTGCTCCATGAGTGGTATCCTTAAGAATCATTAATAATAAAGTGTCCTCTCTATGGTGATCTCTATAACTTAGTTCCTGAAATAATGATCTTGTTGGCCTGTGTGGCCTCTTAAAGTCAGGGAGGATGGCTAAGAGGAAGAGAATAGACTTTCTGATGTAGGAGCAGAGTGTCTGTAAAGATTACATGCAACAATTATTCTTTTTTGTTTAAGTCTATTCTGGAATAATTGACTATCCAGCCAGCAATTAGACCATACGTTAAAGTCAATCTCTTCCTTCCTTTTCTTTTGTCCTTAATTTAAAAGTTTTTATTTATCTGATTTATTTTTAGTCCTTTTTAGGGTGAAATACAACACATACAGATAAGTGCAGAAGATACATATACATATATCCAAGCGCAGAAGATATATATATATATATACACACACACACACACACACATGTGGTATACACATGAACACACATACACATATACATGCATATATACCCACATGGCTTAGAGAATTAATACAAGACAAACACACATCTTGCCACGGGCCATGGCGAGGAGTAGAACATTGCCTCTACCCTCCCACCCCACATTTCCCTTCTCAATAACTGCCCCTTTCTTGCATCCCCCAAAAGGTAACCACAGGTCTGATTTTAGGGTGATTGCTTCTTTGCTTTTCCTTATAATTTTACCCTCTGACTAAGTGTATCTCTAAACACTGTAATTTAGTTGTGCCTCTTTTTGAACTTTACACGAATGCAATCACGCGGTGTGTGTTCTTTTGTGTTTTTGTTCTTCCACACTCTTGCAAATAGTTGCTATCATCAGTCTTGTAAACTTTTGACTATTGTGGTGAGTATATAGTGATAGTTCGTTGTTTTAAGTTTAGGTTTCCCTGATGACTAAAGATCATTGGCCATTGTGATACCTTTCCAAAGTGCCTTTTTAAATCTTTTTGTATTCTCTATTGGGCTGTTGACTTTTTCTTAATGATTTGTAAGGTGTTTTTTTTTTTTTTTTCTTTAAAAAACATCTGGGCACTGGTCCTTTGTTACATATGTGGCAAATACCTTCCCACACTCTGTGTCTTGCCTTTAGTCTCTCTTAATGGTGTCTTTTGATAAACAGAATTTCTTAACTTACATGTAGTCCAATTTATCAGTCTTGCTTTTTGTGTCCTATTTAAAACATCTTTCCCTATAGAAGGATCATGAAGATATTCTCCTATATTATCTTCTAAACGCTTTATGGTTTTACACTTCACATTTTGAATTTTAACCCACCTGGAATTGACTTTCACGTAAGGTGTGAGGTAAGGTATAGTTTCATTCGTTTTCTACGTGGATATTCAATTTTCCCAGGGCCTTTTATTGGAAAGATTTTGTTTTCCCTACAGCTCTGTGACTTCATTTTAATCACAAATCAAGTACTCATGTATGCCTGGCTCTGGGCTTTGTATTTTGTTCCATTAGTCTACTCCTTGTACGGACACCATGCTCTCTTAACTTTTGTAGCCTTGTAATAAGTTGATATCCTGTAGAGTAAGCCCTCCTACACGTTTGTCTAGTTTTTTAATCGTCTCTGGCTACATTTCCATAAGCATAAGAATTAACTTGTAAATGTTCACCACCACCACCACCACCACCAAAAAAAAAAAAAAAACCCAAAAAATCCTATGGTAATTTTGATCTGAGTTGCATTGAATTTACAGGTCAATTTGAGGAGAGTTGAGTCTTTATGAAGTTGAGTCATTCATCTCTCTATTTATTTAATTCCTTTTTAATGCCTCTTACTACTACTTTATAGTTTTTTTGTATAGAAGCTTACATATCTTTAATTATTCCTAGGCATCTGATTTCTTTTTTTTTTTTTTTAAAGATTTTATTTATTTATTTGAGACAGAGAGAATGAGAGACAGAGAGCATGAGAGGGAGGAGGGTCAGAGGGAGAAGCAGACTCCCTGCTGAGCAGGGAGCCCGATGCGGGACTCGATCCCGGGACTCCAGGATCATGACCTGAGCCGAAGGCAGTCGCTTAACCAACTGAGCCACCCAGGCGCCCGGCATCTGATTTCTGATGTTAACATAGGTATCCCCTGCTTTTTGAAAATTTACTTCCACCCCTTCACTTTTATAAAAGACCTACATTAGTACCTGTTTTTGCTAACAGAAAGAAATCCGAATTGGATTTTTGCTTTTATGAAAAAGGAAAAAAGCAAAAATAGCATTTAGCGTGCATTTTTTTTTTAAGATGTTATTTACTTATTTGACAGAGAGAGCGTGAGAGCAGGAACACAAGCGGGAGGAGTGGGAGAGGGAAAAGCAGGCTTCCCATGGAGCAGGGAGCCTGATGTGGGGCTTGATTCCAAGACCCTGGGATCATGACCTGAGCTGAAGGCAGACACTTAAGGACTGAGCCACCCAGGTGCCCTAGAGTGCATTTTGCAGTGAACATGGCCCTGCTGAGCTCCTTCCCTGGCTACTACACTCGGCATCAAGCTGCCATGACTTGTGTCTGTGAGCATCTGTTTTATCTCATTTTGTGCATCCATTAGCAAGATGTATCCTGAAGTATCAGAAAAGCCTAAAAGAGGTTATTTTGGGGTCTGGAAATGCTCAAAAAAAATTTCCATATAAGTTAATGGTAATTGCTTCTTTGCTTTACACCATTTCGGCTGAGCAAATGTTTCAAAAGAACACTCTGCTTTGAGAGATAGCGGTGGGTAAATCTACATAAGCTAACTTCAATTTTTTTTCATTTTCTTACTGTGTGGCTGTTATGGGCTGAATAATTGTGTCCCTTCAAAATCCGTAAGTTGAAGCCCTAAACTTCAATGTGATAGTAATAGGAGGTAGGGCCTTTGGAAGGTAATTAGGGTTAGGTGAGGACATGAGAGTGGAGGGCCCCCATGATGGGGTTAGTGTCCCTATAAGAAGAGTAAGAGCTAAAGCTTGCTCTCTCTCTCCTCCATGTGAGGACACAGTGAGAAGGTGTCAGCTATAAGACAGGAAGAGGATTCTCACCAGAATGTGACCCTGTTGTCACCTTGGTCATGGACTTCTAGCTTCCACAACTGGTTTGGCCACCCAGTCTATGGTATTTTGATATGGCAGCCAGTGCTAAGAGAGTGGGTAATAGAGAAACAAAAAGCCTACATATATTGATCTTATATTCAGAGACCTTGCTAAGTTTACTCATTAATTCTAGTTGTTTCTCAGCAGCTTGTTTTGTGTTTTCTGTATACATCATACTGTCTACAAATAATGACACTTTTATTCCTTCATTTCTAATCCTTCTACTTTTTGTTTCTCGTTCTTGCCTTACTATACTAGCTAGGGCCTTCAGTACATTGTGAAATAGCAGGACTAATAGGAAATATTGTCATCTCATTTACAATCTCAGATAAATAGTTTGAACGTTTCACCCTTAAGTATAAATTCCCTTCTAGTTTTAGTGTCCTGGAACTTTTATATTTATTAATTTGGATGTTGAATTTGATCACTATATTTTTCCGCATCTACTGAGATGATCCTATCCTCTATCTTTTATTAGTGTAGTGAGACAATGCTCGATAGTCTAATGTGAAACCTCATTGCATTGGTCATAATGTATTCCCTTTTCATAGATTGTGCATTCACACACATTCACACACAATCTGTCTACCTATCTGATACATTTTAGGACTTCAGTATCTGCATTTCCATGTGCAATGAGTCTATAGAGTTCCTTTCTGTGATGTTCTTGTCAGGCTCATGTGCAAGAAGGCAACTCATACAACAAATTGAGAAGTGGAAGAATTTCTCTTTTTTTCAATTTTCTGGCAGAATTTGTTCCATCAGTCATATGGATGATAATAATCTTATTCAAATTCTTGTTTCTTTCTTAATTGAATGGTAGAATGCAGCAGTAAAGTTATCTGGGACTGCTGTTGTCGTTGTGAGAAGGGTTTTGACGGGGGTTTGATTTCTTTAATAGTTATCCAATTATTCTTATTTTCTTTTTTACTTTGTGTCAGTTTAGGTAAAATGTATTTTTTCTAGAAACTTACATATTTCACCTCAATTTTCAAATTTACTGGTCTAAAATTATTCATTATATGCTCTTTTCCTTTTGAATGACTGCAGTATTCAGATAGACATTTAGCATATTACTGTCAGCTTTTATTTTCTTCCAATAAATGCATAGAAGTCAAAACTACAAGTTACTCTCTAAACACACGTTTAGTTGCATCCACAAATTTTCGTTTTCTTCCTTCAGTTCAAAATTGTTTCTAATTTCCATTGATTGCTTTTTCTTTAGAATTCCTTTTGGATGAGGCTGCCAATGATGAATTCTCTCAGCCTTGTCAGAAAATGTGTTTGTTTCACTTTCATTCTAAAAGAATATGTTAACTGGGTATGGAAATCTAGGGTGACAGTCATTTTCTTTCAGTTCTTTAAAGATGTCACTCCTTGGGGCATCTGGGTGGTGCAATCGATTAAATGTCTCTTAGTTTTGGCTCAGGTCCTGATCTCAGGGTCATGGGATCAAGCCCTAAGCCTGCTTGGGACTCTGCCCCTCTCCCTCTGCTCCCCACTATCATGCTCGTATGCTCGCTCTCTCTCTCTCAAATCAATCAATCAATCAATCAATAAGATGTCATTCCATGGTCTTGTGATTTTCTGTTTGTTGTTGTTGTTGCCTTTAGTCTCTTGGTCTATTACTCCTTTGAGTTAGGTTCCCCCCCTCCACCCCCACTATTAAACCTGAGACTCATTCTTTGCCTTTCTGCAGTTGGTGTGTTCTTGAATTTCGGATGGGTGGCTTTTGCCAGTTTTGAAAAATTCACAGCCATTATCTCTTTAAAAATAGATTCCACTGGAACTGTTTCGGAACTGTGAATAACTATCTGTTAGGCTTTTTCATTATGTTTTATGTTTTCCGACCTCTTTTATAGTTTTCCCCACTCTTCCTTCATCTCTTTCTAGTACATTCTGAATATTTTTCATATGGCTCATCTTTAAGGTTTAGTAACTCTCCTTTTGCTCCTAAATTAATTCCTCAAGTTATTGTATTTTTCTGCTCTAGAATTTCTGTTTGGTTCTTTTTCACATCATCTCATTTTCTTATAGATTCCAGCTCTCTGCTGATTTAAAAAAATCTTTTCTACCTAGAAACAAGTTAAAGAGAGTTATTTTAATGACTGTGTCTTTTCACTCCAATTTTAGGTATCCTGTGATTCCAATCTTATTTGTATTGACTTGACTCTGCATATGCTATGGGGTATATGTATGCACACATTCATGTGTTGGGTATTTGAAGAAAATAATTTGTAGAAATGATTTAAGATCTTGGGTGGTATTTTTTTCAGGGATGATTTTTTTTTTCTTTGTTTCTGCCAGGCACCTAATAGGACTAGCAATTTGGGATCTTACATTTCCAAGACTGAAACTTTCTCAGTTGCCCAGATGATTTGAAATTGGGCTGTAGCTGGTAACAGGGCAGGCTTACACCTGAGTCATTCTTTTTCCAAGGATATCACTTTCCTGGATTTTTGCATTCCCACCCAGGTATGGAGATTTAGAAAGTGCTCTACCATTGGAAACCCAGCTTTTATTGTTTGTAGCCCCATCTGCCTCTTCAAGACACAGATGCCCTCAGTAGAGAAGCAGCCACAAAAGCTGGCCTCCTCTCTCTGGATTTCTGGCTGGCCTTGGATCTTGACCTTGTTATCCCTTGCTGCCTTGTTACCGTTAACAGATGTTTGTGTATATTCTGTAAAATTCTTCCTAGTTGAACACAGTGGGATATTTAATTCAAATTATTTGGTCTGTTAGTGATAGCAGAAGTCATTCTTTTTCTTTTCTCTTTTGGTGGTCTGAAAATATCCTACCCTACAGGTTTTATTCTTTAATTATTGTTTAAACCAAGTTATCCTAACCTGAACATTTCCATAATTTATCATCTTTAAAATGTAATGGAAATCATAGGGAAAATAATGAATCTACATATTGGCATAACTAATGGACAATCGCAGTCTCCATTGCTCACGACTCATGATAAATTGGAGGTAGTAGAACATACTGAAATGTTTTTTGTATCCTCAGAGAGGTATTAAAACTAGAAGGAGCACAATTTAGAGCTGTTTCTGCTAGTGTTATTTCCTAGCTGTTACTTTGTGTTATTCTCATAAAAACCCTAGGATATAATTAAAATGCTTTCCACCATAGTAATTCAGAGAGAGGAAAAGTGAGGTACAAAAGAGTGACGTGTCCAAGTCCACAGAGTTAAGTTTAGTAGCAATGTTGATAGGGAGCCAGCTTAAATTATTTAAGACTTTTCCACTGAGAGTAGAAAACAAAATGGCAGACAATCCAGACATTATTCTTAGGAGATTGAAAATGATCTTTTAATTCTTTGATTTGGTGGTGAATATGCCTAGTACTTAGGACAAATGATTTAAAAATATATACATATTTTTCCTCTTTGGTGGGGGAGGACTGGGACATAATTTTTACAGAACCATAATATTCACCTTACCAGTCCTTTCTTTTCAAAGCACATTCTAGAAAGTTCTGTGTAAAGCTCCAGGCAATCATTTTCTTTAGAAGAGGCATTATCTGCCACCTGACATTCTCTTGATTCCAGATTATT
This sequence comes from Mirounga leonina, assembly GCF_011800145.1. Lineage (NCBI taxonomy): Eukaryota > Metazoa > Chordata > Mammalia > Carnivora > Phocidae > Mirounga > Mirounga leonina. Next base: position 32,015,541 of record NW_023270855.1, on the reverse strand, counting down.
TATATGAGGCTCTAGTAGGAGAAACAAGATTTGCCCTGTGACAGGGTTGCAAAATGGTAATAGTGAACTAAAATAGTTAGGTCAGTGCACTGGGGCCTGGAAAGGGCATGGGAGTGGGTGGCAGGTATCCAGCACCTAAATGAGCTGGCCACAAGAAAGTGAAGACGAGTTCCCAAGATCTCTTTCCAGCACTCTCCTTCCTTGTCTCTGCATGGCTCCTATCTTCCCCAAAGAGCATGTTCTACCTCATGTACCCTTAAAGGAGGGAAGAGGAAGAAGAGGGGGTACATTACATAGAATTGGGCTGGAGATCTAATTTTACTAACACTACTGAGACAAGTGGCCGCAGTGGGATATTTTAATTCTCTAAATGTTCTTTCTTTAGTTCCTCTCCCCTCTTTCCTCCATTTTTTGGATTTTACTTCAATAAAGAAGATACAGTTTCCGTTGCTCACCATTCATGATAAATTAGGAGTAGACCATACTGCAATGTCTTTTGGATCATCAGAAAAACATTAACACAAAGAGAAGTACAATTTAGAACTGCTTTTTCTAGTGTATCCTGATTGGTTGAGCACCTGACTTGATTGACGCCCCTGGAATGTCAAAATAATGGAGGACTTCTTATGTAAGAGGTGGCTTAGGGACATATTAGGCATAGAATGAATTGTATAAATGTTATTACAAAATGATAGGTCAAAGATTACTAATATGAATTTTATACCTTCCTTCATCTTAACCTTCCATGACCTCTAGGAGAGCCTTTTTCCCATCTTCTTTTCTGGCAGAGACAAAGACAAAATGAGAAAAGTGGAAGGAGAACACCACACAGAGTGAAGAGAAGCAAGTAGAGAGGGGGAAAAAAAAGTCGGGAGTGGGGAAAAATTTTTGGAAAGTTTCTGCAAGAGTGTGCAGATTGATGTGTGATACATTATCCATTTCTGGAGATGAGATGAGGATGATGAGGAGGATCCTGAGGATGGTGATGATGATAGGCTTTGTTCCATCATCATTTTGCAAGATGCAGCTAAAAGTTATTTTTGGCATTTGGATTACACTTTTCTGAAAAGAACTCTGTGCTGAGGTTTCATGTCATTCAAAGACTCATAAGGGTTAACATTAACCATGGGACACTAGTCATTTTTCCTATCACTTGAACTAAAATTCTGTAGATTCTTTAGTCATCAGTGACCTGTGGAAATCTTTTGCCTGAACTATTGGGCATATGTAGAGAAAGCAGGATCTTGGTAAAATATTTTTAAAATAAGCAAACTAAAACCCATTTTGAAACCATGGGGTGTGGACTGTCTCCGAATTTTTATAAAGGGAAGTTTTTCAAGTATAACTAGATGGTCATACTTTTGGGTTGTGGTAAAATAAATCATTTAATGGGACATTAGATTTGATTATTTCTAAAGTTGCTGTAATTCTATGGTTTCTTGTTCCCAATTTAGAGCATAGGAACCTGATTTATTAATGAATATATTAATCCAAAAACTAGAGTCTTTAATTCCTCGCTACAGAAATCTGGTTCTATAAAGGTAGTCTACACAGAAAAAAAGGGGAGGCAGCACAGTGCCTTGGAAACATGAACTGCAGAGGAAGGGAAAAGCAAACTAAGATCTCTTTTCCAGCTGTGTTTAAAATGATTTTTTTTTAAAGAGCTTTGAATATACTAAAGGCGAAAGTGTCATTAGCCTTAAAGAATCTTCTCCTGTACTTCCATGCTAAAGAAAAAATTTTATTGTATCAATTTGGCAACCAGCGTTGGCAAACACTTTCCTTGGCGTTGATGATACCTCCATGTGGGGATTGCCTGGTGGGGTTAGGACTGAACTGGCCAAGGAGTTGAAGTTAAAACCCTCCTCTCCCCTGAGAAAACATGAGAATACTCTAATCTGCTCCCTCGGCCTTTCTCATCAGGGGCTGCTATGCTGAGAGCAGAACCTCTCTGTGAAGGAGGAGAGTTTTTCCAAGCTGGTGGGGTGTGTTGTAAGAGGTACAATTCAGTGACCAGAACATGTGCTAAATAAGCAAAGCTGTCCTTTCTCATCCACCTCGACCATCCATGATTATGATGTAAGTGTGGTCCAGTAGCTGGAATTATGGTGATTTTTCAAAAATGCCAGTGTCAAAATTTTGCCTCGACAGTATATCTGTAACGACTAATAATGCTGTTTTGGGCTGACTCAGTTGCTTTGAAATTGCACGGCTCTGTTATGAGTAAATGAGAGGCAACCAATTATCTATAAAATAATGGCATGCACAGAGGAGAGTTTGATGAATTACAAATGAACTCTGCTGACACAACAGGGTGTGGAAACCTGCCCTGCTCTGGCTTTCTATCCGAGTTAGGGGCGATGATTGCTTACTTTACAAACAACTTGGCCCACTCCATTCTAACATGGGCTGGGAGTGGGGACAGGGAGACAGTGAAACCTTCAGTGGACAAGGACACATGTCATTGCTTTAAAATTAAGTAGGAAACTCAACGTGGGTGTGTGAAGGCAGCAAACCCAAGTGTTAAATACCTACATGAAGAATTACTATGCTCCAGGAAAGATGCACAGATAAGGGATAGAGATGAACTGTCCTCTGATGGGATTCAGAACAGAGACTAAAAGAGCCATCGCAAAGCCGCGTCCCAGAACTCAGCCCAGTGTGTAGAGAGCCAAGGCATAAATTCACCAAAGCAGAAGGCGGATGTTGAATTCCTGGAGCCAAAGGATTTCCACCGCATCAGGGATCTGTCAGGTGGAGGGAGCTCTATTCAGCAACCCTTGGACTGTTGGTTCTGCCTGTGCCTGGTGAAGGCAATGCCTATTTTTCACTATTGCTTAAGAAACTGCAATTCAAAGTCATTTTCTACTAGAGAAAGGATACAGGGAGTAGTCAGAGGACCAAATCATCCTGCAGGATTACATGGGAACATCAAGAGAATTCCATACAACTAAGCGGATGTTGATGCCCTGATGGCTTTAAGAGGCTGAGAAAACAGTTCATAGTTTGGGGATGTTTATCTCTGTGGTCCTAGGGCAGTCTGATGCTGAGGATTCATGTGGGTTAATACATAAAGAAGATACAGAACAGGGGTTTTTACTTACTGAGAGGTTGCTGGCTATTTCCACACCGAACATTTAGCAGAGAGCAGGGTTTTTTGTCCATCATAGACCGTTTCCCATACTGGGCATCTCTGGCTATAGCCTTCCACATTCTTCTCAACACACTGGTTTTTCAGGTAGACTAATGGCAAACAAGGTGTCAAGGCCAAGCCCTAGGAGTTGGCTTCCCAGGAGAAGCAGTGATTTCAAACAGATCCAATCAGCCTAGAGACCACCGGCGTGGGGGGCAGTGGGGCATAATGCGGGGCTTCTTGCCCAGTGTCCTGTCCTCTAGCCAGGCACAAGAGACTGGCCTCTTACCCCTAGGGAAGCTGACTCTGGTCCCCCCCACCCCCCCACCCCGCCGGTGCCTTGTCTTCTCCACATTCCTGGCAAGAGGCATAGGGAGCGTTGGCTTAGGGGGTTGCCACAGGCCTGGAGTCAGCTTGCTCTGGGTTTGAATTCTGATGTCCACTGCTATTTTCCGAAGATGGGAATCATTTAAGATAATTTTAGGTGATCTTCATTGAATCTTGCTTAACTTACTCTCTTTTAATCCTTTTAAATAGGTCACACAGAGAGTCTCAGTTTGGTGCTGGAATTGAATGCCTCTGTAGGGTGGCTAGGCTCTGGTTCTAACAAAGAGAGAATGAATCTCAGTCCCAACAGCTATAGGCAAGCAAGTGTGCCCAGCTGGAATTCATCTGCATTGTTTTTCTTTTATCTTCATTTGCATGTTTCACTTCTAATCACAAGTAATACTCGTTTTTCATTGAGGTTCAGATATAAAGTTTAAAAGTGAACCAGGTAAATAATGAGCACACAATACCCTGGTGGGACACAAAGATGAAAAAAAAAAGCCTGAGAAAATGGGAATGAGAGCGATTTGGGAAACACTGTATTTGCCCAAGGTCATAGTATTTAGGCACGTGGTCATAGTGTGGAGGAAAGAGGGCAGGCAGCCGAGGGAGGTGTTAGCTCGGTCTAGAACAACTTACAAGCAGGGCAAAGTCAGTTGGTGCAAGTTCAGCCCCGTTTGGGTTCCTGCTGCCCAGCTGCGGTGTGGCTCGGGAGGCAGATGCCAGGGTAGGTGGCTTTAACAAGGCTGGAAAGGGAGTCCAGCAGGGAAGAGAGAGGCGGGCAAGCAGAACAGGTGAAGAAGGTTAAGGAGAACATTCAGAGGGCGCAAGGGGAGTTGGGATAGAATGGCAGTGCTGGCTGGAAAATCGAGCTCTTTTAGCAAAGGTAGGCTGTACGGACACTAAAAGAATGGTCTTTGGGGTGTGACTGAGTTCTCTCTCAGCTCTGTTCCCTGCAACCATTTACCTCGGAATAACATTTAGCATCACCGAGTCCCGGTTTTCTCATCCTCTGCAAGATGGGATCATAGAAGCTGCGTCTTCTACATTCGGTAATGCTGGCTGTTGTTATCAATGCAAGCGCTGCAGGCTAGAGTCTCTACCCTTGTGCATGTTGCAAATTGTGCAGTCTTGCTGAGCGAGCGACATCAGCATCTCGACACTGGCTCTGCCTAAGACTGACTTGCTGCTGAGGGTATAAATGGGGAGACTTGGAGAGGCCAAGTTTATCTGAACTTCAGATAAACAATGAATAATTCTTCAGGCCTAAGTATACTCAAATATTGTATGACAGCCCTATCTATTTATTTATATTTTATTTATTTATTTATATTTTATTTATTTGAGAGAGAGAGCATGAGTGGGGTGGGGGGCAGAGGGAGAAGCAGGCTCTCTGCTGAGCAGGAAGCCCTATGTGGGGCCTGATCCTGGGACTCCAGGATCATGACCTGAGCCACCCAGGCGCCCCATGATAGCCCTATTTATTTGGTGAAATTTTTAGAAGTACTGTGAACCCCTTAACATTGTATAAACATTTGGTGTGTAGATGCATTTTGAAAACGAAGGAGAGGGGTCTCAAGAACCAGGTGGACCAACTTAATGATCATGTTTCCAGTAAAGAATGCTCCCTTCCCCCTTTGTCTCTAAAGGGAAGTATATATAGTCCCTTTAAAGACTGATTAATTTTTAGGGGGGGGGGGGGGGGGAGGGGCTGAAGGAGAAGGACAGAGAATCTCAAGCAGACTCCATGCTGAGCACAGAGCCTGACACAGGGCTTGAGCTCACAACCCGGAGATCAGGACCTGAACCGAAACCAAGGGTTGGACACTTGACTGACTGCACCACCCAGGCGCCCCTATGGTCCCTTTAGGGATGAGGATGCTCTTGGTGAAATCCTAGAACCCTCTGTTTAAATCCCTAGCCTCCAAGTTACTGGCTGTGCTATTAGGCAACACATGTCATCCCTCCTTTTCTTCATTCCCACATCTGACTGCTGAGAACACTGAAGGTGATTTGTTTGGTCTGTAACCAAAGACCTGTAAAGACAGATCTTAATGTTAACTCATTTAAAAACCCACAGGCACTGTGGCAATAGTTTGTACAGCAAGTTAGGATGACTATCTTTCTGGCAAGATTTACAAGGCAAGTTGATTCACCTGGAAGACAGGAGATATTAGGCCTCAAGGCAGGACAGAAGCAAAAACTGACAAAGCAAAGCAAAGCATATAGGAAACTTGGGTACTAAGTTTAAATCCTCTTAAAATGTCTAGAAAATGCATTCTAACACAGAATCCTACAATTCAGCAAGCCTCAGGAAAAGCCTAGAGCTTTCTCACCTCTATCTGAACATACCCATTACATAAGAAACCCGGGCCAGGGGGGAGGGGGACAAGCCTAGTAAGTTGAGTCTGAAGACCAGTGACTCCATTTGAATGGGACATTCCAAAATGACACACTGGCTTTCATGAGATGAATAGAAAGGGGTCTGCAGCTATGCCTAGGGGTCTTTGTTCTTAGGCAGACTAGCTTGATCCAGAGCAAGGAAGGAGGGAGGGAGGAAGGAAGGACGAAATGAGAAGGTGAACAGTGGAAAAGGTTCAGAATAAATGATCAAAGACAGCTTCTGCTAGCACTACACTGTATCCTTCAGGCAACTGGATGCAGAGCTGATAAACCGATGACATCTTCCAATTTCATTCTCCAGTAAAATGAACATTCTAGAATGCAAGTGCCTGAACACTACGACATACTTGAACAATAACGGGGGAAAGGTAGTTGATACGGGGTCTTTAAGTAATCAGGATACTTTAAAACGGAGGGTGGGGGGAGAATGCCCAAGAAATGCACGTATATTAAAAACTAACTAAAAGAGACGTCTATTTCAAAGTGAAAGCAGAATACAATGAATGTGTTTTCTACCTAAAAATCATGATCGCTATGTGGTGGATACAATTTTATATAATTCAGTTGCTACCAATATTCACTAATTGTGTTTTTAATTTGTTTCTGATCTACTTCAGCAGCTTATAATATAAACACAAGACCGCATGAAGCAGCCTATTCCAAAAAGGAAAAAGAAACTATTCAGGGGAGAGGTGCTTTATCTGAGGTCCATTGAAAGAGGTTTATTAACAGGGCTGACAGATAAAATGCAGAACACATGGTATTTTTTAGCCTAGGGATGCCCCAATATTTCATGGCAACCCTATTTATTAGAACATTTCAGAAGATCCATGAGGCCCTGGACATCACATAAAAATTTCTTGTATATACACATTTTGAAAAAGGAGACTGGCTATAGCTTTCTACCGGAATCTTAAATCTGTGATGTCCCAACAGTTAAACATTCACTAATGCAAAGAAATAATTCTTTTTTTTGGGGGGGGTCATTATATGTATTTTTATTTTTAAATTTACATTCAGTACAATTCACTTTTTTTTGGGGGGGGGTATACAGTACTAAGAGCCTTGACAAATGCTTAGGGTTATGTAATCGCCAACATAATCAAGATAGGGTTCTACCAGACAAACAAGCTTCTTCATGCTGCCACTTTGGAGTCACAACCCCCTTCCTTCCCTTAGGCCCTGATAAGCACTGATTTGTTCTTTGTCCCTATGGTTTTTTCTTTTCCAGAATGTCAAATAAATGGAATCATATGATAGGTAGGCTTTTCAGTCTGGCTTCTTCCGCTTAGCCTCATATACCCACTTGCTGCAAGTGTCCATAGTTCATTCCTTTTTTTTTTTTAATTTTTTTTATTCTTATATTATCCCCATACATTGCATCATTAGTTTTAGATGTAGTGTTCCATGATTCATTGTTTGTGCATAACACCCAGTGCTCCATGCAGAATGTGGCCTCCTCAATACCCATCACCAGGCTAACCCATCCTCCCACCCGCCTCCCCTCTAGAACCCTCAGTTTGTTTTTCAGAGTCCATCGTCTCTCATGGTTCGTCTACCCCTCCGATTTCCCCCCCTTCATTCTTCCCCTCCTGCTACCTTCTTCTTCTTCTTCTTTTTTTTCTTAACATATATTGCATTATTTGTTTCAGAGGTACAGGTCTGAGATTCAACAGTCTTGCACAATTCACAGCGCTTACCAGAGCACATACCCTCCCCAGTGTCTATCACCCAGTCACCCCATCCCTCCCACCCCACCCCCCACTCCAGCAACCCTCAGTTTATTTCCTGAGATTAAGAATTCCTCATATCAGTGAGGTCATATGATACATGTCTTTCTCTGTTTGACTTATTTCGCTCAACATAATACCCTCCAGTTCCATCCACTTCGTTGCAAATGGCAAGATCTCATTCCCTTTGATGGCTGCATAATATTCCATTGTATATATATACCACTTCTTCTTTATCCATTCATCTGTCGATGGACATCTTGGCTCTTTCCACAGTTTGGCTATTGTGGACATTGCTGCTATAAACATCAGGGTGCACGTACCCTTTCGGATCCCTACTTTTGTATCTTTGGGGTAAATACCCAGTAGTGCAATTGCTGGATCATATGGTAGCTCTATTTTCAATGCAAAGAAATAATTCTATCATGTCTGACCTTTCCCTGTGGCCTTGAGCTTCCCAGCAGCCAAAACTAAAGGGAAACAAAACCAGGGGTGTCTGGATGGCTCAGTTGGTTGAGCATCTGACTCTTGATTTCAGCTCAGGTCATGATCTCAGGGTTGTGAGATTGAGCCTCGCATCAGGCTCAGTTGCGGAGTCTGCTTGAGATTCTCTCCCTCCCTCTGCCCCTCCTCTCTAAAATAAATAAATCTTAAAATTAAAAAAAAAAAAAAAGGCTATTTAACTGGGGAGAAGAGATCCAAGTGGAAGAAAGACTGATTCGGTCAGGAGGTTGTGAGCTGGCTCACAGCGCCTTACAGCCTAAGGTGGGAATCTGAGACTTGAGCTCTCGAAGGGTTTTGGCTTTTTAAATGATCAGGTTTGCACTGCAAAACTATCTTGGCCTGCTTGGTGAGGTCGGGTTGGAGAAGGGCAGGATGGTAACGTGAGGTGGACTAGAAGGAAGCCAACAGACAGGAGAGTCCTGCAGAAGGTGGGTGGAGGCAGGGTGGTTTTCTCCACTCTGGCTTTCATGTCTTTGAACCCCCCTGCACCTGCTTGTCTGCATCCCCATCCTGGGCAGGGAGCCTCCTTCTGGGGCCCCATGGAAGGTGTGAGTGATGATGAAGTGCCCAGTGTTTACCTGCACAGTCACTGAAAGTAGGCCCGCAGGGTTGCGGCTTCTGCTGCCATTTCCTCCTCAGACCTCCACAAGGTTGGGGAGTCCTCCTCCTCCTTGTCATGTTTCTGGAGCTTTGGAGAAAACAATGGAATAGGCTCATTAATGGGTCCTGGGGATCTCTGAACAAGTGTTGTGGGCTGAACACAATTTGCAAATCAGAAGGTTGTGTGTCTTTTCATTGCACCGGTTGCCCAGATTTGAAAAATGGGGAGGTGTCATGTAAGAATTCACATTTCCAGCTTTTGTAATAAAATAACCAGATTAGGCTACTCTGTGGTCCATTCCATGCCTTGTCTTGTCTGTGGAGGTTGTGAGTGGGGGTCACAGACTGGGGAGCATCCTCCCATTTTCCATAGTCCCCACCACTCTCTAATCTTAGGCTTGGCTGGCATCATTCATTTATTTTACTCACCAGACACTGAAGGCATGGAGTTGGCCACCTACCCATGACCATTCCCCCAAGCTGGCGGTTTACCTACTCGTCTCTTTGGCTTAGTCTCTCTTCTATGAGCTCTGAACCATTTTGTTTAGTGAACCAAAATAACCCAAGCAACTCTGTGATGATAATAATACAGGAGCCATGAGCAATGAGTGAGAAATAAGAGCATATCCATTAAAAGAGACTTAAGGAGGCAAATTTTCCCCCTTAATCTACTATTGCAATTCAGTTTTATTAACTAGATTTGTTATTCCTGTGTGGGCCTTTATCCATTGTAAAATGCTAAAGGCATAAATTCATAGGATGCGCAGTGTAGTATTTGGTAAGTCATTTGAAGAGATTGAGGTAAATGATTTAACAGCACCAATGATGGCTGGTATTTATGATACGAATGGGTAGTTTCTTTGATGCATATCATTTCATTTCATCTGTACCATAATCTATACACAAGGCAGGCAATACTTGACACCATCTTACCAAGGAAGAAATTGAGATCCAGGGAAGTTCCTTCGCTTGTCAAACTGACCACCCAGCTAGGCAGGGGCAGAAGTTGTTCCCAACAATTTTTACCATTTTACCTATCCTAGAGGAACTGCCAGACCGCTCCGTGCGTCAGGTGCATTCCCCGCAAAAGGCAGATCCTTTGAAAAATATCCTGTTGCCTCAGCAAAAAGTCTCTCCACTACCATAGTGGAGTCTCCTATCTCAGGCCCAAATCTCTGTAAATCTAACCCAGAGACACCCCATCCCCCACCCCACCCCCACTCCACCCCCAACCGCGTGGCCCCTTGCAGCAGAGGGAGAAATTTCCCCAGTAGTTCAGAGCAAACTTTGACACACAAGGTGAAACAGTGAAGGAACGACAGCCTGGCTCTCTAGCTGAGCTGTATTTCCACTTGGGGTAAGTTTGAGCCTAAATGAGGTTCATTAGCATATAACTGGGCCACAAATATATTGATGAGGGTCATGGATCTTCTGTTCATAATATGGCTGCCAGCACTCTGGTTTTACATTTTGCCACATAGATTTAATTCTCCTTAGTGGAAGAAAACCACATTAAGAAGTCATTTCCTTCCTTGTGGAGGCAGATATGATTCAGTTGCTACAGGCAAGGCAAACGGGACTGCTATTTTTCTACTCAAGAACTAATTTTCATTTGGATACTAGCTTTGGGTCTGTTATAAATCCGTCTTGTAACAATTCAGTAGGATGACAACACTAATATACAGCCCGGAAAATATGGCTTCCCTCTTCTGGTGCTGCCATGGAAAAGGCACAGAAATCAAGCATCAAGTGGCTTCCTCACCACAGATCATACCAGATGAATCCAAATAATTTAGAGCCTGTGAGCGTTAATGCCTCCCTGGTTATTAGGCGACCGTCTGTTATTGTCATATGCCTTACAGATGGCAACGTTGTGCCAACACTTCAAAGTTGTTTATGCAAGGTAGGAAATAAATAAAACAAAAGCTAATCATATTTGCAAAGTTCTGTTGTATATGGTTTTTAAAATGTAGAGGTTTCCCTCCTGAAAGTCCCAGATGGAAGCGTGTGGCTTTCTTTGGAACAGCATTGTTCAGTGCTGGTGCCCACTGGCATCACCTGGGGAACTGAAAAAACAAAACAAAACAAAACAAACCGCTATAGCCTGGGTCCATCCAGGGATTCTGATTTAATTTGTCTGGAGACGGCCTGAGTTTGGGGATTTTTTTCAAACTTCTCAGCTAATTCTAAGGTGCATTTCGTGTTGAGAAGCACTGCATTTAGGGGAAATGTATATGTGTATAGATAGAACCCATGTACAGAGAAATGCTACATTTGCCTTTAAGCCCATTGCTTGTCGCCCTATCCATAGAACAGAGGCTTTTCTTTGCAAACCCTGCTCTAGAACTGCTTTTCTATTCTCATTCTATCAGAGTGTCTGGGCCACGGGCTTGTCCCAGCAACACTAGGATGCTGATCTAGTTCAGGATCCTTTGAATGAATTTTCAGTCTCAGCAGAAATAGGGAGCCCAGGAACAACCCTGGTGAACAAGGCTTGTGTCTCAGGAGAGCCACCCAGGTGACTCGGAAATTAAACGTACTGTCGTTTGGAGTACATTTCTGCTTCCATGAGGCAACCCAAGAACCTGGCAGCTGCAGGTTATTGCAGGCTAGCAGAGATAAACTCTAAGGAACTCAAATGGTGATTCATCCAGAAGGTGCTACATGCCTTGAGGAAGCTTTACTGGGGGGGTGTTCACTTCAGATGAACCCTCCAGATTAATTTAGGCTGCCCACAGGGAAAGGCAGTGACTACTTATTAATGCACAAGGTATTTATTCTGTTTCTGCAATGCTAAGGGGTAGCCTTGGTGTTAAAACACTGAAACAGATAGACCCCTTTACTGTCCTCAGGGGGCACCCAGGTAGGGAGAGTAGACACCAAAATGGTTAGTTATGAATGAGAGGGGCATTTCCAAATGAGAGGGCTGCTGCTGGGTGGGCACGACCTAGTTTGAAGAACTTTTGAGAGTCAACTTAGTTTGGTAAAGAAACAGAGTGCTATAATAAAAAGTTATGGGGGAGAGGGAGTTATCTAAGGAACATCCAGCAACCTCTCTCCAAGAAGATGAGGTTAGGCCCAGACTTTGACAATGAGACCTCTTTGTGCCTCATTTTCCCCTGCTATAAGAGTTGTGAGTAGCGATGTGCTTGGCACATAGGAGTAGTCATAGCAACAGCAAACAACTATTATTAGGCTAGATACACTGTCCCCATGACAGTGACCACTGACCACCCCAGAGATGTTATGGCCGGGAGTAAAAGTGCCTTTCCTATCTTCATGGTTCTCCAGTGGTATGTGTCTTTTGGATCTTAAATGCCCTGTAAAAGGATTAAGAGCTATGGTCAAAATTCAGGCCCATACTAATGAATCGACTGACACATTCAAGCCTGAGGAGGAAATTTAGCTCCTTCAGATTTAAAATGACTTACAATAATCCCTAACTCTCAGAGTTGTTTTAAGGAGTGAAAAAGGTATTAATGGAGGCTCCTCAGAGGTAAAGGTCAAGGTCCTAGAGTCAAAGCATGTGGTAATAGTCAAATGCAGTCACATTACCCTGGCAGCATGGCCACCAGAGTTAGCGAATAAAAATACTAAAACAAATGAAATGAGTGTCTCGTATATCTTATGCAGTACTTGGGACACACTCTTACTAATAAGTATCATTTGTTTGATATTGAAATTCAGACTTAACTAGACTTCTTCCTGTCTTTTATCTGGCAACTTAGTCCAGGAGACCCCTTTGAAAAAGACCACAGGAAGTCTTTGGCTTGCTTTTGGGTTGTTCCCAAACCTGCCTAGCTGTGAATCCTGGAAAAGATGCAAGCTGTCCGAAGGAAGGACAGACTCAAGGCTAGCACTGGGTGCACTCTAAGGCTTATTATTGCAAGAAACAGAGTAAATCCCCGGCTCCCTTTAAATCTCATAGCTCATTGGTTTTCAGGCACGCACATTTTCCACATTTTTCACATCTCTGAAGTCAAAGTGTGTTCCACAATCAGGGGCGTGTCATAATTTAATTGGCAGTGTTTTTCTTGTTAGTAGTACATCAAAGAACAGTGCTTCCTCCAGGTGACTGTCTGGGATTCAACACACTACAGTGCTCCATCATTCCTCCTGATGATTATATCACGGAAGTTAAATGGCCATGAAAATGCTCAGCATCGCAGCACATCCCTCTCCTTCTCTCCATGCAACAGTGAAACTGTTGAACAGTTGATGCTGTTTTCACAGGCACTTGGTTCTTTAGAGGAAAAGTGCTCACCAAAGTTACAAAGTTTGCAAAAATTTGAACCAAAAAGTCTTTATTCACATTCAACAGAGTAAAGTCTGTGATGGCTCCTGGAAGAGCATTCTATTTCTATACAGCTGTGAAAAGAGATTTAAAAAAAAAAAAAATGTATCTGCAGTCATTCCACTTTATCTGCCTGAAAATGATTTTGGGGAAGGTAGTGTTAACAAGATTTTTGACTGAAGTACTGATAGGCGTCGATGTTGACATTCCGCTCCTTCCTGGGCATTGAGCATGCTATCGGGAGGTATGTGGGGTAGAGATTAATTCCCTGATGTAATGCTCAAACTGCCTTGGCTATTGACTTTTTTATAGCTCTGTAATGGAATACAGTAGGAAGAATGATTCACCGTAATTTAAATGTTTTTCAGAATTCGGAACTAACCAGTAGTAAAATGCCAAATTGTCTTCAAAGGGTGGGGGTCCGGTGGGAGAAACAATTTCATACTGCTTCTTAAAGAAGCAAGTGGCTGCATGTGAACTTGGGCATTGTTATCAAGTACATTAATATATGTCATTGTTACTGGTTTTGTAAAACAACATAAAGAGCAGAAAGCTTAAACTATTTTTTATGGGGTGATGGCTCTGTTCAGACAGGTGTTTATATAAAGTCTTGAAAGGGAAATAATATCAAGGAATAGGGAAGTAAATCCATAATTTTGTTCAGATCTGATTCTCTGCCTCTACTTTCAGTTTAGCCAACAAGCATTTGTTGAGCACATGATATATTCCAGGCACTGTTCTAGGTCTTATGCCATAAAGATGAAGAAGCCAAAAATCTGTGCCTCCTGGGGACTCACCACCTTACAGGGCAGACCGATTTATACATATGTAATATAATACAAGTCAGTCTGGTACAAGGACTGCGCTGGGCTACAAGTTCTATCATCGTGCTCTCAGAATATCTGAGGGGGGAGAGTAATTCTTCCCAGGGTGGGATCTTGGGTTGACTTTACAAAGTTAGGATTTGCACTGGGCTTAAACGATGGTGATGGGAGTTTAAGAACAAGGTTATTCTGGGCAATGGGAACAGCTTCAGCAGATACATGATGTGTGTGCCAGAAATCCTGCAACTTACGTCACGGCCGGCTTCACCAACTGCTTGCATCCCTCTTTCCCAAAGAGTCCTGACGTGGGCATGCCTGACCATCTATCAGAGCGGTCAAGAGAACTGAAATTTAGTTGCCATGTTGACAAGTCTTAACATCTCATGGTTTAAAGAGGAGTAAGACATCTCAATGGCCCAGAAGATGGCCTCTAGTCTATGATCCAAAGCCACAAACAGTTTTGAATCCTACTGAAAGTTACTGCATTTTCAGTCTTCTTTCAGTCCCCCTGATTAATCAGAAAGAAAGTCTCAGTGCTAGCATGTCCTTAACATGGGATCAGCATGACCTCTAAGGACACAGAGGAGCCATCCAGACTCTAGCTGGAATTTAATAAGATTGTTTTGTTTAGATCACATTTATTTTGAGGGTTATCTCCTATTTATGATGTTGTCTCAAATTTCCTTTTAAAGTAAATTTATTTAAGGTAAAGCGTCGACTTAGAAAATAGATGAAGTAAAGCAGTGTCAGAAATACAGGATTAAATGTGGCATTAACCTTGAAAGGTGGTCCAGAGGTGGGAAGTTCAGCTGAGGGGAGGGAAGTCACTGAAAATGTGAGACTAACGCGTGGGCCTTCTAGAATGGTTGTTTCTATTGGGCTAAACTGGAGAAGGCTTCAGAATTTTGTTTTAACAGATCTTGAAAGTCAAAATAATATTACAGGAGCTCTCAAGAACAACCAGTGCCTCGAGATCTGTAGGGATAGTAGAATGGTAGGGAGGGGGTTTGGGAGGAAGACCTCCCCGAAGAAGTGCTGGTTAAGCTGAGATGTGAACAATGGCTACAAATCCCTGAAGCAAAGAGGAGGGAGAAAGGGTATTTCACGCAGAGGGAGCAGAAGTGCAGAGCACGGAGGAAAAAGGAATCTTGGTTGAGTGACTAGAAAAGCAAGGGACATAGTAGATCAGTTGTAGCCTTTGGGGATGGCTGAGAAATGTGGATTTTATTTTTGGTGCAAAGAAGACATTAAAGGGTTGGAAGCAGGGGAGTTAAAAGCTTAGAATAATTTTTTGTAGAGTGGCCTGGCTGGAGAATGAGTTAGAGATTCTGGCTCCAGCAGCAGCCAGACCAGAAACGATGGGAGCTGGGCAGGCATGGACATGGACGAGAGAGGGGACGGAGAGAAGCTCGGCTGCCCCATGCACCAGTGTGGTGGTGACTTGGTGGCAACGTGTGCAGTTAGAGACGGGGGCTCAGTGCCTCCCTGGAGCAGGCGGACCTTTCTCTGACAGCTTCCTTCTGGGCCCTTTGTAAAGCACACAGGATGCTGGCTCTCCTGCTCACAGCTGCTCTGAACCAGTATGAAAATCACTCCTGTCCTGCCCAGTATGTGCCTCTCCTCAGTCACATGCTTCCCAAACTCTCCAAGAAGGCTTCCTGGACCATTTAGATCAACTTGAGTTATAGTTCATGATTCTGGATGTCGCCTCCCTCTGTCACACACACAGCCAGCATCCTGTGAGCACACATTTCCTCCCCAAAACACCAAACACGATTTCTCTACGTGCTGGTTCTTGAGCAGATGGTCACCCACTTAGGCCTTTCTTGGTGTCCTAATGAATCCCCTCTTGCTTTCATTTGATGCAAAATAATAATAAGTCTGTGCTGCCAACCTTGGGCAACCACTTGGGTTTTCTTAGAAACCTGAGTTCTTCCAATATTTCTTTGTGCAAAAATATGTTAACTGCTTCCCTTCTCTCTGTGAGCTGGAACCCTGGACTGATGGCCACATGGTGAGACCTCTAAGTGCAACCAAGTGACCGCTGGTTCCCTCTTATTCACTGTGAAGTTTCCAAAGCCCTATTTATTGCCCTAATGGAGAGAAATCCAGGTAATAAACAGAGCATTCATCATTCCATTTGTTGCCCAAGCTTTGACTTAAGCCTAACTCGCTTGAGTTAAAGCAAAAGTTTTTTTGTTTTTTGTTTTATTTTGTTTTGTTTTTAGTGCTGCCAATGAGGCCAAAATGCTGAAATAAGCTCTTATATTAATTAATGGCATCTTACTTTCAAGGGGTATAGCCTGTTGATGTTTAAGAATTTGTAACCCCCAAAAGTATTTATTAACTAAAAAATCACAGCACTGGAAAATAATTATGCCAAACCACTGTACTATAACAGAACCCAATTTCTTATCCAATTATACATTAAAGTATCACATTGTCAAGCCGATTGACAAAGCAGCAAATGAGACTTTGCCAGCGTCACAATTTGGACCAGCTATTACTCAATTGACTGTACTGTGAATGGTCTTCAGAGTATCCCAGGCACCCTATAACACCTGTACAAACCAGGATGGGCAGTCAGGTTTGGTGAAGTACATGCCTGCTATCATAAAATCGCTTTAATTGGTTAGACATCATAATTTGTAGTTCTCCATCAGAAGCTTGTTAGGAGCAGCTCAGCAAAGGGAGAGTTCAGCTCCGGGTCTTATGTGGTTGATTTCAATGGAAACAACGAAGTAGTCTCTTCCTGTCAGAGGCGTAATCAGTAAGGCTAACCTGAAATGTATATTTGAGAAAGGTGACCCCAGACAGGGCCTCCTGGATCTGCCATCCTGCCTCCTGGCCAGCCACCATTTAGAACTTTCTTACAACATGGCATCAGGGCAGTCAAGGAACAGGGCTCAGGAACTGGACCTTGAGGGGCTGCTGGGGGTGTTGATATGGGAGTCATTACATTCAAGAATCATTAGCATAGAGTAAAATACAAACCCGACTTACTTATTTTTAGGACACCCCAGGGCTAAAATCTTCCTCAGAACTTACCACAGTGAGCCTCATGTTCCCAAGGAATGAGAGTGATTCTGCCTCAGTCCGGCTAGGAATTTCAGATGAAAATCCCATGAGGGCAGTAGTGATTACCAAGGGTCGGTATTGAAATCAATTGCGCTCACCCAACAGTTCTTGGTATTTCCATTATAATAAGCCCTCAACAATAGTTAATTTGGTAGAAAGCCTCCTGTCCAGTTCTCATGTGTATGATAGAAATCACCAAATTATAGTAACAGCCATCGGTGCCTCCTTACTGGGTCTGACACTGAGTATGTTTTCAAGAAGCATTGGTTAGGGTTGCTTTCCCTCCCAACTTAGTGGCTATATAAGTTCATCATTCCCATTTTATGGATGAAACATTTGAGTCTCCTAGACACTTGAATCACTCAACCAACATCCCATGGCTAATGGGGAACTGTAGTTGTTTGGGTCAGAAATATGATTTGCGGGCTCCTAGCGCACTCTTGGATCCATTCTGTAAATTCTTGGCAACTTGCCTGCGGTTAACATTTT
Source organism: Mirounga leonina (assembly GCF_011800145.1). Lineage (NCBI taxonomy): Eukaryota > Metazoa > Chordata > Mammalia > Carnivora > Phocidae > Mirounga > Mirounga leonina. The sequence goes on along the minus strand of NW_023270855.1, from coordinate 31,998,159 downwards.
TGAGAGCACAGATGATAGAGCAGCTCAGAGAAGAAAACTGAAGTTGCAAACAGAGATCTACCTCCAATGTGGGATCAGGCTGGGGAGCCTCCTCGGAGGCGGCCGTTGCAGCTCAGGCAAGTTTTCAGTAAATAATTGCTGCTCCCTGACACCTCACCCCAGGCTCTATCATATAGGAGCTTTACTGGCTTTTTAAATGGGCAGGAAATTGGTGAAGCAACAGGGACTAGAGATTTCTACCAGTTTTATTTCCTCAGGCCTCCTGTTTCTAGAAACATGCTCACCGAGAAATGAAATGAAACTCCTTCTGAAAGGGAGTTTCGTGATGGAGCAAACTTTGGAAAAGGAAGCATTTATTCAAAAAGCAATTTCCTAAAAAAAAAAAAAAAAAAAAAAAGCGATTTCTTTGGCCAGCCATGTTTCGTAGCCTTCCCCCCACCATGTCTTGGATATATTGGTGCTTGAGCGAGAGTGTTCTCCTTTATTCCCAGAGTGATGTCAACTTTGGTACTCAGAATGAGCAAAGAGAACAGGCAAGGGTCAATTTTCTGGTTTCTTTTGAGTCTCCTGAACGTTTGTTTCATATTTGCTCCTGCTACAATATGGCTTCTTTTTCTAAAGTCTCCTTACAGAGCTCTCCTTGAGGAGACCCACGTGGAGCATCTGTACTGCAAGAAGCTAAGCAAACACACAACCAGAAACACACCACCGTAGACATGGCCTCAGAATCCTGTTCGTCACAATGTTGCAGGCAGCAACAACTAAGCCCTCAAGATAAAACCCAGCTGGAGAAACCAAAGAGGCGTGTGTGGGGTGGCAGTTGTACGGTCCAGGTCCTCCAAGCACTGGAAGCTCAATTCTCTGCAGAACTCTTTCAATCATTCAACAAAAAATAGTAGTATGTCTACCCCATTGCATTACACTGTGCAGTGGTGAGCAAGCTGGACAAGGTTTAGTGCCCTCGAGAGGCTTACATTTGAGGAGAAAAGACAGACAATGAGGAAGTAATCAAATTGGTTACTACCATTCTAGGGAATAACAGAAGTACATTAGACAGTGCAAGCAGGGTAGACAGCTCTGAGGAGGTGACAAGGAGGCTGAGAGGGATCAGCAATGCTCAGACCCAGAGGAAGGACAGAGGTATCTGTGTGGTCTGTGCACTGGCTGAAGACCAGTGATGGGAGCAGAATGAGGAAGTGCCCAAAGAGGGGGCCAATCCACTTCCCTTTAGTACTAGAAGCACAAGTGCTAGCCGAGGGATTGGATGATTCCGTCACATCACCCTTGTTGGGCACCTACTTTTTGCTGGGCTCAGAAGAATATTAATCAAGTGAAGATGTAGTAAGTCCAGACTCCATGAGCTGAAGGTGGAGAGGCTAGCCGGACCAGCTGGGCCCAGGTTTCCCTCTGAGATAGGGCAATGCCACTTTGCAGCTTGAGTTTTGCTTACTGGGCCTCTACCCCACCTTTTTTTTTTTTTTTTCCCCCCGCACCCCTCTACCCCACCTTAATACCAGGCCCTCCTGCTAGGGAATTTTCCATAGAAAAGCAAGCGAGTGGCAAGCTATTTGCACAAGTGGTTACAGCCACAGAGCAGCAAGGACACAGGCTGACCTCACAAGCTGCTTTCTGAACGTTCACCGTATGTTTGGCAGAGCTAAAAGGACTACCCAACACCATCTGGCCAGGTGCCTGGCACCGGGACCCCCATGTTGGCCGATGAAAAGTGACGAACATAAAATCTATATTCCAAGGGTATGTACCACTCCCCAGGATTGGTCATGAATTTCTTCTTTTTACAAGATAATCATTCTGCCTCTGGTTACGAAGCCACACCCATTGAAAGTAACATGTCCTGTTATTCACAAACCCATTCACTTCTGATGGAGCTCTGCCAATGCCCTTCAAAGCCTGGCCGGGTGAGTTGCACAAATAAATTAGGAGCCAACCTTTCCCGAATGCCTTTCTTTCATTTAAAAACCTCTTTTAATGAAGACATAAAGCCTTGGATGCAGCTGAAACGCTAAGCTTACCATGCGTGACAGCAGATCTTTGTCACAAAGGATTTCAAACGCCTTTAAAAGAAAAAACAGAATACTTGAAAGAAACTGAGATTTCCTTGTTATAGCCTCTCATTTTATTTCTCCAAAAGTGACCATAATCCAGAAATCAGCACAGAAAACAGATGTAAGCCAACTGTAAACATACACACATACAGCTTCACCACAGTGAACACTTAAAATGCAATGTCAGGCTTGGGATTATTTGGAAGCATCAGGCTAGAAAAGAGATACCTTTACCTTTTTCAGCTTCCTACTCTGCATCTAACCTCTCATTTATTTATTACTGAGATGCTCAAGAGGCACTATAGAAAGGGCCAAGCCTAAGATTTATACTTATATTTACTGATACACTATTTATATAAATTATATATGAAAATCCAGGTTTGACTCATATAATATATATATATATGTGTGTGTATATGTGTGTGTCTGTGTGTGTATATAATTAAGTGTATATATATATTTATATGGCTTGATTTTAAAATGTCATTGTTGGGAGTTATAACTTCATGAATGAAAAACCCATAAAAATCTTTTAAGAGTCCTAATCTTTTAATTAATCTCACCTCAGTGCTGCTCAGGGGTTTAAAGGAGTTTGGTCACTTTTTAAAGGATAAAAGATCAAAATGTTTTAAAGTAACTCCTTAAAATTTCAGGTATCTGTTTAAAGTTCCAGAAACAAATATTTGAAAAATGCTTTTTCCTAGAATCAGGGTCTGAAACCAATATTTACAGTTCTCCCGTCCAAACATCCAAGGGGTACTCGTGCACTGCTTGAGATCTTACCCCACCCTGAGACAACGGGACCCCTGACCGACAGGCGGTGCCAGGAAGCCATCTGCCCTCACCTAAGTCTGACTCTCCCTTCCCCAACCTCTACGTATATATCTTAGCTTCAGCTCTGAGGATCACGCAGCACGAGATCAAGTTCACATACAAATACCACTTTCAAATGTTGATGCATTTGAGCTACACTTAAATCTGGCAATTCTGTGGCCTAGAGAGAATATGGACCCTCGGGATCCCTCTGGCGGTGCAGGTAAGAGGATGTTTTAAAGCACCCTCTTTGGGAAATGGTTTGGCATGATCTCCTAAAGCTGATATTCGCAACACCCTGTGACCCGCCAATACTACACCCAGGTACATACCTGAGAGAAAATTTTCTCACATATATGAGAATGTTCAAAGCAGCTCTAATTAAAAGAGCAAAAACCTGGAAGTGACCAATATTCTTCAGAAAGTAGATGAATAAACTCTGACACATTCACATATCAGAAGAATTGTGTGAAAGAGACAGTCCATATGGACAGATCTTAACATATAATGAAGGAAAAATAATTTCTAGAAGATAATATACTCAGGAAGATTTTTTATAAAGTTAAAAAACAACTTAAGAATCTATCCTTTTAAAAAATGCATAGAGATGCCTAAAAGTATGTAAAAAGAGGTGAAGCAGGACACCTGGGTGGCTCAGTTGGGTAAGCGTTTGCCTTCGGCTCAGGTCATGATCCCAGGGTCCTGGGATCGAGTCCTGCATCGGGCTCCCTGCTCAGCGGGGAGCCTGCTTCTCCCTCTGCCTGCCATTCCCCCTGCTTGTGCTCTCTGACAAATAAATTAAAAAAAAAAAGAAGTGAAGCAATGGGACCACGAGATTCAGGGTGATGGATAACTCTGCGGGGGGAAGGGTGGGGTGTGGGCTCATCATATGGTTAGGTGCAGGATATCAAAATCGTAGCTTTTGTGCTGAGTGATGGCCTTGTAAATACCCAATTAGTCATTCAGTATAACATCAAAGCAGACCATGAATGAAAACAAACATGGTCATCCTTGGGCAACATGCAGTTTACAGCATAGGATGACCGCAATTTCCCTCCCTATGGAAATCCAGCTCCCATTCAGAGAAACTCCGTAAGAATTACAACATGGTAGCATTTGCTATGTAAGAGCACTGAAGTTATTTATTAACTGAATTCCAGATGTCTGAAATTGATGTATCCCTTCACTGAATCCCCCCTAGGATCTATTTTGGGTATAACACTTCACACAGGATGCTATTCTTAATTAAAACTGCTCTGCCTTAAGAGCTTTATGTCTGTGAGATAGTCATCCAAACATTCTCCTCTCCATAAATTTCCTCTGATGTCCTATTTCTGAAGCAAAAGTAATACTCGCCTGGATCTTAATAAACATGTCTGCAGTGGTAATATAAATTTCACATGCTTTCTACATTTCATTATCTCTTTTAGTCCTTTTCTTCATGCTGATTCTCAGACCAAGACTGTACAGGAAGGGCTTTGCAGCCCGATGCTGTCTCTGTTTCCCATGTTGGGGGCAACAAGCAGTAAGCTGATTGCTATTTGGGTAGGAAACACAGACAAGATGTTGAAAAAAGCCATTAATTTCCAAGCTATTTTGCTCCTCTCCCTCTTTAATGTTTGATTTTGGCAATAATGGTCTAGTTCGTTGACATTAGATTGAAGCCTAGTAGCCAAGTTATCAGTCCAAGATCTGTGAGTGTTCCTACATGGTTACTCAGACTATGTCTACCAGATGCCAAATTTAAAATTCAAAAATACTAAATATCTGGCATTCCAGAAGCAAAACAAAAACAAAAAACAAAACCCCTGCTGATTGCTCTTTCACTTTGCAAGTAGTTATTTGGGTCTTGGGTAGAGAGAGGACTCATCTGCTTATTAAGGGAGTCAGATTCAGGACTTAATCCTCCAGCCAAATGACAACTAAATCACAAGGAACAAATACTGTTCTGTGGAAAATGGACCCCTGGCCAAAGGAAAGATGCTCTCGGTCCAATGCCAGGGACCTTCTGCCCTAGGGAAGTGCAAACATCAAAGGAAGGGAGCCCAAGAACAATGATAGCATAATCACATTGTTGTTACTAATGGATTTTTACTGAGCATGCGCTAAGTGCCAGGTACCAAGTGTTGGTACAGAGACAATTGCATTTAACCCTTATTGAATAGCCCTGGCGCTGTCTTCTCCATTTTCAGGTTAGGAAGTTGAGATCAGAGATGTGACCTTATAGCTCACAGGTGGCTGGGACTCCAGGGCCCACTCCCTAAAGCTGCATGCCCTCTCTCATGGAACAGCATCCAAGTCTGCTAAAGAATGGGGACTCAGTTCAGGTGTCTAAATTAAAGCACTTCTGCATGCAGAATCTCATTGGATCAACTTTGGGGTAGGCAGAGGCATAATATTCTTGTCCCCATTTTACAGAATAGGAAACAAAGACCCAGGGAGATTAAGTGAGCTGTGGGTATCTTTTCTGTAGTCTTAGACTAAAAGCCTTGGCATGTTTCTCTACTAAAAATGAGCCTCGATGAAATCTAATAGGAGTGTCCCGAATCTAGATTTTGAACAGAACAGAACAGAGCAGAACAGCACAGTGGGAGGACCAGATATTAGGGCCTCTCTTACTTAAAAAGTATAAATTAAATTCTAGATAGTGGCCCAGGGCGGTCTCTGAACCCTTGCTATCAAATGTTCTCGTCCTGAGTTATTGGCCTTTGACATGGCTTTCTCGGCATGATAGGCCCTTATTTACCATGTCACTCCCTCTCTCAATCCTTTGCAGCCTCTGTGCCTACCCTGTTTAAGCAGGAGTGGCTCTTTCAACAACCTGCCTTGTTTTACCACCAGCACATACTATTCTCTGCAAGGAAGACCTTCCTGCCCCTGCTCTCCCAAGGCTGGACCAGGTGGCCCCTTGATGTGTTCCGTTTCAGGACATGTACTGTGTTGTAAATATCTTACCCACTAAATTATAGGTCCTATGAGGGCAAACCCATGTCTATTAGCAATATTCAATCTTCCCTTAACCTTCAAAAGAACGTCACATGGTTCAATCTAACACCTTAGCGAAGACCTTACAAAACCAGAGCTAGGTACACAATAGGTGTTCACTAAATACTTTTTGCTCAAATCAACCAACCATAACAGATACTCAGGAGGGTGAAACAGGTATTGCCATCCTCAGTCCTCAAAGAAGGGTTTGGTGATGTTCTCCCAACCAAATATTATAATACTAATGCAGGAAGAGACACACTGTAAGAATGATACAGAACAAAAAGATTTCTTGGTAGCCCTCATCAATCTGAAATTTAACCATACTTACTTAATCAAAAAAATTTTGTGATACAGTAAACTTATGGTGAACCTGAGTAGACAGCCAAATGTTGGGGGTCCTTAGTCTTTGCTCATGGATCCCCAGTGGCATCATCTTCCCTCTTTCAAAAATAACGAGAGAAAGCCAAACAGCAAAGAGAAGGGCAAATGAAAGGTATGTTTATGCCTGCACAGAGGGCAGCATCGTACCTTTCTCTGTGACCTATAATGAATGACAATTTCCTTGTTTCAGAGCCCGGAAAATCACCAAGGAAGTGGACCTCTGTTGTCTGACACCTAATCATCCTTTGAAGGAGAAGCTTGAAAGAAATGGAAAGAACACAATAGAGAAGAGGCTGTGGTCTGGAGTATGCTCTGGGTGGTCAGCGAGTACCCGTGGTCACATCCCCTTCCTGAGCCAGCCCTGTGGTGACAGCCACCCGTTTCCCAGTGGGTGAGGGGAACATCTTGAAGAAGACTTGGCATGATGCCTGTCGGTTTCTACAATGTTCCTTCTCATTGTGGGCATTCTTCTACGTGGCTTCTTAGTTGTACATGTGCACATGCTGTGTCAAATGGAGTTTCCATCGCCTCTGCTTGCTGAGTATTACATTTTTAATCAGTATATATAATTACTTACCACAAGCTGCCAGGCCAGATTTTCTGAGCATTAGTCTAATTAACTTAAGCTTGATAATTATGTTTCAGATACCATAGCAGTACACACGGAATTTGCAGATTATGCCACCAGCTTATTTGATTCCAATAACATGTTTTCTCAGACAGAGGGTTAGTTTTGATTTTTTTTTTAAATGGCCATCTGATAATTATGTAGGTTTCAAAGTTTTCCCTCAAACAAAATCATTGTCCTATTTAAGACAAGCTTCAAAAAATAATTAATGCAGAGTGGACTGAAATAGTAGGTTTCTGTGTATTTTTACACACACAAATCTGTTTTTTATTAATATAAGCTCAGGCTGAGGAAATATTCAAGTATAAAGTGTTCTGATGGTCAAATGGCAGAACCTTCCATGTTTCGACTGGTGTATGCTTTGCCTTTTCCCTTTACATTTACTTGCCCTCTAGTTGATGAAAAATGAGAGAAAAGGAGAGGCAAAAGAAACTGAAAACCTCCAAGACTTGTAGGTGAGAAATTAGGGCATGGTAATTCCCTTAAGAATAATAAGCAATGTACTGAGGGCTTGTTACATGCCAGGTACTAAGTTAAACCCTTTTTGTAGATTATCTCATCTAATCATCTGTAAACCCTGTGGTAGGTATGTGTTACAGATTGAGTTGTATCCCACTTTTCCCCCAAAGATATGTTCAATCGTTAACCCCCAGCACCTCAGAATGTAACCTTGGGTCTTTATAGAGGGAATCAATTTGAAATAAAATCATTAGAGTGGGCACTCATGCAGTAAGACTAGTGTCCTTATACAGTGGGGAGGTTTGGACACAGCCATGCACACGGAAGGAATGCCATGTGAACATGAAGGCAAAGACTGGGATGATGGGTCTACAAGTCAGGAAATGCCAGAGATTGTCAGCAAACCCCCACAAGCCAGGACAGGGTCATGAAACAAATTCTCCCTCAGGGTCCTCAGAAGGGACCAACCCTGCTGACACGTTGATTTCAGACCTCTAGCCTCCAGAATTGTGAGAAAACAGTTGCTTAACTGGGTTTAGGCCACCCACTTTGTGTTGCTTTGCTACGGCAGCCCTAGCAAACAAATATAGTATGCACGACCCTACTCCCCATCTTACAGATGCCAAGGCTCAGAAAAGCTACATGGTATGTCCAAGGCCACATAGCTGTCACATGGCAGGGATGGAGTCCACAATGGGGCCTTTCTGACTCCCAAGCTCATGCCCTTGACCTTACCCACACCCCAGCCATGAGCTACTGCCTAGGAGTGGGGAGAGAAGCAATGTGACGCATCCTGGAAGTGGCTGATATGCTGTGATCATTTTACTGCTTCTTCATTAAGAGTAAGACTGAGGTGGCACATGTTTCCAAGTTTATAGACAGCTGCTTTCATTTAAAACAAAAAAATGCATGCTGGAAATCCCTGCTTCCTAGCTTCTGAGGGCAACGAAACAGAATGTACCTTTCCTCATAGGGATGGCGACAGCGCAATTTTGTGCTCTTCCCACTTCTAACATGAGAGAATAATAGGCCAAAAGATCATTGCCAATTATGTAAGGCATAAGGGGAAACAACAAATTAAATAGCCACTCTATTCAATCCACAGAACCAGAGAGGCAAGGATGGGTAGGTTTTCCCAAGATGTGGTAACGGATGGAAAGAGCAAGAGTTAACAAGCCTGCTCCATAAAGGCCACAGACATGGAATAAGAATAATTCTTGGTAAAAGATGCAACCTTGGCCCAGGACAGAAGGCAGAGGAATGAGAAAGAAAAGAGAAAAAGACACTTTTCTAAGAATATCTACTGGAGGGACACCTGGGCGGCTCAGTCAGTTAAGCTGCTGCCTTTGGCTCAGGTCATGATCCCAGGGTTCTGGGTTCGAGCCCTGTGTCCAGCTCCTTGCTCAATGGGGAGCCTGCTTCTCCCCTGCCTGGCTCTCCCCCTGCTTGTGCTTGCTCTCTCCGTCCCTCTCTCTGTCAAAAAAATAAATAAAATCTTAAAAAAAAAAATGTTTACTGGAATGATCCAACAGAAAGCTTGACGCCAGGCAAAGGTAGGAAGCCTCACATGCACTGAGGGCCTGTGACATCTGGTGTGTGTAAGAGAGTAAAACCATCCAAATCCCCCCAGGAATCTGCGAACTAGAAGCTGTCACCCCCATATGACCAGAAATAGGAGCTCTGAGCAGCGAAATAGCTTAGGGTTAACCAGCAAATCACTGGTAACACCTACATAGATGCAAAAGGGCTGTCTGAGAGACACTGAGGCAGAGTCTTTAGTAGTCTGCCTTTCTCCTTCTAGACCAGTAGTGTTGAAGTATCCATCAGTATGTGTACAAGCTTACACTCAAAATATGGGCTACTCGTTACTGAGAATTTTCACAAATTACATCCAAGTTCCTCCAGAAGAGGGTTCTTAACATTTTGGGCCATGTCAGACCCTTGAGGATCTGATCAAAGCTATGACTCCTTTCCCTAGAAGAAAATATGTGTGTATGAACACATACTCTTTACATGAAACTTCCCTGGGGGCGGGGATCGTGGGTCCCAGTTAAAAACCCACAAAGGAGTAAACTGTGGAAAGAGCCAAGATGTCCATTGACAGATGAATGGATAAAGAAGATGTGGTATAAAAAGCTAGTGAAACAAAAGCAAAAATGAACTTCTGGGACTTCATCAAGATAAAAAGCTTCTGCACAGCAAAGGAAACAGTCAACAAAACAAAGGCAACCCACAGAATGGGAGAAGATATTTGCAAATGACACTACAGATAAAGGGCTGGTATCCAAAATCTATAAAGAACTTCTCAAACTCAACACCGAAAAAACAATCAAGTCAAAAAGTGGGCAGAAGAGATGAACAGACACTTCTCTGAAGAAGACATACAAATGGCTAACAGACACATGAAAAAATGTTCATCATCATTAGCCATCAGGGAAATCCAAATCAAAACCACATTGAGATACCACCTTACACCAGTTAGAATGGCCAAAATGGACAGGGAAAGAAACAACCAATGTTGGAGAGGTTGTGGAGAAAGGGGAACCCTCTTACACTGCTGGTGGGAATGCAAGTTGGTACAGCCACTTCGGAAAACAGTGTGGAGGTGCCTCAAAAATTTAAAAATAGAGCTACCCTATGACCCAGCAATTGCACTACTGGGTATTTACCCCAAAGACACAGATGTAGTGACAAGAAGGGACATATGCGCCCCAATGTTCATAGCAGCAATGTCCGCAATAGCCAAACTGTCGAAAGAGCTGAAATGCCCTTCAACAGATGAATGGATAAAGAAGAAGTGGTCCATATATAGAATGGAATATTACTCAGCCATCAGAAAAGATGAATACCCAACTTTTACATCAACATGGATGGGACTGGAGGAGATTATGCTAAGTGAAATAAGTCAAGCAGAGAAAGTCAATTATCATATGGTTTCACTTATCTGTGGAACATAAGGAATAACACGGAGGACATTAAGAGAAGGAAGGGAACAATGGGCGGGGGGAATTGGAGGGAGAGATGAACCATGAGAGACTATGGACTCTGAGAAACAAACAGGGTTCTAGAGGGGAGGGGGAGGGGGATTGGTTAGCCCGGTGATGGGTATTAAGGAGGGCACGTACTGCATGGAGCACTGGGTGTTATACGAAAACAATGAATCATGGAACACTACATTAAAAACTAATGATGTATTGTATGGTGACTAACATAATAAAATTAAAAAAAAGAAGATGTGGTATATATTTACAATGGAATATTATGCAGCCATCAAAAGGAATGAGATCTTGCCATTTGCAACGACGTAGATGGAACTGGAGGGTGTTATGCTGAGCGAAATAAGTCAATCAGAGAAAGACATGTATCATATGACCTCACTGATATGAGGAATTCTTAATCGCAGGAAACAAACTGAGGGTTGCTGGAGTAGGGGGTGGGGTGGGAGGGATGGGGTCACTGGGTGATAGACACTGGGGAGGGTATGTGCTCTGGTAAGTGCTGTGAATTGTGCAAGACTGTTGAATCTCAGATCTGTACCTCTGAAACAAATAATGCAATATATGTTAAGAAAAAAAAAAAGAAGAAGATAGCAGGAGGGGAAGAATGAAGGGGGGGAAATCGGAGGGGGAGATGAACCATGAGAGACGATGGACTCTGAAAAACAAACTGGGGGTTCTAGAGGGGAGCGGGGTGGGAGGAGTGGTTAGCCTGGTGATGGGTATTAAAGAGGGCACGTTCTGCATGGAGCACTGGGTGTTATGCACAAACAATGAATCATGGAACACTACATCTAAAACGAATGATGTAATGTATGGTGATTAACATAACAATAAATTTTTTTTAAAAACCCACAAAGGATACTTATATCTCCAAGGACCCCAGCAACGTCATGATGTTACAAAAACATGTAGCGTGCCATTGCACACCTTGATGGAGAAAATCCCTCTCCTCCATCCCTGGCTCATATTTCTGTAACGCATTTGTTTCCCTCACTGCTGGGGAGCTCTACTGTGCTTTGTTCACCTTTATTCACATGGTACATCAGTGCCTCCTGAGCCAGTAAGTATAAAGTCAATGTTAAGTGAATTTTTAGAAGGCCTCAACTTGAGGTCTAGCACTCCCTCCGAGCCCTAGTGCTTCCCCTCCTTGAATCTCACTTTCATCACCTACACTATTAAATGGAGATCCTACCACTACTAGCCCTGCTTTTTCTGAAGGATTTTGGAAGGAACATATGCAATAATACAAGTGAAAGAAATTTCTGATAGTAACAGTGAGCACCTATTGCTTGCAGACCCTGTTTCACGCACTTTACCCGTCTTCATTAAGCCTCACAACCAGGAGGGTGGCACTACATATGTCCATTGAATGCAGGAGGAAGCTGAGCCCAGAGAGGTCTGGGAACTGGCATAAGCAGGCACAGGGCTGGGATGCTAACACAGGCAGCTGGGCCCGCACCAGCCCTCCTGACCACTGTGCGTCATGTCTCTCTCCAGACTAGGCAATGCCATACACGTGTCTGAAGCTGTTACCACAAGAAGGCGAGATGGCCCTCTATTAACGTAGCAGAGCTGGGGTGGGTGGATTTCAGGAGGCTCGACAGACCACCAGAAGGGCTCAGTGTTAGGACCACAACCAGTTGGCATCTCACGCCACATTAACAGACCTGAGCTCCTCTGGTAGAGCCAGCCTGAGCTGTGAGGTCACTCTTCCGTGAGAGAGAAGCACCTGCCCTCTCCTCTTAGGCTCCCCCAGCACCCAGAATGGTGATTCCAGGCCTGGGTGGAGGCGAGACAGGTATCAAGGAAGGGAGGCAGCAGCCTCATGTTGGACCCTGGGGTTGGAGACCATGGAGTGGAGAGCCAAGGCCCCTTCTAAAATCTGTCAGATTCACATGGACTGACTGTGCCGACCCCCGTGAACACACCTGCAGGCCACTCAGCTTGTGACTCACCTGCTGTGCCCTCTGAGCACACGCCACACCACGCAAAGTCCTTGTTTTCCTGTCTCAGACAAGGAAAGTCAATGTCTGACTTCCCTCCTCTGATCTTTAGTCGGAGGGGCCCCACCTGGAAAGTTTCCAAGGAGTGCATGCCCAGATCAACATTGGATGGATCTCCAAATATTCTGCCAAGCCCAATCTTCACTGTCAAGCAGTCAAATGGCCACAGCTGATGTAGAGGCTGGGGACAGAGCAGTGGCCAAGCCCCAAGCCTGCCCTCTAACCCTGGTGGGCCACCCAGAAAACAGCCAGAGCAGTGGCCAGCCCCAAGCCTGCCCTCTAACCCTTGGCAGTGGCCAAGCCCCAAACCTGCCCTCACAACCCTAGTGGGCCACCCAGAAAACAATCCGGCACCTACAGAAAGCATGGGAAGTGCTGTGATGAGGGAAACCTCATCACACTGTGGGAGCAACTGTGGGAGCATCGAAGGGGGAATGAAGCTGGCTGGGGGCAGAGTGGCATGCAGGGGCTCCCAAAGCTGTATATCTGCCTGCCTTTACATTAGAACAAAACCCCAAGACACCATACCGAGCTCAACGCTCAGTGCCTGCATGCCTTAGTGCACTTAATCTAAAACATCTAGAGCATGAGTCGAGCATCTTCCCCCAGTGTTCTTCACCGTCCTGCTCATCCTCTGGGTTTCAACGTGAATGTAATCTCTTTAAGGAGCCTTTGGGGCCTCCCGTGCATCACCTGCCCCCTCAGGTCCATCCCAGTGTGGCAATCTGCAGCCTTCCTACCCCAAGAGTGGACTGCTGACCAATATCACTGGGGCTCTTATAAAAACAGAATCTTAGGCTCCAGCCTGGATGAGTCTTCAGCACTTTTCCACTACTTGTCCAGCACCGTAGCCACTAGCCCCAGGTGGCCCCCGGGCACGTGAAACATGGCTAGTCTGAGCTGAGATCCATTACACATGTACAATACATACCAGCTTTAGAAGACTTAGTGCAGGGAACCTGGGTGGCTCAGTTAGTTAGGCTTCTGCCTTCTGCTCACGTCATGATCCCAGGGCCCTGGGATTGAGCACCACATCGGGCTCCCTGCTCGGTGGGAAGCCTGCTTCTCCCTCCCCCTCTGCCCTTCCCCCTGCTTGTGCTCTCTCACTTTCAAATAAATAAATAAAATCTTTTAAAAAAGTGCAAAAAAGAATCTGAATCATCTCAATAATTATTTTATACTGGCTACCTTTGGAAATAATATTTTGTATACTGCAGGTTAAATATATTAAAATTTTTTCTTTTTTTTAAAACATGACTACTCTAAGGTTTTATATTATATGTGTAGCTCACACTGTATTTATATTGTACGGGGCTGCTTTAGGATGTGAGAAGCTCGTCGAGGATGATGATCAGGATCTGGTGTCGGCAGACTAGGGCGGATGGGTCAAATCAGGCCCCTTGCCATCCCGGTACACGCACTTCCATTGGGGCATAGCTGCTTACTCCTCAAGCATCGTCTGTGACAATTCCCGTGCTCCAAGGGCAGAACCAGGTAGGAGCAACAAAACCCGGCTGGCTGGCAGAGCCTAAAACATTTACTACCTGGCCCTTGACAGGAAAAGTTTGTGGACCCTCATCAAGAGCATTGGCTCCAGGGGTAGACTGCCTGCCCCCCTCCCCCGCCCCAGATCCGGTCACCACCATCTTCCAGGACCTGAGGTTGGGCGAGATACTTCATGCCTGTGCCTCAGTGTCTGCATCTGAAAACAGGGATGGGAGTACCTATCTTACAGAGCAGTTATAAAGATTCGATCAGTTCATGTATGTGAAATTCTTTAAGGCCTTGCACCGACTAGGTTCTCAGTAAACATTAACCACGTTTGCTATCACTGCGAGCAGTGATCACAGGCTATAATCACACATTTTTGCTTTGTTACCTTCTTTCTTGTGTCGCCCCACCAGATTAAAAACCCCGGGGGAGCAGGGACAGTTTCTATCTCGATCCCGCTATTTCGCTGAGCAGTTTCTGGTGCGTAGTGGACATTCAGTAAATATCAGCCGAATGAAAGAGGCACAGAGGAAAGTACTTTGCCGAAGGCTGCCTGACCAGTGTATTGCCAGGACCTGAACTTGGTTCTTTCTGTTCCCCAACCTCTTACCCTCTCCTGCTACACCAAGTGTGGTCTCTAGACCACCAGTGTCATTGTCACCTGGGAGCTTGCTAGAAATGCAGACATCCCGGGCCTGTTGAATCAAAAACTATTTTAACAAAGATCCAAGAATGCCCAAGAGATTCATGGGCATGGATGAGTTTGGGAGGTGCCCCTTTGGGCTGTCATTCCCAGTTAAGACTCTCTGCTGTTCACTCAACAAAGTAATTAAAGTAGTATCAATCTTTCCCCTGAGCCCTTTGTTTGGGCCCCCTAATACCAGAGCCGATGAGCCTGGGGGCATTTAGGTTCTGCCGTAAATGTCACTGCGCTGTGTCAGGGAAGTGCCCTTTCTCCTGCCAGGTTCAAACCACTGCAGTGCTGGGGTGACCTCTCTGCACAGAAATCTGCTTAACATTCCCTTCTGGCCTCTAGGGACCAGGCCACAGACTCTAGTGGATGCAGGGGGCCTGAAAATCTACTCCTAAATCACCTCCTTCTGGGTACCTACCTCAGTAAATTTGTTCTCCTCTGCATTTTACACACCAGCGGCTGCATCACCAAAATAAACAATCCATTCCCACATTTAATAGCTCAGGCACCTTCCTTTTGAGTCTACAAATGAAAGCAAATCACTTCCTACTCATATTAAAAAAAAAAATTAAAATTCTCCCCACCCTGACTCTGGTTTTCTTACTCACTGTCTGGCTCCAAGACTGTATGTTCTTCACCTAACTATTTTCTTTAGAAATGGTCCGTTATGTGGCACTTCAGGGGATGAGGGTGTTTAAAATTAGCACAAAACCTTACAATGGGTTCCCATTTGTCACAGCAAGAAATTTCAAATTGTGGCCATCAGATGAACATTTTAAATTAGAAAAAGACTGATTAGCATAATTCTTAAGGGTCTGAACTCTAAACCCACAGATGGCCTCTGAGAGGATTGACGAGGCAGAAGGGAGATTAAGATAAATCTAATTAGTTAGGGGTGTTCCCGTTTCTCAAGTCAAGTAGTGAGGGATGGAGAAGACGTGATGGATGGACAGATGGATCTAATGAAGCCCCATTAAAGTCTTTTTGATTCCCACTCACAGTGAGAGAACACATTACCCCATTAATGGTTCTGGGAGCTAAAGCAGCCCAAGTTTGGTGCTGTGACCTCGGAAAATGAATTTGAATTGCCTGCCCGGCTCTTTGCGCATATCCGCAGGATGTAAATGAGCCTGAAAACTCCATGCCTGCTGAGGCACCATCCCTGCGCGTGGGCTGGAAGCCCCCCACGCCTTACCCCGCTCAGGGAGCCAGCCTGCCTCCTGGCTGCTTTCTCAAGGCCCTCAGGCTGGAGTCCCGGGACGTTTCTGCTCCTTCTGTTCTACAACTTGGACCTGTCCTAGGAAATGTGCTGTGGTTTGCATAAGTCCCCGATGCTCCATGCTGACACAGACGACTGTTGTTCTCTTCACTGGGGCTGATGGCTACACATTAGGGATGGGAGGGCAGGGCTAAAGACAGGGGCCTTTCCTTGAGGAGCTCAGGCCTCAGTCACAGAGATGAGAGAGAATAACAGCACATTTCACAGGCTAGGTGCCAAATGAGGGTATGACGGGCTCCGACAGCTCAGAGAACAAGGCGGAAACGGTGGTGGGCTCTCAGGGCAAAGTCAAGGAAAGAGAGGCCCATCTCTCCCACTGGATGACCACAGTCACCTCCTAAATGTCCCCTTGCTTCTAAGCTTGAGCCTCTACAGTCCAGCATCCCTGAGGAGTCAGTCAGATCATGTGAGTCTCTCCAGTAATAATCAGAGCTGACATTTACTGAGTGATTACTGTATGCACTGATCTAAGCACATTTCATATAGTATTTCATTTAATCTTCGAAAAAGCCCAGGGTGGTAGGTCTTAGTATCATCCCTATATTACAGATGAGAAAAGGGTGACACAAAGAGGTTACCTGGCCCAACAAGTAGCAGAAATGATAGACAATTTCAGGCATCCTTCCTCTAGAGCTCAGATTCTAAAGCCATGTAATTGGCATTCTTTGGCTCCTGTCCTCCCATCACACTTGGAATGAAATCTAAGCCCCCCTCTGACCTCATCTTGCTCTCATCTGTCCTATGCTCACTGTGCCTCAGCCACACTCTCTCACGCTCCAAGTGTGGTCCACACCAGGCCCTTTGCATTTGTAGCACCCTCTGTCTGGATAGTTTTCCCACTTTCTCAAATCCAACCTGGAAACATCTACCTGACTGTGGTTCTCATCTCCCTCTCATTCAGGGTCATGGCTTTAAACATCATCCCCATGGCTCCCAAATTTGTTTCTAACCTGGTACTCTCTAATGAGCTCCAACCCTGTATTCAACAGGTTCCCTGACGATTGTTCTTGCATGTGCAGCAAAAACCTCAGGAGAACACCTGACTGATAGCTTCCCCATCCTATGTCAGTCTTTCCAATAAATATCACTAATCATCCAACTGGTTACTCAAGCCAAATATTAGGAATTCTTAGTCTCTGAGCCCTCATAGTCTACTCCATCAACAAAATCGACCTGTTGGATTTCAAAGTCATACTGCCAAAGTTGGTCCACTTCTCTTCATCTCCACCATACCATGATCTATCATAAACCACTGTGATAACCTCCTAATTGGTCCCCTTGCTTGCACCTTCACCATCTTTCAACCTGGCCAGAGGGATCCTTGGACAACTTAGATCATGGCATTTCCTTCTCGAAGACCCTACACCTCTAATCTCATACTAGACCTACAAGGCCTCCAGGCCACTGTCTGCCTCTGTAACCACAGCTCCTTCTGCCTGTTCACCAATGTTCCAGGCCCAATGTCCTCCTTTCTATTTCCTGAGCATGCCAAGCTCATCTTAGACCCATGGCTTTTGCCATCACTATTTACTCTGCTTAGAAAACTCTCTGTTCCTAGGTTTCCCCAGACTTGCCTCTTATCCTTTAGTTATCAGCTGAAATGTTCTCTCCTTGGCGAAGACTTTTCTGATACCTCTATCCAAAGTAACTTGCTCCAGTGCAGATACCTTCATCATAGTACCCTATTTTATTTCCTCTTGCTATCTGGGATGATGCATATTTTTGTTTTTACTTGTTTTTGTCTGTCTTTCCCACAGGAGTAATCTCTTTGAAGACCTGGGTGTGATCTGGCTTGTTCACCACAGTATCACCCAATGTCCAGAACTTTACGGGGGCATCAGGAGCATTTGTTTAATAAAGAATGCCATGTGGCTATAAGCTAACAAAATGCAAATGACAGCGGGAAGACTGAAGACAGATGCTGATGAGACTCTTACAGTCAGTGGGGATGGAGGGCAGATAAAGAACCAATGTGAAGGGAACTTCTAGAGAGTGGGAGGGAGTCTAACACCTTTCCTTTGTTGAGTGACTGCTACCCATGAGACCCTGAGGCTACACACGTGAACAGACTGCCATGGTCCCTGTCCTCACAGTGCTGGTGTTGTAGCATATTGTTTAAATACTCCGTCCCCATTTTAGGATAGGGCAAGGGGAAGCAATTTTTTTTCTTTTTAATGTGAAGGGCCAGATAGTAAATATTTTAGGCTCTGCAGGTCTACAATTCGTAGACAATTCGTAGAATATGTGACAAAAATTCATGAAGTGAAGCCACCATACACACTCTCTGTGCCTTCCTCCTGTAACTAAAGACTTGTGTCAGAAATACTCAACTCTGCTGTTATAGTGCAAAAGCAGCTACAGACAACACAAAATCATGGCTATGTTCAAATAAAACTTTGCTTACAAAAGCAAGCAGTGGGTCTGATTTAGCACATGGGCTAAAATTTAATAAACCTTGGGACTTTGGGGTTCTTTAGGCCTATCACACAGCAAAGTAGGCTTTGGAATAATCAGGGTTTCTTGTAGAAACATCTAGGTTTATTATTTACCTTAAATCCCCTCTGAAGCTCTCAGAAGACACTGCATAGACCTGAGCGGTGGATCCGAAGTTCCTGTTAGTCTTCTGTTTCAGTCCACTAATCAACCAGCTTTTGTAAGAAACCTCACAGTTATATGGAGTTGAATGTACTTAACCTGACGTAGAATAACTGAAAACGTCTAAGGAGAGGGTGGACTTGCCATCCCTGGGACAGGACAGGAACCCCAGCATCATTTCACTGTTAGAAAGGAGGAAGATGGGGACTACTGCTCAGTTATACTGACCCAGGTTAATAGCTTGGCATCATGATGACTTTAGTCAGGGAGGAGAGCTGTGTCCAAGTTTGCAGGCCTCCATGAAGCATTTGCCATTTAGTTGTTGGCTCATTAGCTTGGACATAAGAAAAGATTTCTAGAAAGAAGATGGCATCGTTGTTTGCTATTCTTGCTCTGGGGTGCTTTTGGAAACAACAGCTGTGATCAGAAAAGTAAATATTGTTAAGGGAAGTGGGATGGTTGGTCTGGACGGAGACCAATAGCCAGGCTCCAAGAAGCTGAGACAACAGAATCGAACCGTCAGGTACATAAGCCATTTCTGGGCTATCTCCACAGGTTGCCTTTGTGGTGGTTGTCTGCCTGGTTTCCAGGGAGCCTTCAATTAGGCTACTGAGCTGAGCTGATTTATACCTGTGCACAGCATTGGCCCCATTACCATAAACATAAATAAGTCTTCAGTTACAGGAGGAAGGTACAGAGAGTGTGTATGGTGGCTTCACTTCATAAAAACATCCTTTTTTCAGAACACCAGTTTCTTTTGGATAGAAACTAGCTAGATTGCCCAAATAACATTAACATTAATAGAGAACAATAGAGAGCCTCAATATACTGAACTGGGGAGATTGGGTTAAGCTTGCTTCATTCCAAGAAAGCCTCAAGTCAGCGTGCCTCTCCCAAGGGGGCCACCTCCCTAATTCCTTTTCCTCTATCTCTGTTTCAACTAGATCTGGGGTGCACAACAGGGCCTGTGACGACCCTCAACTTGGCCAACACAGAACACATCTGTTTAGTTGCTTACTGTGCTCCTAGCACTTAGCAGTGTTCAAATAAATACGTGAAGAATAAACAAAGAGAGGAAAACTCCCATCCCATCAGAGTACAAGAATTCTGAAATGCATGGTCACAGGGACACATGGCGCCCATCTCTATAGAAAGAGGAATAAAATTGACTTCCGTGAAAATACTCTTAGGCAACAGACAGGCTGTGCTGTGGCTTTCACCTACCATGTCACTGAATGTCTTCAGCATCCTTGCAAAGTAGGGATTTTTGACCAATATTTCACAGACCCTCTTACCGCCTCCAATGGAGATACCATCACTCATACAAATGCTACGGTGGGGATTCACCGAGATAGACTATATATATATATATAAACTCTTTACCCAGCCTGGGATCTGATACAGAAGTGTTTCAGTAGATGACAACTGTAGGGATGATTATTGCTTGTCCTGTTACAGATGAAGAAACAGAGATTGAGTGGGTTACAGGGATCAATCCAAGGTAAAAAATGTGTCACAACTGGGATTTGGGCCCAATGTGTCCGGTTCTTTCTCTATTTACAGGAAAGAATAAGGAAAGTATACTGGTTCCATCTTCCTCTGTTCTTTGACTTCTTAGCTTTAGTCCCGGGAGGTTCAGAGCTACTTTAAGATTGTTACAAATTCTATTCCGAGTGCTTCACAGATGATCAGAAAATAGATTATATACCTACTTTACTTTCTACACTAGGTCTCTATGATATAATATAAAGCTAATTCTTTGTATAACAGCATACAGATCCCTTCCTCTAAAAAGTCCTTCCTACACTGAATGGATGTTCTGATGTTAGTTAAACCAATTTCCACTTCACAGGTAAAGACACTTAGGATCTTCAAGGCATTTGCTGGGCCCCATTCTCTGGGTCATGAGAAGAGCCTGACCTAGAGTGCTATGTAGCATCACCCCTTCCATGGGTCGCAAACACACAGGCAAAGGTCTTCAAAATGTATGGGCATCCTTGGAAAATAAAAGCATTTCTAGGCATATGATTAACAAGCCAGAAAGGCCATGGCGCTTGACAGAAAGGATGAGGCATTTCAGAAAGATAAGTCAAGATGCACTTATGAGCTGAATGCATCCCTCAGCTTGCTTAGCTGTGCTACTTGGTTCATAAACCAGGGATTAAGTCAATTTTCATTTCAACTTTCTCTTTCACCTTTAAGCAACCCCTAAGGTTTCCAGAGAATTTTGTTTGACCTTTAGCTAAAGTTCAACCTCTACCAAGTTACCAATTTTCAATGGTCCCTGGATGATCTCTTAAGACAGATTTCACTATAATTCAAGGCAAGGATAATCCCTGGCCAAAGAGTTCACAAAGGAAGGATTCCCAGTGGTCTCGGGGATGGCAAAAGTTACGGATTCAGTCCTGCTAGTGAATTTTACTCATATTCTCATTGTGCGTTATTGATCAGTAAAGTCAGCCTGGATGCATTTGCTGGACATTGAACCCAGGGTGTTTCTTTACCTCCATCTGCTCCCAAATGAGGATTCTCCCCACGCTCCCTTGTAAGCTAAACTCCAGGAAAAAGATGCAGTCCTTTGGGAGTTGTCATTTACTTCCAAAGTTATGACAGGAATGTTAAACCCATCAATGGACTTCGATGCCCAAACCAAGCGGGATATCTTTGCTCTAAAGCACATATATTCTAGATCTGCCTTTATCTCACATCTAGCTTTCAGAGACTTCCCAGCAACACTCAGAGAGGAAATGTGGAGGGGAGCAATGGAGAGAAAATCAGGCTTCTCCAATTTGTAGTGAAGAATGGGACTGTGAAGTTGTTTCCTTCTTACATATCCTGACTTGTCTATCAGATCTGCCTGACTCCTAACCAAGTATATAAAAATCTTTCAATATGGCTATATATTTAATCAGAGGGTTTTTTCCTCAAATTTTTGTTTATGTAGTCAGCTCCTGGATTGTTGCATGCATTTCATGAAGACAGAGGTGCTCCTGTCCACAGAGGTAAAAACAGGGCCCCCAGTTTGCATGAAAGTCAATTCATTCCTATCTGCAGACTCTATATTCATAAATAAGAACAATTCAGAACAGAATGCCTACATATGTCATTTCTCTAACTTCCCAAATACTGTGAGAACATATCGGCCCCTCTCAGTATCTCAGTGGACTGGAAGCATGTTCATTTTAGAGGTAGGTCTCATTGCTTTCTGCAGACAGTTCAAAACCATGATGCCTCAGATTCAGCTTCCTGCATTCTTTCTTATTGATTGGCATACCTCAGGCTATTAGGTTTATTAACTAAATGATAATTTTTTTAGGGGGGTGAGTATACAAGGAGATAAATGTTTCACAAATAGACTCAAAGCTTGCAGGCAGGAGACATGCAGTGATTTACGAAGTATTTATCTCTCTGGCATTTTTTTTTCCCCCAGGAAAAAGTAATCATTGCTACCATCCTCTGAAAACAGAGGTGCCTATTTTCTGGGCAGGCTTGGAGACTAGCCAAGGCAGTGTGATGATTCCTGGAATTTCAACACACCTGCTGGGGTGCTGGATGGAGCAAGCTCCTCCTGCAGACACACCTGATCTGCCTGGAGAGTCCCCCCACAGCCTCTCCCTTCCTCCTGGGGGCCACTGCAGCAGCCCTGGGTGTGTGAGAATATGCACCCACCTGTAATGCGAAGAATAGTTCCTGATAGAAGCACCTGCCCCTCCATAGCTTTCTTTCTCTGTCCTCATGCAAAACTGACACTCCCACTGTCCTGCCAGAGTTTCTCAGACTCAGGCACTCTTGACATTTTGGGGGTCAGTTAATTCTCAGTTGTGGGGGGTGGTTTTGTGCATTTTCAGAGGTTTGGCTGCATCCATGGTCTCTATCTACCTGATGTGACTAACACACCCCACCTCACCACTGGTGATATCCACAAATGTCTCCATACATTGCCAAATGTCCCCTGGGCATAAATTACCCATTACATCCAATGCCTTGTCACAAGTGGGAACTAATGGGAAAAACTGAGAACTTCCCCGACCCCATAAGGAACCCAAAGGGACTACATCATTATCAACTCTCACACCTGGTTTGCAGACCTCACTGCCAATGTCAATGAACCAGAGACCCCCAACAGGATGCAGGAAGGGGATCTGGGAAGGGCAGTAGGGGTGAGTTGAGAGATTATGGATTCTTGGCCGAAGCTGGACTGACCTGGCTCTCCCTCAAGGTTGAGAGCCACATCATTTGGAAAACATTTCAAGTACCCACTATGTCTTTCACCCCATCAATCAAGAACTTAGATTTTTTTCCTTCTCCGCCTCCCCACATTCACTCTTCTAGTTTTTGTCACTATCTTCTTACCCCTGGGTTCTTCCAAAGCCTCCCTGCATGTCCTTTCTTCCAGGCTTGCTCTTCACTGTCCAGCCCCAGCTCCCATCCCCTGCAGGTGAGTGGGCTTTCTGAAATGCAAAGCAGACCATGCCAGCCAGCCATCTGCTGACTTCCCTGGCTTTCCAGCCTTTCAGGATAAAATCCAAACTCCTTAACAAGGCCTGCAAAGCCACGTACTTCATTATCTCTCTCCCTGCATTACATGTAACTTCACGTCCCCACTCCCCCAGACACATTCCCCTGTAGGGACACAGGTGGTTTTAGGTAGCCGAGAGTCATGACCATAAAGAAAGAAGAATCTCACAGTGATCATTTAGTTTCAATATCCCTTTCTCCTTGTGTCCTCTCCAGGAGCGTGCTGAGTTTGGTGCTCCTTTGTCCTTCACACTGCTCTGAGGCTTGACAATCTCCCATTTTGTACCAGAAAAGAACAGGCTCAAACAACAGCATCCAGATGAAATTTAATAACACCATTTTATTTTTCATTATATTTACTTTTGTAGTTGCCTTCCATTTATAGCATATTGTACTACTTTTCTGTTACAAGAATGATATAATCTTTCCTTTTTCCATGAATGTTTTCAGGTAGAAAAAGGAAGTTGATTTGAAGAAGCACCAATAGTAGAAGTGGTTTCTAGACATGGCAGAGACTGTGATTAATGATTGATATGTGGGAAATAAGGACTTATTTAAATTTATGCCCTGCTCCTCCCTGCTCTGCGGGGGGCCTGCTTCTCCCTCTCCCACTCCCCCTGCTTGTGTTCCCTCTCTTGCTGTGTCTCTGTCAAATAAATAAATAAAATCTTAAAATAAATAAATAAATAAATAATAAATTTATGCCCTGCTCTTTCATATCCCAGTCTCACCTGTCCCTCAGACAGGCTAAGAATAGGGAGAAGGCAGGGACAGGGAGAACTGGATTGTTCCTTGTAATGATTCATGTGTCCTTTGGAGTTTGATGTAGATGTCACCTCATCAGTGCCCCACCCGTGTGCTCCCCTAGAACCCTGGACACCCCTCCTAAGCTCCGACATGGCACCTCTGAGCTCTGCTTTATGTCTGTCATGTTCACGGTGGTTTCCACAGGGTCTGGTACAAAGCTTAGCAGAGATGAGATGCCAAATAAATATATCTGGGTTGGAGGGATGAAATGGCTTCACCAAGAGAAAGGCAAAATGAGGTGAGCAGATAATCCATGTCCCTGAGGATGTTACCCACCTCCCTGGGTGACAGACACAGAAGACTTGATGATGTAAATTACTTGATGTAAATTACTTGGGGTGCAACTTTCATTTCCCTTCCATTTCAAGCATCAGAATTTGACCTCCACTGGCCACTGAAACACTCTTGTGGCTTGGCCCAGCTGGGTCTAGTGCCCAACAAGGGAGCACAGCAAAGAATACACAGAAACCAAAAAGACATAGCTTGCATGTCCCAAGTCTTTCTTTCTACTGGAACTTTACCTTTACAAATTTGTAGCACTTGAAGGTATGTTTCCCTAGCCACTTCTGGACTGTAACAATTCCTTTTTTTCCTACTGACAAAATCTGATACTTAGCCTGGAGCACTTTCTTGCCAAGGAGAGAACTGTGTCAGACTTGTGACGCGTGATAAAATACTACGGTAATGTGGAATAATGCTTTGAAATGTTGCCAGGGTGAGCATGCATGCAGAATGATGGAAATCGCCTGAAAATACAAATGGTAGCTCTGTGGCTCATATGTAACCTCAATGTAGGAAAACTGAGATATTCTTTTCCCTCCTTTGCAATTTGCACAGCCTCTCGTTGGAAACTATGGAGATTACCCCACTGAAAATAACTGCCATGTTTACTCCATGCACAATTTTTACTAATGCAATATCCCCATGTAGTCATTCGTCTTCTAGGGTTCTCCTGATACTCTAAGCTGTTCTGTAGTGCTGCTGTGAACATCTCATTGAAGTAGTCATGTACCCAAAACCAAAAGCTTTATAGAAGGGTACAGAGGTTATCTCTGCAGTGCTGAAAATGATGTCCACTTTATCCACCTCAGAAATCAAGATTCCATAACTGAATGGGATTCAGTCCTCACTACACCACCCCCAACCCTCCAACCCCCACACACCATGGTGAATTCAATGGGAATTATCAGTGGCTTGAGCTGCATAATTAGAAGAGCCACAACTGTAGGGTGTTTACTATATAGTAGGCATTTTGCCCTCTTTTAGGTAAATAACATACTATATAACGAATAGAGTTATCCTCATTCTGCTCTTGAGAAAAATGAAGCTCAGAAAGGATAATGTGTTCAAGGTCTCACAGACAATAAGTGTCCCAGCCAGGAATGAGCCCAAGGTCTGTGTGATTCCAAAGTTTGATTTTTTTTTTTTTTTTTTTGCATGATGAACAATGTTGAACTAAAGTCAGCACCCTTCCTTCCATGAATTGTGGTCAAACCTTCACTATCTGTGGGCTTTCAACATTATTTGTTGGTTGTCATGTACCTGTAACTAGCAAGATACACAAACCAATGGGCGGTTGCTTATTCATGAAGAGCCAGTAGCCTAATGAGAAATTTCTCATGCACAAAAGATGACCAAGCAGTAGCAGAAGAATATTCAAGTTCATTTCAAAGGCATCTGTCTCTTTATGAAAAGTGAAATCCCATTCTCTTTTGCTGCAAAGGGGCAATAAGAAAATGCATTCCCTATGTATTGATTACTTCATGTATTCTAAAATAATTATAGTTACCATGGATTAGGTACTTTCTACATGCCAGAAATCACATGAAACACTCTGCACGAAGGATAACATAACCCTCACAATCCAGTGATAGAGACACTACTATTAGCCCCATTGGACAAGTGTGGGAACTGAGGCTCAGAGATGATTTTATTTTACCAAGATCAGTCAGCTCAGTTGGGATACAAACCCAGTCTCTCTCATAGCCAACAGAAGTCATAATACATCAAAGTAGGGCATTCTGCCTTGATGGAACCATTTCGACATCCACAATTGTCAAGTCAAATCCCAAGGGTTTCCTGGAAATGCAGACACTCTATCCATGGTTGGAAGTGCTTCCCTTCCCACCTTACTCCCATTCTACACTCCGGCCCACTGGCCTTCTTTCAGGTCTTCAAATGGCTCCCTGGAATGCCAAAGCCTGCACTTGTGCTCCCTGGGAACATACTTCTTTCCCCCCCTCATATGGTCGGCTGCCGTCTCACCTTCAGATCTCAGCTCTAGGGCCACCTGCTCAGAGAAGCCTTGCCTGAACCCTTGACTTAGTAGACTCCTTCATGAAAGATTGGCCCTTTCCTTCAAAGCACCTCTCTGCATAGGCCCCTATTTGCTCAGATGGATCAGTGCCTGGGTCTCCCACTAGACTCATGAATGTTTTCCCAGCACTCAGCCCTGGGCTTGACTCAGAGGAGCCTCTCAAAGCCTGTTGGTGGAAGAATTGGCACTGTGACCTCCTAAGCACATCTGCTTTCCTTTATTGATGAGGTGCAAGAAGGGAGGACGGTAAGCCAATGCACAGTGGGGTTCCAAGGCTAGATCTCCTCTCTGTTCACCAAGTAACATCTCAGAATCATGTGCTTTGCTGAGTTGATTTTTATGTTTTTTCCCTCATCTCCAAACAGCAAGTCATCTTGCAGATCAATGCCTGAGACTAAAGAGACTTATGGAATGTTAAGATTATGCACATAAATGCACTGACTATGACAGCCACACTAAGAAGAATAATAATATTGTACCAAGCAATAGTTTATCAACCTTTGTCACTTACAAAATTCACAGCCAATTTAATTAAAAATATAACAGCTCTGAAAGCTGCTAAAATGAGTATGACAACAATCAATCATTTTGTAATAGTGTTGAAGATCCATTAGGGATGTCGCACTGGATACCAACTTTTTTAAAGCCCAGATAGTAGGGGCATTTCATTCTGGACAATTAATGTCACTGCATTAAAATATTGACTACCTATAAAGAAGAAAATACCAAACATCTTTATAACCCACATTTTTATGGGCAAAACTTGCTTAGAAAGGTGCTTTGAATTTATTTGTTATAAGCTGCACATTTCACATTCAGAAAATTAAAATGGTTTCTACTAACTCATTTAATCATTTAGTTGATTTAATGAAAAACACTATGCATTTTTCTCTTTCTGTTGCTAAGATTAATACTTTCTGTTCATTAGCAATCAAATATTGCAGGAAGGTTTACATATTATTCTCACTTAACTCACTGCCTTTTATTTCAAAAAATCCTAATAGAATTTAAATGGTATCTTTTAAATCACTTGAAAATTTTTCTCTTAGTAACTTACTTTGTCTTGTGGAAGACACAGTGCTCACTGTGACACTGAAACATTCATCCCCAACTTCCTTTTCCAATCTCTCTTTCTGGGGGTGGGGGGAAGACGCATATATATATGCGTCATATATATATATATATATATATATATATATATAGAGAGAGAGAGAGAGAGAGAGAGAGAGAGAGAGAGAGAGAAAGGACAGGGAGTGGAGACTTCAGAAAAAAATGATGAATCTAGGTTCCAGTGCCTCTAATTCATTTAATACATCAGCAACATTGTAGCATCCCTTAAGATTCTGATTAGTAGGGCCTTTGATTTATTAGTGGGGTTTTATGAGCTACCTGGGAGAATGAACCTATTAAAAATGTTAACCATAAGCATCTGGCTTTCATTTAATAAAGAATCGAAGCTACTGGGCACAAGTGAATGGTTGCAAACATGGCACCCTTCTGCCATCACTCTTGGAGGGTCCCACTGTAAATGCCACTTCCTCACAGCTGTGCCCTCTGCATGTATGGCCTCATCTCTGCTCTCCACTGTGATTTTCAGGAGTCTATAAATGGGCAGTTAAATTCCACTTGAAATACCTCCAAAAAGAAAAAAGAAATATCTCCAAGGGCAGATTCTACTATGGAATCTTTTTTATGACCAGGATAGTTACAAAAGAGTATAATCTATTTAAATTACTGAATAATAGAATCAGTAGTTTAAAAGCACAGTGCCAAGTTTTTCATTGCTTCTGTGCCAAAAAATGTTTGTTGACCCCAAAATGCTTGATAGGAGGAAATAACAGAAGGTAGACGATGGTGTTTTGTACTGAGTGTAGATACAGTGGTTGAAGGACCCTGGGTGCCTGGGTGTAAAAATACAAGCACTGAATCAGGAAAGCTAAGAGGGTGAGGACAAAGGAAACTTTTGGGCAGTAAGAAAATGATTCATTTTAAGGTGATACTCAGTGAGCCAGCTAAGTACAGCAACAGGTGTATCCCTAAATTTGACTCTCTATTTCAAGGTGTCTTCTGCTTTTCTTGTGTGCATGCATGCATACATACATAAGTGAATTCATCTGTCTGCCTCACTGTGTTATACATTATCGATTGCTTGTGGGAGAGGGACATAAGAATTTTCTTTTCCATTTTATAGTTGAGAAAACTGAAATGCAAGGCATAGGTATACTTTGACCCTAGTATAGTGATCTTTCCTTTTAAGCACTTCTAAAAGGGTAATTGTTCTATCATTTGTACAATTATTAAATGCTTGTCACCGCTCTAGACTGTAAGATCCATGAGAGGCACAGCAACTCCTGCCTTGTCCATCAATGCAGCTCTAGCACTAACTTGGTTGGTAGATGCTTTGTAAACTTCTTTTGAGAGAATGAATGATTTTCCTAGGTCATTACCAATGGAGCATTAGCAAAGAGGGATTAAACTCCAGGTCACCCTTCTGTTCTTTCTGTGACTTTCTATTCACCCTGTGACTCTGTTCAAATACCAACCCCTTTGGGAAGCATTTCTGAGCTTTCTCCCCTACTTCTCCTGGGCTCCATAAATGCTTTATACCCATCCCTCTGTGTTTTGTATATGTAGCTTTCCTTTTTTGCGATAGAACCCCTCTCTCTTCTAGGAAACCATTATATTCCTTAGGCTTGGATGGAGTTGATTATATTTCTGCCTGGCCCTATACATGGACTCAGAATCTCAATCTGGTCACTCAGAGCACCCTATCCCTCTGGCCACGTTTCCTGATTCAACAATGGTCATTTAACTCAAGTTGGACCAGAGTTCTCTGCGCGCATTTTTTTTTTTTAAATCAGCATTGCTGGGAAAAACAATCTTTCCACTTAACCTAATAGGATGTAAGCCTCAAGCTGCTACTATTCACATCACCTTCCTTGGGAAGAAGCTACCTGAAAGAAGTAGAGAAACACAACGCCCTTGGTGACACAGCTTGTGCTCCCAGACCCAGCCATGCCTGAATCAACTCTACCATTAGACTTTCAAGTTACATGAGTAAATAAATTCTTCCTCTTTCCTTTCAAGCAGTTTGACTGCTGACCATGGCTTCTTCTTGAGAGCAGGGGCTGATTCACTTTTGTATCCCCAGAGGGCAGATCCTGCCCTCAGTAAAAGCCTGAGGGTAATGATAATTGAATGATAAACCAACATACTTCTTAGGCCAAGGACATTTCCAGGTGTTTGGGGTTAAGACTATCCATAAAAGCTATTTCAGGGGCTTTGTATCTTTTGGATCAGACTTCCATAAAAGAAGGAAGAGATAATACAGACATTCTGGATGTGGAGGTGTCAAGGTCAGTTGTAAGAGAAAGTGTAAGGTGCTCGGCCAGATAAGGAGGCTGCAGAGCACCTTACAGTAAGGCAGTGGGAAGAGTGCAGCCACACAATGGATTTCACATTTCTGCATTCCTACAGTGACTAGATCTTAACCATTATGACAGTATGTCTACGGCAAATGGAATTAACAATCCCAGAGGCTTTGGAAATGTTAAATTGTTAATAAGCCCCTTAGAGCTTTGCTTCTCTCTTGAACTCCACGGCTGGTTTTGGGCCACAGACAAGTGTATTAAACCCGCTCGATTTGAGCTGGTAATTGAAGGCCTCTCGAAGCCTGCCCAGAAGAGAATGTCTTCCACTGTGAGGAGGAAGAGATGGTGCCGACGTTTGATTTTCATTTTTAAATCTAAGGCCTGGCCATATCTGGCAAAACAATTCAAGAAAACGTGGTTTTCCAACTATTTGAAAGGTGAAGGTTCCAGGTACACCCTTGTTGTGATCCAAAAATCTGTACTTGTGTTAAGCTTAAGAATCACCCATACCTGAGTTTAAATCCCGGATTTGCTACTTTTTTGGCTGGAAGACCTTGAACAGATAACTCAATAACCATGAGCCCTTGCATTCTCATGGATAAAACCAGATGAGACCACCTCCTCACAGACATTTTGTGAAGATTAAATCAGATCACTGATGTTAAATGCTTAGCAAGAATCTGGTACATACTAAGAGCTCAATATACATTAGCTATGATTGTGATGACAATGACCATGACCAGTGCAAGCTTTTAAGTCAAACACTGCAATGCTGAATGTCTTATTAGCCATGAATTAAGATCTCGAATGTATTTGTCCACCTGTCATCA
The DNA here is from genome assembly GCF_011800145.1 of Mirounga leonina. NCBI lineage: Eukaryota > Metazoa > Chordata > Mammalia > Carnivora > Phocidae > Mirounga > Mirounga leonina. The sequence continues at coordinate 31,967,920 of NW_023270855.1, read as the reverse complement.
CTTCCTCTATGTATTGCTCATACTAGCATCATGTCAAATTCCCTTTCCTTTATTTCAGAGGCTCTATCCTTTTTGTTTTTCTAGGTCTGAAGTCCCATGAAAATGTGATGGAGTCTGAGTGAGGAGCCCTTCTCTCAAGCTCCGATAGCACACCATGTGTTCTACATGACACCTCCCCGCCACCTCTCTCCCACTGCACTGTGATTGCCCATTGACTCATTTCTAGAATCTTCCTGGTTAATTATAAAGGAGGCTCAGGGAGGTCAGGGACTGTATCTGCCCAGATCACCATTTTATTTCCCTTGCTTAGCTCAGTGTCTGGCAGATAATAGGTGTTCAATATTTACTGAATAATTAAATGAAAATCATAAAGCTTTCCTCTGACCCCTTAAATATTTCACCTATATTGCAGCTTTTGCATCTCATTTAAGGGTCTATCTGGGGACTCCAGAATAAGAACCTCTATTTTAGATGATCATTAAAAACAAGGTAGGGAAATTTGCAGGTCAAATAAGGAAGCAGCCTTTCTTCGTTACAGGCCAGAAAGAATGTGTAGCTCATGCGTGTGTCTCAAGAGAGGAAGGGCAAAGTTGGTGTTGACATCGTGTTACAGATGAAGGGAAGCTTTGTCCAAGCCCCTCATATGCCTTAGATGACCCTGAGAGCCAAGCCTTGTGCAAGATCACATGGCTAGTGGCAGAGAGAACCCAAGTCTCCCAGTTTCCAGACCTGCACTCCCCAGACCCTCCCCTCCCCTCTCCCGTGCTGCCTGCCAGAACAGTGGTTGCAAGAATTCAGTGAGGACTTCCTTCAGAGCATGGTCAGAGGATAATTTAAGGCAATGCAGAATTGACATAACCTTGGTGAAACTAGGGGACAGGTCTTTACAAGAAAGATTTGATTCAAGTAGGTAAAACCTTTGGAGTGCAGTTATTGCCTTGCTGCCTTATTTGAAAGAGGAAACCATTCTTTCTCTCTGTCCTTAGTGGGGATGTAACTTCAGAGGGAAAAACGCCTGGTGCTGGAGAGCATGCCCAGTGAAGGCAGGAATCCTCTTGTGTTCCCCATTCAGGTTCTGCAGGGCCCTTAGCCTTGGCCCCCACGGAACCCCCCAGAGTGAGGCAGATACAGCCCACAGCACTTCCCAACTGCATTCCACGTTAACATGAATCCTTGATGAGCTTCTTAGCATGGGACACAGTTTTGGAATCCATTAATCTCACCGCCACATACGCAAGATGTTTCAGATTAGCTCAGCCAGAGATTTGTGTAGTAGTAGTTATTGTTGTTTTTAAACCAGGAAAAAAGAAACTCACACTCCCCATCACGCCAGATGCTCTATCAGATAAATATCACAGTTTTTTAGAGAAATACTATGTGGTTTGAGAACATCTGTAATTCTCTAGAACATACTGTTGTCAGAAGCTGACTTAAACTAAATACCACACATCACACTCTCCTTCAAAGGTCTTGCCCTAAATTTTCCCATTACAGCACAAATTGCTCCTTCAGAAACAGTATCAGACAGAATTAAAAATGTGCCAGCTCATTAGCATTGCCACAACTCGATTTCAGGGGCATTCATGTTATCAATGACCAAGCTCATTCCTGTTGCAGAAATGACAAGTACAGAAGAGATCTCCCCAGTTGCTACTTTGGTTTGCAGTGGGTGTTACACATTCGGGATATTACATTATCCTTACATTATTTGTAATGTAACAATATTACATTGTCCTTACATTAATTTCAGTAGCCACCATTTACAGGGGGGTGGAGGGAACTTTGTACACATGTCCTCCTATAATGTCCTCAAGAGTCTTGTGAGACAGCTACTCTTTTCCTGCAAGACAGGGCACGTGGCATGGGTGGGTGAGCATTTGCTGTGCGCAAGGCACTCCGCAATACGTGTTATTTATATCTCATTTCATCCCACCAAACCCTTTGAGGTCAGTGCTGTCATCACCCCCAATGACAGGTGAAGAAACTGTGACAGGTCTCCAACTCAGCCCTGGTTTATTCCAAAACTCATGCACATGGTTTCATTTGACAATATGTGGGAGGGTCCATTTTTTGGTGAAGAGTGAGGTCTATGTAGCTACATCTCCTGGACTCCACCCTCCCTATCTGGATGACCTTGGGTAAGCTCTAGTTAATCCTTCTGTGGCTAAGTTTCCTCATTTGTAAAATGGCAGAATAATAGTAACTACCTCAGAAGGTTGAGAGAATGCGATGCAAAGCACTTCGCACAGTGTCTGGCACATAGTAATTACTCAGCAAATTGCTAGTATTGCTAATGATAATACGAATAATAGGTCTTATTATTTTTATAGAAAATAATGCTACTCCAGAAAGTATACAGGGATTAAAATAAACCAAAAAAGTACACTGAGGGTGAGTTTAATTGTATATTAAGGACTAAGGTCAAAGAGAGGCTGCCACCAAGCAGAACAGAGCTACATTCAATTAGAAATGGTGGCTGAAGGCCCCGCTCTTCCTCGGTGCTGCCTGCGAAGGTGGCAGCCATCTCCTACCCAGGATCATGGCTGCCCTCAGACCTCTGGTGAAGTCTAAGATCACTCAAAGAGGACTGAGAGGTTCATCTGGCACCAGTCAAACCGATATGTCAAAATTAAGCATAACTGGCAGAAACCCAGAGGCAGTGACAATAGGGTGCAAAGAAGATTCAAGGGCCAGATCCTGATGCCCAACATTGGTTATGGGAGCAATAAGAAAACACAGCACATGCTGCCCAGGGGCTTCCATAAGTTCCTAGTCCACATGTTAAGGAGCTTGAAGTGCTGCTGATGTGCAACAAATCTTACTGTGCAGAGATTGCTCAACAGTGTCTCCTCCAAGAACCACAAAGCCGATTTGGAAAGAGCAACCCAGCTGGACATCAGAGTCACCAATCCCAATGCCAGGCTGTGCAGCGAAGAAAATGAACAGACAGATAGCTTTTATGCATATCATAGTTGTTAATAAAACTGTTAAACTACTATCTGGCTAAATAAAATTAAAAATAAATAAATAGGGCGCCTGGGTGGCTCAGTTGGTTAAGCAACTGCCTTCGGCTCAGGTCATGATCCCGGAGTCCCGGGATCCAGTCCCGCATCGGGCTCCCTGCTCAGCGGGGAGTCTGCTTCTCCCTCTGCCCCTCCCGCTCTCATGCTCTATCTCATTCTCTCTCTCAAATAAATACATAAAATCTTTAAAAATAAATAAATAAAAATAAATAAATAAATGTATGTGGCTGAAGGGGGAGCCTTCTCTTCTTAGCTCAAATGGGCTTATGTACCTATCTCCTTTCTGGAAGTTGTGCATGGTTCAAGTGTTCGTATGGCACTCAATGACCTTGTCTTCATTTCTGTCACTATCAGAATCTCTCCTGAGTGTCCTGCCCTAGAGTCCCTGCGTATGTTCTAGTCCATGCCTGCAGGGCAGAGGTGGGGACGAGGAGCATGGAGTAGGAGTGTGCACCTTCAGCAAGACATAGTTTGCTCTAGTTTGCATTTTGTCACAAGACAAAATTGTGTCTAGTGATTGAGTAGATGTTGCTGTGGGGGCCGGACATGGTGTCTCCACTCTGTGCTCAACACGCACTGGGTTGGGTCGCTCTATATTTAATGTTCTCTTATGAGTGTCCAATAAAAGGAGACTAAAATCCAAACCCCTTACCCTGGTCCTGCATGATCTGGCCCCAGCCTACCTCTTTCTTTCCCCCACCAAGGCCATTCTCAAGTATCTCTTGAACACATGGGGCTCCTTCCATCGTCAACCTTTTACCCCAGCTCCTCTCCTTCTGCTTCTGTTTGACTTCTGTTCCCAGGCCCTTCAGCATGGCTCCTTCTCCTGCTGGCTCTTGGCTCTGACTCAGTCTTCCAAGAGAACTTCCCTGCAACTCCCCGAACCACTGCGGCTCTCTCTAATCTTTTCCTCGCAGTATCCATTGCTACCTGAAATCATCTTATGTATTTGTGAGTTTGTTATCTGTCTCCACCAAAATGGAAATTCTTTGAAGGCAGAGACCATGCCTGCTTTGCTCATTGCTGATTATCTTGTGCCTGACACGTTGAAAGTGCTCGATAAATACTTGTGGAATTGAAGAATGAAAGCCTGACAGAGCAGTCAATAGACCAGGAGTCAGAAGCTGTGTCTTCTCATTCTCATTTACTCCCCCTCACCAGCCATGTGCCCTGATGTAGTCCTGTCCTTACCTCGTCTCGGCTCTTTGTCTGCTAACTAGGACTGATCATGCTTATCCTTCTCTTACAGAATTTCCTTGATGAGCAAATAAGATTCATATGTATGTGTCTATGAAAATACTTTATAAATTGTGACTACCACGGATGCAAAATAGCTTTCAACTGCCATGTGAACTCCGACTAGACAGGGTTGTCTGAAGCACAGGCCTGAGACAGATCCCTGGACTGCATTGTTCTGAGTGAGGAAGGGTGCAGCAATCCTTTAGTGATGTCTGTCCTGGCATGGGGAGAAGGCATTAGGGTGCCGGTGTGTCACGGTACTTGCTATTTTATATTTAATATCACTGCTAAAATTCTAAATTTTTGTTTTTGGAAATCATCACAAGAGGGAAGCATCAAGAGAGGCAAGAAAGCAAAACCAGGAGTGTCCCAAGTATGGCTGTGTCACTCACTCATCACACAGGAGCATCGTGATCTGAAAAATTTCCTAAACACTGAAAGGCAAATGCATTCAATGAAGCTATAGTGTCATTGGTATTTCCTTTTGGATAAGCCATGTCCGTTACGTATAAAAGAAGTGCAGTCCAGGAATTCTCCCTTTTCACCCCTTAGTAACCAACCATGACACTCTCTCTGACACCGCTGTTACATAATTTTGAAGGTGGTGAGACAAATTTTAATTCATTTAATAATTAGGTCAATAAAAACCATTATAGCTGAGAGCTCCATTAAAAGTCCATAATGTTACCTTAATGGGGGAAAAACTAATATAGTTCTGTTGGAATTTTTCCATGAAATTAATATTAGAGAATTTTAGTGGGTGTCTTAAATAGCTTAAATAGACATTTTTATTAACAGAACTAATCATGGAATTAAAACAAATGAAAATTGTTACATTTGCGATGATAAAGTACCCATGTTCATGGGAGTTTTATCAGGTCTGTTCCTATGAAGAACATTTACTATCACAAGAGCAGTACATCAAATTGCCTGGATGGCTGCTCATGGCCCTTCAGAAGCTGCCAACTCATGTTTTGGTGATTGCTTCTTGGACGCCATGCTCAGAAACATTCCAGAGCCACAGGCCCCCCCAGACCAAAAGGCTTCTCTCAAGTCCTCTCTTTGGTTTCTAAGATTAAACCCCCATAGGAGGTTAAGAGCTAGGACATCCAAAACAGTTCAGAAAGACCCAAGACATGGAAGGGGTTGTGTCTACACTGCCCAGAGATGTTTGATCACCCCTATGTTATTAACTTAATCACTAAAGGTAGAAATTAGGATGAATTAAAGTAGACTCGAGTATAGGGTTATGTGATCCAGGTAAATTTTGACCAGGACAACTAGATAGTGGGAGGAAAAAGATTAAGCCAAGGGCTCACTATCTGGCCACATGAATCCTGTGATTCTGGGAGTTATTCAAACACACAAGTCCCTTTATATGGCTGCATCATTGCTACTCAGCTACCAACAACTACTTTCATAATCAAACATATCCGATAAGGATTCAGGGTGATCAATACTGACCAAAGGCCAAGGCTACAGATGTGACTAACAACATAATACATGAACAGGACATTTGCTGATACACACAAAGAGGTCACAGCTGGAGTATATGAGGGCATGCAAACAGCATGGGACTTTGGGATGGGAAACCCTGCATTTAATTACAGCTCTTCTGCTCCCAACAGCATGACCATGGGCAAGTCAGCTCACCTCTCTACTATTCAGTTTCAGCATGTGGAAATGGGGATTGATGGAGTCCGTGGTCGTTGGGATATCTGAAAAGAAACTGTAGATAAAGAATATCTAGTACTGTGGTAGACAGAGAGTTAAGGGCTATTCTTGGGCATCTGGGCAGATTCAAGGTCTTATTTCCCAGGACATATTTAAGATATGAATGGGAAGCCTTGTCTAACCCTCAGCTACACTAATGTGCTCCCAGGAAGGGTTATGCATGGCCAGCCATCCTGAATCTAAATACCAGAGGGAAGATACACATCTTCACCAATTACTCTACTTCCTTCTCTGGGGAGACTCCCATGGATTACAAACACTAGGAAATCTATGGAAATATTTCTATTTAACTCAATTCTAAACACGTCTGTTGGGAAATGTCATTCTATGGTAAAAGAGGCTTCCTTTGAAGGCATATGTATAGGCTGATGTGTGCAACATTTGCAACTAATCGGCATTTCAGGTGACAAGGCAGGTCTTAGGAACAGGGAGGCACAGTAAAAATGAAAAAATTCATTTGATCTTCCTGACTTCTAATCAAGAGTTGGTGTCCAAGAAGGCTTAGGCAGGTCATATTGGTCACAGTTATAAAGACATGCAAAACGGAGAAAAAAATACCTTAAGAAAAAAAATTTACTAATGGCAAAAGACATGCAGTTCCTTTCTCAAGGCCCATGATTTTCCAACAGATGGGGACAATCTGCATGGGTTATTTTGTGCCTGGGAAGTAGAAGGGAAAAGGTGGAAATCACAACAATTTGAAGTTGTTACTAACGATTCATGTTTGGAAACCAGTGGGGACACTTTGCCCTAAAATAAATTCTGTGTTAAAAAAACGATAGCCAGAAAGTCCCATAAAAGAACATCTTGAAATCATCCAATAAACTTTATTTTGGAGGGGAATGTTGGAGAGAAGAGACTCTTCCTGAAACTTATTTCATTTAGTTTGTGATATTACTGGGCTTTAACTGGAGATTCACTATTCCTGTGGCAAGTACTCACTTTTGCTAAAATTACCAAATATTCTCTGGAACAGAGAATCTTATCAGAAAATTGATCTTTAATACATAAAGGCATCTTGCAAGAAAAAAGTCCCTTTGGGGGGATTTTTTTTTTTTAATGGTTCACTGCAGGCCTTTCACACTCTCATGGAAATTTGCAGATTGCTCAGATATTGTTTCCATAGGAAGAGGGAAAAGGGAACAAAGAGAGACATAATACTTGTGACTTTAGACGCTACCACCATTTTCCAGTTTATTCAGTGAGGGCAGCAGAGGTTAATAACAAGGAAGTAAAAACCATTCAGGAATACAAAATTATTTACAAAAAATCAGTTTGTGCATTGCCTTTTTCCCTGTGACTCTGACAATTGCCAAAACTGTAAGTGTACTCGCTCAGTATTATTTAAATTAAATTATCAAATGCAAATGCTAAATATGAACCTCTCAGCAAAGCACTGGATTAGAACACCACATCCTCTATTCAGACTAAAAGCTGATTACTGGTTCTGGAGCTATAAACATGTCAGACAATAATTTAATTGCTTTGCAGATAGAGGAATATGCAATATTCTTATTCTCATTCTGGAACTCAACATGACTCTTTAATACAACATAATGATCATAAACATACACAAAGTCCTCACTTGACACCTGCTTTATGGTAAAAAGAAGCTATAACAAATTCCAGCGAAGCTCAAGGAACTAGGCAGTGCCAGATTTTTTAATCACTAAGCAAAATGGGTTTCCTACCACGTGGCCCAGGCTTTTACTCTGGTTCATAGAGTTAAAGACGCATTTTCAAAATGGGTTTAAATCTATAATGAATTTCAGGTGCAAAGGACCACCTTCTAACATCTAATTTCCTCCCTGCCTTCAGCTGAGCTGTTAACCAGAGGCAGCCAACATGTGCACCCTTTCTTGGGCCACCGGTGAACACAGATGTCACAATCAATACTCATTAACTACAGAATCAGGATCAGAGGAATACTCCGGAAAAGAGAGAGGGTCTAAAATGTAACTAGGAGGACTTTGTAAGCACTTGGGAGCCTTCTAGTTGCTGAGTGTTAAACCAAACCCAGAAAGGAGTGGAGCAGTTAGGGAGAGGGGTAGGGAGGAGAGGGACTAACATTTGGTGACTTCTCTGTCTAGAAGCCCTCCATGCATCAGCCCCTGACATTCCCAAGGCTCCTGGGGGGCTGGCAGAACTGTTCACATCTTGCCGCTGAGAAAACAGAGGCTCCGAGTGACTCATCTAATATCATGCAGTCACACATGGTCACAAACAGGGCTAAATCACAACACCACATCATCTCCCCCTTCCCAGTTCACCACGAGAGGTGTCAAATATTTCTTTGCAAACCGGGGATGAACAGGAGACCTTGAAGTCTGGGGTCCAACTTGAATACGAGACTCCCCCTAAATGCTATACAGAAATCACTCTCAAGAGCTGTGCAATAGTCCCTATTCATTTGCAGCCCGCTGCTATGCTAACTCCTCCGGGCTAACACACAGCGAGCACCACGTATCAGGCCCTGTGCTACTTCTGTGTGTCTCCTCACAGCAACCCCAATATCCTTGAGGAAACACCCAGCCTTTTACCCGTATGAGGCTGCCTTAAATGATTCACACCTAATGGGGTCATGGTAAACGTAAATGTTTGCCATTTTTTTCACTTTACTACTTTTTGACAATTTCTTATGATGATGGATATATTGTTATTTTTTACAAAATCAAGAATGATTTTTTGGCAGGAGGCTGGACGCAAATGTAAATCCACCAATATATTAAGCATGGTTAAATCTGGGCAGTAGGGACACAGATGATTGTTACTTTCTTCTTTGTACGTTTCTTTTTCTTTTTTTTTTAAAGGTTTTATTTATTTGACAGAGAGAAAGACAGCCAGAGAGGGAACACAAGCAGGGGGAGTGGGAGAGGGAGAAGCAGGCTTCCCGTGGAGCAGGGAGCCTGATGTGGGGCTCGATCCCAGGACCCTGGGATCATGACCTGAGCCGAAGGCAGACGCTTAACGACTGAGCCACCCAGGCGCCCCCTTCTTTGTACGTTTCTAAATGTTTAGTTTCCATAAATAAGTGAAAACGTAATCTTTAAGAAAAAAAAAATAGCAGCCGTTCACTAGTGCTGCAGTGAAAGCAGAATAAAATCTAAATTTTTTTATTAAATCATAGGAAGAACCAGTGCTTATTAAATACTCCATATCGATGCCAGGTACAACACCTACCATTTTCTGTGCATGACCCTGTCAACTCCTTCTGACAACGCTGGGAGGTAGATTGACATCTACGGGGTCACCATCCTCACTGTACAGGTGAGTCAAGTGAGGTTTCAAGTGGGTAAGTGACCTGCACAAGGTCACTGGAGTATCCACTGGCATCCACTAACCTCTCTGGCCTGAAGTTGCCCATGGGTCCCCCGACCCTTGCTCATGCCCTAGGCTCCAGCTACCAGAGTCCTTGCCCTTTTTCAGACCACAAGCTCCACATCCTCAGGTCTGTACCTTTCCTTACTCCCTGTCCTCTACTCGGGACGCCCTTGTCCCACCTCCATCCATTCTTTCAAGGCCATATCAAAGATCGCTTCTTCCACAAGTTTCCCGGAGACCCCTGGCTGCGAGTCACCTCTGCCTTTCCCACATTCTCCTTAGTATGTGCCAGAGTTTGCCAGATGGCAGACCCCTCAGGCCCTCTGACTGCTTTGTTTGCATGGCATATTCAATGTTGTCAAGACTCACATATTGAGAGATTTGACACAAAATGTTCTGTATGTCTCGCCACCCTGGCCCTCCTTTCCTGCTTGGCAATAATTAACTGTAGCTAAGTAACCACTGCACTTTTTAGACAGGAAGCCCTTGCTCAGGTTCTCATAAGCCTTCTTTTTAACCCCACTTCCTACCCTTGGTGCCTTTCCCTGCACTCACTGCTACTGTCTGGCCCCTGTGGACATGGATGTTTGAGACCGTGGATCAGAGTTTGCCTCCGATGTTTATTTTAGAGGTACTTTATCTCTGTCTTGCATACACAAACCCCTTATATGTTTGGTGTTCCCTCCCTCCCACTGCTCAGCACAAAGTAGGTGCCCAGTGTGGGCCAGAAAACAGTGAAGTCACTATTGCCGTAAGCCCAGGAAGGAGATGATGGAGATGATTGATGGTGGTGGTGGTGGTGGCGGCCTGGATTAGAAATAGTGAGAACAGACTCAAAAGAATCTCTCCTCTGAAATTATAGCCCTTATTTGTTTCTTTTAATACTTTCCATCTTGAACTGTAGTAATCTGGATATACTTCTTACCTATTCTATTCGACTGTGCCCTCCTTACAACATGTTGGGTACAGTGCTTGCCCGGCAACACCTCCAGCCCAGCCTGGCAGCAAGGCTCACATAGATCAGGCACTGGATGAGTATCATTTGAAGGATCATAAACCCTGACCCGGAAACCCAGCATTTATGTTTCTGCTATATTTAAAGCCAACCAAACTCATGTCCTTTCGTTCCACTCATTAAATTAAAAGCTCAATACATTAATGATCTGAATGAGAGTCGAGTCTAAGAGATTCCCCCCCTGTTTATAGACAGGGGCCAGATAAATTTTTCCCAAGTTGCAGGGAGAGAAAAAGACTAAAGAGTGAGGACCTGAAAGCCATGCACAGGGCCAGGCGAGGTTTCCATGTTCATGTCATCTCATGGTCCTCATTAGTGATGCTGCTCTTTTTCTGGGCCAGCTGTAGCACCTGCATTGATAGGAGACCCGTGAGCTGGCTCCCCCTGCTGCATTAGCAATCCCTGCCTCTGTTTTGGCAGCAGTGCAGGTCTCATTAGAGTGTGAGGACACACAAATGCAGAGGGCCTCATTTTAAGAAAACACTTTGCATATGAACAAAGGTGGAAGGATGTCAGGCTTTTAAAGAGAATCTCCATCCCACTCATCACTTAGCAAAGTTATCCGGAGATTCTGCTAAGTAAAGAAGTTCTTGACCTTTTCAAGCTATCAAAGGTGACCCAACAAAGCAAAGGGGCTTTGTTCCCCCAATTTCTTTTTCTCGGTTGCCTTGGACAACCAAACCTGAACAAAACATCCTCAGCGAGACTGTCATGTAATAACTTCCTATTTGCTTCAGCAAGGGACATCTCAAAGGAAGGATTTTTTAAAAGAAGAAGCATATCAGAATGAAAGGAGGCACAAGAAATCTGACAATCCAGGGCATGCAGATTCTGCGGAGGGATAAATGCACACAGGGACTGATTTTCGGAGCTAGGTCTTCAAGCATTTTTAAGTAGAAGCTTGGCATCAGGCAAGATATGCATATTCTTCATTGATGTGACTTTATTCATGAAACAGCCTATTTCCTTGAGCAGAAGGGGTTCTCGAAGACATCTCACGAAGTTACTATCACATCAGATTGTATCTGTATCTCAAATTCTTTTGGGGAGAAAAAGAAATTGTAGAACCCACAAGATGGCTCAGAGGTTCTCATGCACTTAAATCCAAGCAGGGACTACTGCTTGGTCAAGTTTGAAAATATTTAATACACCACACATTTTATACATTGTAGAATTTTAGGGTCAATATTTGTTTCCTTTATTATCCCACATACCTGGGTTTTTCCTTAAGGAAGAAGGCACTGCCATCTTGGTCTCATGGAGCTCCTCCTTATTAACTCTTCCAGGAACTGGTAAGGGGATGTCCTAATCTAGAAAGGTTGGAGTGAACTGCCAAGGTCAGCTGTACTCTAAGTTTTTGGGAAAACCATTCTTTTCTCTCTCCCAGTTTGGTGGGCTCTCTTGAGACTAGTATTTCCTTACTATTGGAGTGATCTAATCTTAGAGTATGGTGTGGGCCTAAGGGAAAGGAGGCGAGGAGCTAAGGAAACCATTCTGTGTGCTTTGTTTCTGTCTTTAGTGAAGCAAGATCCCTCTTCTGTCTAGCTTAGAGCAGTGGAAATTTGCATGGGGCATGGAATCAAAGACTGAGAGAGCCCTTTTGTGTGATTTCATGTTCTGTACTCACTTACCCTTTCAGAACTTGTGAAGAGAGAGATGAGGGCTGGTGAAGCACTGGAATAGTATTTGGGTGATTCTTACCCCCAGCTTTTCTATTTCCACCAGGAATATTAAAAGTGATTTAATGCAATTCATTTTACAGATGAAACATGGGGAACCACAGTTAGGGAGAAGACCCATCCAACGCCACAAAATTTGCACTCTCCTTACAATGTCCTGTACTTACATCAGACATGTCCACTGTCCCACCATCCCCAACTCTCCAGGCATGGACTCCAGCCTTCTCTTTACTCTTTTTCCCCCATGACACAACATATAAATCCTTTAGGGTTCTTGCCTATGGAAAAAAGAGTGTCCTGCTTTCCAAGGGAGTCAGATAATGATCAGAGGTTAGACTGAAGCCTAAAAATTGACTCTCCTCTTTACTTCTCTTGCCGATAACCTAACTGATGCCCTGGGTTTTATAACATTCCTTTTCATGAAGATTGTCGCACATGATTCTTACAATCTCCCAAAGAGGAGTGGAAAGGGAAGTGACACCTGCAAAGTACCATACCACATACCATGCTCAGTACACACTTAAGCCTCATTTAAGCCCCCGGAGAGTCCCCATTTTACAAATAAGGTAGCTTATATTAATGCGGCATGGAGAGGCAAAAAAACAACTGTGGCTATAAATCTGGTAAATGGAGGAAACTGAATCCAGCTCTTGGACCTCCAAGCTGTATGTTCTTTCCAATGCTTCATCCTACTACTACAGTTAGATTGATCATGGCGACATCAAAATCTTTTATGGGAACCTTCTAGATCCCCAGTAACATTTCTGAGACTTTTTATCTTCTTGCCTCTCTCCCATCATGCACAGTCATTATTGCCTCAAGTGAATTACTGCACATTAACAAATGATATATATCCCCAGCTGGTGGGGCCAGAGGCAGCTATGGAACATGATGATATCCGCCTAGTGACTTGATCCAAATCATTACTGGAGAAACAACAAGAACAACAAAATCAAACGCAAACCACCAAAACCAACTTCATCTCAAGATAAAGATAAGGGAAAGATGCTCAGAAAGTCATATGGCTTCTTTGCTCTACTAATTAAGTGTCTAGCCTCAGTTCAGACAGCTCTAGAAACATAACCAGGGCCATTGCCACACCTCTGGGGAATAGGGAAAGCACCAGAAAAGAGCTCTCCATTGGCTGTCATGGCTCTGGCTATGACCCTCTCCTATCGAGAACTCTATTCAGGAACTTGCTTGAAGACATGCCCAGATTTCTGTATTACAGAAAAATAGGAGCACTATAAATAGGTTAGATATTTCAATTGACATCTAAAACTGTATTTTGGAATGTTGCACTATATCTAATTGGATAGGATTTCATTGAAATCCCAGTGAGCCTTTCATATAGCCTCCCAGATCCAATGTCATACATTTGGGGTGTGTGTGAGGGGGAGATCTAGCTTAACGCCAGTGGGAAAACAGGAATTCACTGTGGGTGCCATCCTCTGGAATGAGCAAGGCAATGGGATATAAAGTTTGAGAGTTAGAAAAGACTTCAGAGGTCCTCTTGTCTTTTCATGTTACAGGTGAAGAAACTGAGGCCCAGAGAAACTGATGGCTTTTTAAAAGTTACACAGCGAGTTAGAGTCAGGACTCAGGTCTCCTAAGTCCCAGGCCTCAGCAGGTGATTATCCAACCATAACACAGGATGACCACAGTGCACAGCAACATTATACCATAATTTCAGAAAGGCAAGGGAAAAGGAGATATTATCCAATGGAAGCTATTCTGGATTAGCAACTTTAACGATGAGCGTTTGAAGGACACACAGTGACCAGTCTGGGAGAGCAGAGACACAGGGGCATGGCAGTGCCTACAGATGTAGGAGAAAAAGACATTAAAATGATGTTCCCATGGAAGAAGAATCAGACTCCAGGTTGGTTTCATGGGGCAGATAGAGAACCAGCGGGTAGATCAGAAGGAAGCAGATTTTTTTTTAATTATGGCAAAATACACATAAAATTCTCCATTTGAACCATTAATTCAACAGCATTTAGTGCAGTCACAATGCTGAGCCACTATCACCACTATCAAGTTCCAGAACATATCCATTATCCCAAAAGGAAACCTGTACCCATTAAATACTAATTCCTCATTTCCCCCTCCCTCCAGTCCCTGGCAACCACTAATCTGCTTTCTGTCCTGATCGATTTGCCTATTATGAGTATTTCATATAAATCAAATCACACAGTAAGTGGCCTTTAGTGTCTAGGGATGCAGATGTTCCTACAAGGCACTCGGGATTGCAGGAGAACTGCGTGCTTTGCAAGGGGGCGGGCTCTCGCCTTCCAGGAGGCTTGAGTTCCAGCCAGGGCTGGAATCCCCATGGTGGGGGCACTGTCACGAGAAGTGGACTGGTGAAGGACGGCGAGCAGGGCTTCTCAGACAAGCTTCCTGGGATGACCTCTCCCATCAGCACCCCAGCTCTGCCCTGCGGCCACTCTCTGCTGTATCATAAAGCACAAGCCTAGCGAACCCTGCTTCTCCTGGCGATTTCCTCTCTTGCCGCTCTTCTCCCACCTCCTGTTCTGTTGACACTTGTTTGCCAATTTGCCTGACACACTGCGGACAATCTTCCCCTCGCTTGAGCATGTCTGACCTGAATGTACAGCTTTCTGCTGAGCTGATCTGGAGTTTTCAGCTGGCTGTTAGTGCAGCCAGGCATGTATTAAGAGCAGGGATAAGTAAGGATTGTCTGAGCTTTAACTACTGATTTGGCTCAAGAAGCTCAGGGATAATCTATAAAACTGGACAGTTGAGGGCAATAAAAATAGCTCCGAAAGGACTGTAGGGTGGAAACGCTGTCTTCTGGTGCTCTGACCACAACACACACTTACACACAAAAGCTACTACCAACACTGACAAAGCCTTACAACAGCTCGGGGGACTGGACTTATGTTTGAGAGGCTGGTTTAAAAAAAATCAGACGGGGAATCTAAGGGGATCACAGAAGTGTCATTTTCCAGATGGTCATAATAGATTTCAGCCATGACCTAGAAAATCATATTAGAACAAGAATATCAGGCCTGTTCTGTGTCTCAGCCTGTAAGTTAAAACATTCTTTCAAAAAAAAAAAAAAAAGTTAAAGAACGTGTACTGGGTTGACTGGTGCCCTACAAAAATTGGGAGGAAATAGGTTTTTGGAGATGTGGTTAGTTACATGAAGTCCTACTGGATTAGGGTGGGCCCTAAATCCCATGACTGGTGCCCTTATAAAAGAAGGGTGATTTGGAGACACACGGACATCCACAGAGGGAAGAAGGCCATATAGAGCTGGAGTCAGAAATCGGACAGATGCACTAACAAGCCAGAGAATGCCAAGGATTGCCAGCAACCACCAGAAGCTAGGAAAAAGGGAAGAAGACTTCTTCCCTAGAGCCTTCAAAGGGAGCATGGCCTTGCTGACACCCTGATTTTGGACTTCTAGCCTCCAAACTTGGCAAAGAATAAATTTCTGTTGTTTGAAACTACTCAGTGTGTGGTGATTCGTTGCAGTCACTCTCGCAAACTATTATAGAACAACCTGATTCCCTCTTCTTTTATATGGTGGTACAGACCTATTTAAAAAATGGAAAAGACTTTAGCCCTTATAAAAAAAATCTCATTATATATGCTCAACTTCTGAACACAGGTTCATAAATAAGTAGTACCCAAATCTACTGACATTAAGAGTCCCTTCTTTCTATTAACCAGGTTTTGTTTTATATTTTTGTCTGGTGGTCTTGTTTGTCTCCAGGTGAAGAGAAAGACTGACCCTCAGATCCCTTTGTCCTCAGATCTGCTCCTCGCTCTTTGGGGGATGCCTTTCTTCAGGCTACCAAGCAGAGTCTTCTCTCAAAATGTTTATCCTTTGCTCCCCATTGTCATTTTCCAGAGAGAGACCCAGGGACTCAGAGGCAAGCTCACAAGGGCTGAGCTGTGATTCCTCCATGTTGATTATAATTTTTATCACATTATATGGGATCCCTCTGGTGGTTACCGAGAGACACGTCAGTTTTGAGAGATTAGGGATAAACCAAGAAGCTTCAAATCTACAGGATAAGAGAATCGGGGTTTCCAAGTTCTGGCAAAACAGACAGATGCTGTGCTGCTTTGAGCATCTTCCCCAAGTCTGAGTGACAGCTCCCAGGGCCCGAGGAAGGCTCCATTTGTCTGGGGCTTGAAATGCTGCATTCGTGATCCTTGAAAACTAACATCATTTGTGTTAATGGGAATAGTGGATGCAGAGCTGTCTTGCCATAAGAAAAACAGCACAGAGAATCCCAGCCACATCAAAGGAGTGGGTTCTGGCTGCAGGGATTCAGAATGACAAAGAGCCCAAGATGAGAGGTTGATGGGGACAATATTACCAGACCCCCGTATGGGACAGATTTCTGAGCATCTCATCAAACATCTCCAAGAACAGCTCCTCACAGTGACCCTCCAAAGGCAACCAAAGCTGGTCCCCTTTCTTATTTGCAATTACCTATAAAAGCATCTATCTGGCTGGACCCAGCCTGTCCCTCGGTTTAAAACAGTGGCAGAATCAGAAATAACCTAGGAACCTAGCCATTTTCTTGACTGGCTGGGGCACCCTCAGTTGATATTGGTAAGGCTCTATTAAAATGCCTGTATGTCCTGATATGCATAGATGTGTTAATTTATAGCATATTCATCAGAAGACCTAAATTAATTGCTCTCTGATGAATTCTCTAACACCTCCTTTCTGCTTCTCCACCTCCTCCCCCAAAGTGCACTGATAAGGTCAGCGGCACTATCAAATGCGACACACTGCAACTTCCTTCCAATCTCATAATTAAAGCTAATTAGTAGTTTTGGTAATTAGCACATGTAAGCTTTTTACTCTCTGAATTAATAAGATTTACTCCAGTTTGGAGCCAAGTAGACTTTTTGCTCTCTGGTTCTGATTCCTGAACGGCCTTGATTGGTTAATTTAAAGCATGTCTCTTCCAAGTGGAATACTGGAAAGACACCATTACTTAACAGTGGCCTGCTCTCAAGCCAGAGTGTGAGTTGTGGATAGGCAAGAGAAGAACTGTTGCCACCAGAAAAAAGTCAGCACCCTTTGAGGCTGCAGTAACTGACCAGTCTCAGCCCCTCAGTGTGAAATGGGTCGTGTCCAGTTACCACGTCCCTGGGACTCCACACACCTCCAGGATGCTCGTTTTCACTTATGTCACCTAGGGACGACATGTCTGCACTGAGCACATCAAATCCTCTTGATTGTAACAGAACGCAGAGGCAACGGCTGTGGGGTACCAAGAAATAACTGCTCATTTTGGCTCAAATAGAAATCAAAAAGGAGAAAAATCATTAAGTCAAATCAGTTTCTGCTTTTGTATAGACAAAGAGATTCTCCAAATAGCTTTATGTTTCTTTTTTTAGTCAGTGTGTGGGCACCCTGCATGCCCGGACAGAATTAAGTGTGTTTTTTAAATCAAGAAATCAGATCTATATTCTATTAAAAGAAAAAAGGCTCTGTGATTTGTTTTCAGACTTTAGAAACAGTTTGAGAAAAATCTTCCATGGGTGAGCTCATTTGCTACCCCTCTCAATACTAATGTCGGGGGAAAAAAAAAAGAGAAACAAAACAGCTCAGTAATTTACTGGACCCCTTATAGGTCCAGAACAATAGTGCTGGGAGCAGGGAGCTCATAGCACTAGTCATTTTGATGCCTAGAGGCAAGGAAAACAGCCACTTCTGGGTCACAGGATTCTCATCTTAATGCACGACTGCAGCTGTGACAGCCACATGTGGGTCTGTATGGGGCAGCCAGTGTTACTAAGAGCAAAGACACATTTGGTCCTATGGATGTCTGTGACTGTGAAGGTGATTAGAGATGGTGGGTTCCCATAGCCTCTCAGGCTCAATTCAGTAGGGGGCTGTGTCTCTCCCCGTGAATGATCTCATTCCGGGAAGTACTTGAGTGAGTTCCATAAACAGTTGTTCTCACATAAGGGTGATCCTACTCCCAGGGGGTATTTGCGATGTCTGGATACATTTTTGATTGTCACAGCTGTTAAGGGAGATGTGAGTGGGGGTGCCTACCACTAGAATCTAGGAGGTGGAGGTCAGGGATGCTGCTAAACATCCAACAATGCACAGGAGAGATGCCTACAATGAATAATCATCTGGCCCTCGAGGTCAACAGAGTTGAGATTGAGGAACCCTGATACAGAAGACCTAAACTGGGTCTGAGCCTCTCATTATATTTACTAAGTAAGAGGCAAACATGAGCTTCCTTGATCGACTATGGACTAATCTTGGCCTTATAACAATTAGAGACTTTATGACAATGATATTACCTCGAGGGGCTGGAGTGGAACCAGGCTGAAAGCACACTCAGGGTGATTCCAACCACCCAAAGCCAAGTGCTGGGCATTTTCATACTACAGCTCAGACCGACATATTGCATTATGGATGAGCTCACATGCCATGGCAAACAGTTTAAGAACGATGCTTATATTTAATGAATCCTAAATGGTTTATCACTGAGGGTCAAGTTCCTGCTTCCTGTGGGAATTTGACATTTATGAAAACGCCCGTGCATTAATTATTCAGCAGAGACATCCTTCCTATGGAAATTCACTTTCCTGGTACATGTGACAGCACTACATTCCCTGTCTGCATAGGCTACTTTGTTGTTAATCCTCTAAGCATTAATTAAATAAAATTTACAGCCAAGCCAGGATACATCTACCCTCAAATATTCTGCAAAAGACAGCTAAATGCTCTTTGATTTTTCCTGCTAGTAGCCAATCGTTACCCACAGCTACTTACATTCTTCCTTTTGTTCTTTAAAACATAAACCTGGTATCTCTTTCCACTGAGAAAGAAAACTATGCTTAGTAATTAAATTACACCGCATTAAACTTACTTAACTTAAGTTCACCAGCAGGGAAAATTCCATGCTCCTGGGTTTAACAGTAACTCCTAATCACACTTGCAAACCATATCTTTTCTGTGAGTTGTTATAATTTTCGTTCCTGGAATTCCATTAAAAATGGTAATGTCATTGCTCCTGTTAATGCTCAAAACCAACAGCATAATCCTGCATTTTAATTGGTAATTATAATTAATCATTATTTCATTAATGAAATGTTTAGTTGGTAATTGTCTTTGAGCACCTTACTCCCTAGGCTTATAAGCATTTCATAACATCTAGTTCACTGCCTATTTCTGATGAAGTGGCATGGTCAACCTTATTTTATTTTAACACTTTCATGTGGCTCTGCATCTCAGGCCCTTGACTGGCTGCATATTTACACTTTGGAAAACGTGTGGCTTCTGGCTCTTGATAAGGTTTGCACGAAGACTTACCCCCGCATGCTTCTCTGCCAACTTAAGAAGGCAAGTCAGTGTGCTGCCAGAGTGCATAATGCGTGAAGAGAAAAATAATTCTTGGAACCCTTGGTTAATAATAAATGTGGGATCCAAATTCATGGATTTTTGAGAGAAGACAGAGCAAGGATTTAGAGGTACTCTTTGGAACAGGAAGGTTGATTTTAGAGCTTAAAGAATTAAAAATAAGCTGGGAGGGTTGTCAAGAATTTCATACCAGGCAAGATTTTTGTTGATCCTTTTGCAATTATCACAGATAATCTTATTTACTTGGATGGTATTTTAGGGGTAGGAGGAAAGCCTGTCTTCCCCATGAAAATGTAAACACCCAAGGGCGGGGACTCATATATATGCCTTGTAGACAATTGTATTCCCAGGTCCTGATGCAGTGCTGGGGGTATCTGCCATTCAACAAATAGCTGGATAGGTCATTGTTCTGGTGTGGCATGTGGTTAGGCCATGGAGAGGGATACTGAGGTATGAGAGTTGACAAGTTAAGTCAGGGCTCTATGATGGGAGCAGGGTGTTGGATGCTAGGAGCTACCATATTGATGGGCTGCTGGGCTTATGAATGACCTAGAGTCAGAGCTGTCTCTAATAGGAAATCCTAAAAGGAGGACAGATTCATCTTCTTGCTCTCCATGCAAAATAAAATTTAAAAATATATATGTGTATACACACAAAGACACGTCGAACACTGAGCAGAGAGAATGATTCAGAGAAGGGAAATCTGCTATCCTCTGGCAATTATACAAGGAGAATCTGAGGAAAGAAAAGATATGCTGCTAGTATTTCAGGGAAGGATTCACAGCTTCTGAGTGAAACGGAGCTAGAACAAGGTCAGGCTGGTTGGAGAACGCTCCATGTGTGCTGTGCGTTACAGGCAAACTATGCAGAAACTTCCAAATCTCTGGGAGAAATAAATGATGGCCAACAGCTTAGTGTTGGCCCAAACGTCAGAATGCACACAGCTGTGGTCTGGGAGGACTGAAAACCCACTGAGGTCCTGCGGGATCCTTCCCATTGGCAATCTTCGAGGCTGCTGCTGATTTACAGCATGAAGAAATGTCAGGACAAAGCTTAAATTTTGATATTATTTTATGAATGTATGCATTTAACAAGTTAATGCTTTAGCACATATACATATATATAGCAACTCATTTGGAAGTAACACCAGAAATCACAATTTGAGATCCTTTGTGAATGTGAGTGGAGGTCCAACTAGACCCCCATACAGGTCCTTTATTTTTCTTTTTTCCCTAGACCACATGGACTCTAAAAATAATATCCCTCCCCTATTATCCATTTAATTTCCACAGAGCTCCAGACTTGTGGGGGAAAGCTAGGAATGGAGTCCCTCCCTCAGGGAGCTCCCAATCCAGAGCCCACTTCCTTTTGGACTTTCTTTTACTGGAAATCACCTTTCCTTTTCTAGTTTCCTTTGCTGAGTCTCTACTTATCAGTGGGGTCTCATAAAGCCTACAGTGGTGGGGGGGGGGATAGATAAACCTGAGAAAACATTTAAGGTCATTGCACCCTAGAACGAAGGAGCAGGTTGCTTAATAATCCTGAGTATGTGCTCTTGCTCAAAAGGCTGGAGCAGGACTTTTAACATAAATAAATATGACTTATTGGACACTTACTATGTGTGGGTGCTGTGCTTGGTACATCACATGGATTGTCACTTTTAATCTGCTTCAGAGAAACTGGACTAGGCACAATGAGAATGAGGAGTGGGCCCATCCCACATACATACAGGTCCATTACATGCTTTGCTGGAGGCCCAGGTGGGCTCTGCCTTGTTCGTTCAACTTCAGCTCTGATTGGAGCTGTTGTCCAGGCCATGTGGAAGGGAAGGGAAAGATCAGCCTGGGCCAAGCAGAAGAGTGCTGAAAGTGGACTCCAGGAAGAGGTACGCAACCCTCTTAAACCATAAGAGAAGACATTTGGCCATTTCTAGCTGTTCTCAGGAAGGAGAACCCACTTACCCATTGGGCGTGTCTTACTCAACAAAAACTGAGAAGGCCCAGTCCATTTGTGGGCTTGGCCCCAGAAGGTCATGTCTGATACAGACTGACAGCAAAGACTTGGCTGCAAACGGGATCCTTGGGAGATCGTGTGTAAGTCAGCTAATTCTGTTGGGCCTCCATTCCCTCTTGTGTGAAATGGGGACAGGGAGCCCTACCCCCAGGCTTTCTGGGATGATCACGTGGAATAATGCATGCAGAGATGCGAGCACTGTACCTGGCACACGGTAAACACTCAGCAGTTATCATTATGTCATCCTCAATATGGTTTTTGCTTATTTGCCGTAGTCTTTTTGCTTTCATTAAAAATTTAAACAATACCACCAGCCTCAGCTGCAGGCATGGTGGGCCTGGATTTAGAATACCATGAATTCTCTTCCTGGTGTGATTTGAAAAGGAGGAACATTCCACGGGATGTTTTGAGGTCCACGGGAAGGTGTGATGGTGAATCCCAGTGTCATGCTCACATATTATTACCAGAGGGAACAATTAGAGCCATGTGGGATGATCTAAATGCATAATTTTTTTTTTCCAGTCAGTTATGGGTAAGGGGAGCAGGAAAGTAGCTCACTAGCTCACGCTGGGAGGCAGAAGCAGAGACAAGAAGGTGCTACACAAACACACAATGAGAGAAAAGTGTGTTCTCTCAGAGTCCACAGTAGGAGCCTTCCTGGCTTGTCAACCTTCTTCTCTTTGAATTTTCCCCTTCTCCCCTCTCCTGAACCACATTCCCTGTCTTAAGAGCAGGATGGCTCCTTATCCACATGTATATCCCCTTTAAAGACTGGCAATTGTTTTATGCTCAGAAAATGTTTGCTAAATGGATGTTCTGAAGCTCTACAGAAAATCAGCAGACCAGAAGTGAGGTGAAGAGGATGCGAGCCAGGAAACCGGCTGGGACAGGGGTCTCTTCCTTGTTCAGGAACTGGTGTGGACACACAGGACGCAACAGTAACCCTTTGTTCAGTGAGAACGATTCCCAGAGATGAGGCTGAGGCAGATGGAGACAGCTCCCCATACAGTCTGAGCTCTCTGCAGACCCCGGCATCTTGGTAGATCTGAGGTTTAGCAGATGGTGTTTTTGCATTAATTGTCTAAATTACCATCTATAAGATCCTCTGTTTTCTAAAAACTCGTTTGCCGTAAGGCTTTCAGCTTTTAACTTAAATGTTTGTGTGTGTTGGTAGTGTACCTATGTTGCAGGTTGGCCATCCCAGAGGGGCTGTGCAGGAGATCCTAGGAGGAAGGTCGGGGTGTAGGGGGGTCCAGCAGAAGCTGGTCTACAAGACGAGACTATGCCCACCAGACAGGTGCGGGAAGCGTCTCTTCGCACTGCCCAAGAAGAGCATGCTTACCATGGTGGCTGCTCATGGCCCCACCAGCACACCAGCAATAGTGTCAGAAGAAAGATGAACCCTGGAGCTACATAGAGGCAGTCCCAGAACCTTCTTCCAGCCTTCAAAAGGCACTAGAAAGCTTTGTGGCCAACTTGGGTTGTCAGTTTCATTGGTTTTATTCACAACGATTTTCTTTCCAATCCAAGCTCCTCTTTCTTTAAAAAAAATAGAAAGGAAAAAAAAATTCAAACAGTCTTTGTTTTACTAGCAAGAAATGAGGCTATAGAGCCCTTCAGAGAGCCAGTACCTATTTTCTACAAGCTTCGGCTGGGAGTTTCTAGGGGACTCCAAAAAAGGAAAGGAAAGGACAGGGAGGAAGGACGGGAAACAGGAAGGGAAAGAGAGAGAGAAGAATGGAGGGAAGATGGGAGAGAGGACACAGAAGAGAATGTGGACAGCCATAGCTTATGGCTGAGGCTGGGGGTGCAGGCATGGGGGAGAGAAGAGAGCTCTGTATTAAGAACTTGTATGAATTCTGGAAAGGAGTGAGAGAGAGAGAAAGAGAGGTCTTTGATCCACTCCAGAGAGGGAGACAGAAAACTTCAAAGCAGAATAGCAATCTCCTGAATTTTCCCTGCTCTAAGTATGGAGCATTCATTAGGGATCAGCTCAGCCCCCCTGCCCCAAGGGTGGCTGCCCCAGACAAGGGATCCGGCTTGTTCAGCCTCCCCCAAACACAGCATGTGCAGGGCTTGAGAACACAGATTCCCGAGACTGCCCCCTCCTATATGGGATTAATTCACTGATGGAAGGAATCTCTGTCCAGGGCAGTTGCTGCTAAATATCAGCTTCCCTTGCAAGATTCAGAGAAAGGGGGGTGGCATTTTGTCTCCTTGACACTATGAGTCAGTCACAGCGAGATACAGCTGAATAACAGCCCAGGAGGAAGATCCTTGATCTCCTCAAACTCTTCAATCTCAAAAATAAGGTGTTTTTTGGCGGGGGAGAAGTGGTGGGGATTTCTTTACCATTCTTTACCATTCAGCTCGGCTGGTAGCCTTTTATAAAAAGTAAAATTTGCTTTTATTAAAGGCAACAGATCTGCTTATGGGAGCACCACAGACCTCACTGGGATTCATTTTTCCTGGTTGTCCCAGAAGACTGGCCAGACTTCTGGTTCCCATGGACACCGGAAGTCATGCGGTGAGATCATGTTTACTTAGCTACCTCTCCTTAAACAGAACTGGTCACCTCGACAGAGCTGGGGGACATGAGTCTCCCCAAAGTAAGGCCACACTGGAATGCTCTCCTTCCAGCGAGGCCCTGGCAAGAGAAAACTGATGCCTCATCAGCACGGAGAGGAGAGGAGCCCTCAGCTTCTTCTTCTTTGTAGTGACTCATTTGTGTCAGTCAGTAAAAATGGCAATGCAGTGAGGAACACAGA
This sequence comes from Mirounga leonina, assembly GCF_011800145.1. NCBI lineage: Eukaryota > Metazoa > Chordata > Mammalia > Carnivora > Phocidae > Mirounga > Mirounga leonina. The sequence goes on along the minus strand of NW_023270855.1, from coordinate 31,943,753 downwards.
TAAAAAGAAACATCCTGGAGAATTCTCCGGGTTATTTTTAAAATATTGTCTCTGTTGACTTGAAGTGGTATAGAAACAGTTCCATATGCTGTGTTCCTTTTTTTCCCCCTTGCATCTTATAGTTTAAACATAGCTGTACTATTGGATACAACTTCTGTTAACAATATGGCCTCCTGGTTAGCAAAGGAGTGGTTTTTTTCTCACACGCTTTGGAATGGGGAAGGCTGTTTGCCGTCTTGCATCCCCTGCTCACATGTAATTGTGGGAAGTATTATGCTCTTAAGTTCTTTGCCACTTCTTTTCTGTCATGCAAACCAAAATGACATACTCATTTCTCTAGGTTCTTGCCTGCTTTGGACCAAATGAAGCCCCAGAAATTGCTCATCCTAGCAAGTGCATCTCTCTTATTTTTATACAAGACAATATGTTTGTCTATATTTCCTATTGCTTTATGGAGATTATTACCAATGCTTCTTCACTCATTTCCTTTCTCTTAAAAAAGTCATTTCCATTTATACAGATTAACTTATTCATATATTTGTACAGTAAAATTTCAAAACAGACACAAAATTATAAGCCCTCTTGACCACCCTGGCCTACTTTGGCCCCCTCCCCAGGGGTAATAACAGTATTACCAGATTGGCTCATGTTCTTTCAGACATTTTCTGTATATTCGCACAGATCTATGTATAGAGTTACATGTCTTGTTTTTGTTTCTACTATTCTTAGATGAATGGAATTATACCATAGAATGGATCCTTCATGATTTATTTACCCATTCCTCTACTGAGTGATATATATACTTTGCCTGTTAATTTGCTAAAAACCCAGGCTCCATTTCCAACATTTGTAACCAAACCAGGCTGGAGCAGTAGAAAGAATATAAAAGTGGGCTGGGTTTTAGTTCAACTCTGTCACTAATGCCCAGGTGGTCTTGGCCAAATCACTGTCCTCTTTGGGCCAGGTTCTCACCTGTTGGGGGCCGGGCAAGGGCACTGATCAGCTTGTTCAGGCCACAGCCCCTTAGTACTAAGGTCAGGCTTTTCACACTGCAGTATGCGTGACTGAATTTAATAGGCACATATTTAGTGCCAAATATGTGCCAAAGTTCTCTGTTATCCAAATGCCTCTACACTTCTAATTATGAAGGTTTCATAGGAATCACTGGTACTGCCACAGTCTAACTCAGAGGTCAATGACTGGTAGGCTGTGGAAACTACACAGGTACTTTCTCTGAGCCATGCAGGGGTGTTATTTTAGTTGAATTAGTTATCAATATTTTTAAAAAGATTTTATTTATTTGACAGAGAGATAGAGAGAAAGCACAAGCAGACAGAGAAGCAGGGAGAGGGAGAGGGAGAAGCAGCCTCTCGGCTGAGCAGGAAGTCCGATGCGGGGCTCGATCCCAGGACCCTGGGATCATGACCTGAGCCGAAGGCAGACACTTAACTGACTGAGCCACCCAGGTGCCCCTAGTTATCAATATTTTAAAATCAGGAAATGTCATAGAAAAATACAGTCTTCTTCTCTTAGAAGAAAATAATATTTGGCAATAGTAGGCTATACATCTGGACAAAGAAAAGTTATAGACTGTGTAGGCAAGATGGGCTCTTTCATGCTTTAGAAAGATCGTAGTGCTGCCCCAGACAATGGGGAAAGTACAAAAAGGCAAGAAGCAGGAACAATTCAGAATGGTTCAGGCAAGTCTGGATCAGGACAGTTCCTCCACCCATTCTCTCAGTCTTACCCAGAATTCCTAATCCTCTTTTCCTACTTGATTTTTCTCTCATCCCCTCCACATGCCATCTGATATGTTTTATCTCTTACTTCTTCATTTCATTTAGTGTCTGTCTCCCCTATTCCAATGTTAGCTGTATAAGAGCAAAGATTTTCGTCCATTTTATTTTTCAATCTCAACACTAAGAATGCCAGGTACATAGTAGACACTCAAAAAATACTTACTAAATTGATGGGAAAAAATGAATGGATGGTTGGATAGGTGGATGGATAGATGGATGGGAGGGAGGGACAGAGGGAAGGAGGAAGGAAAGAAGGAAGGAAGGAGTTGGAACAGGTAATCTGATAGGCATAGTTTCATGGGGATGTTCCCATCCTTGAAGAGAATCAGTCTGGTACGGGGGACACCTTTGTATACAGGAATGATAAACAGATAATAACAAGTATCAGCATTATGAACAAATTATTAAGGCAGAATAGAGAAGAAAGAAATTGAACCAGAGTATATGAAATTCTTAGAATAGGGCCAGAGAAAAATGAGTAGAATTTCTCCAGCTAGAGAAGAGAAAGGAAGGCCATTCCAAGCACGTGCACCTCCATGCGCAGAAGCTCAGAAGCATGAGTGTGCATGAAGGCTCAGAGAATAACACATAGAGCCTAGGGCCGAGAGTGGCATGTACAAATCAGATGGCTAGGCAAGGGGGTTAGGACAAGATAATGAAGAAAATTTGATTTGCTAGGCTAATATGTTTTAATTTTATACACTTTGTCAGTGTTTCTCAGGGTACAATCCTTGGACAACAAGATTCTCAATGGATCTCCAGCAATGCAGCTCAGAAATCTGCTTTCATAAATGTGTTCTCCATGTGGTTCTTACATGCACTAACATCTGAGAGGCACAGCTTTAGAAGCTATCTATTCTCAAACATGTCTGTTCACTTGGATTACCTGAGAGGCTTTAACAATATGAACACGCCCTGGCTTCAGTCCACTACTGGTGATTCTGATCCATAGCCCCTAGAGCCTAAAATATTTGCCACTGGTTCTTTACAAATGTTTGCATGTCTCTGCTCTACAGAACCTGCTGGCGATACAAGAAGGGGGAGGGGAACCAGTTTAGAATGGCGAGGAGGGGTTGAATCGGGGCAAGAGAAAAGAGTAAAGTGAGAGACACAACATGATGAATCCATAGGCTTTTCTGGCTGACCCAGTGTATGAAATAAAAGAATGAGAAGAGTCATCAGTTTCATATTCCCAACTTGGAGGCTTGGGCGAATGCCATTAACCAAGATGAGGTTCATGAAAGAGAAGATGATTATAGGAAGGTGAGTAGGACCCAAGTTAAAGACTTTCTGAATTCAAAGTGCAGATAAAGATGCCCAGGAAGCCACTGGGGATATAAGCCTAATATTCAGGTGAGAGGTCAGGGCTGAAGATCAAGACTGAGGGGCTACGATCCTAGGGATGGGAGAAGTCACGGAGTAGACCAGACCAGACCACACATGGAGGCAAGCAGGCCAAGGGAGAAATTCTGAAGAAACCCATGGGTTGACGGGCTGACAAACGAATAAACCTGACAAGCAGTCAAAAGGGGGAGAGAGAACAAAAACAAGTAATATCTGTGGGAGCAGAGCCACTGGTGTTGGCTTTTGGGGTGCTCTTTTCTGGGCCTAGGAGGTGTGGAGAATGCTCTGGAGACTGGGTGCCTCCTGCCAGCTTCCTATGGAGACGACCATGGCAAACACCCCACACCCATCATCTGCGAGGAGACAGCTGCAGTTTTGCCTCTTCTCATGTGGTTTCCTCACACCCACGCCCTGGGAAGCACAGTATGATTTTCCCACAGAGCAGATGGGATGCTAGCTGGCGTCACCCCTGCCTTGCAGAGTCCCCCCTCGGCTCAGCTCTGACAGAGCCTGGTAGTGCAAACAAGGCTGGCTCATCAGTGCCTGGCACCCAGCAACCACTGAGCCCGTCCTGCTGATGCCCGGCCATGTACCAACCAACAAAGCCTTGAGCACCAACATCAGAACAATTCTTAGAGAGTTGCCTTCTCCATATAGTTGGAGAGAGGAAGAAAAGGAACAAAGGAGAGAAGACAGAAAGAAAGAAAGAGGGAGGAAATTAAGAAAGGAGGGAGCTAAAGAAGGGAGAGAAGACAAGAAAAGAAGAGCAGTGTAGAAACTGACTAGCCACAGAACTGAAGGTCTTCACACTGGGTAACTGACCTTGGGAGCTGTTATGTATACTGAAGGTAACCACATGGGCTAGGTGTCTAGCACAATACCTGACACACTGAGCACCCCCTACATGTCTGGTAGGTCAGCCTCTAAATTGATTGACCCTTTGATAATTTTCACATGGCCATGCAGCAAAATCCATGTGCAAAAGGTTGGGGGAAATTCCCTATTACGCTACATTCTTTCTGCACTCTTAGTGGCAAGAGTGTTTCGCTTGGGTAAAATCTGATACTTCAAAAGTAGTCCCCTACTGAAGGGAAAAGGGAACCCCCCTTCCTTCTCGTAGAGAGATACAGTGAGTATGACCATCCATGAAGGTTCAGTGCGTTATAGCAATACACCGAAGGTAAGTTACATGTCCTCTGCTAGTTTCCAACTTCTAAAATATCTCTGCCCCTTTCTTCCTTTTTTTCAACCACTCCCTCCTTCCTGCCTCCCTCCATTCCTCCCCATCCTTACTGTGGTGGACTAATGTTTGAGGGGCATCTTTCTAAACCTTTACTTATGTCTCCTACTGGGAAGCTTTGCTATTTGGATTTTCCAGGGAGCTCTGCAAAGGGGCTCTCAAAGAACTTTCGAAATCTGCAGTGCTGTATATGTTTTGGTAAAATGAAGCAAAGGTTTTATTTATTTGGTTGGGTTTGCTGTTGGAAGTGTTGCAGCCTCCCCCTGGGGCCTCCTACTATCTTCCGACTAACACTTGACTAGCACTTCTAGAGCATCCCTTCCTGCTGACTTGCAGAGGGTTGGATTCTTTTTCAATAGTGCATATGCTGCTGTATTGTTGCCTGTTTGCTTAACTTCATATTTCTTCTCTGGATGGATTTTCTATGAAGATCATCCCTACTTGTTTGATATTTCATTTCGGATCTTGTCATTTTCTTTTTGAGTGTGCTTTTTTTTTTAAATGGATGTTTCTTTGGTCAGAACAACTTCCCATGGGCCTCAGCAGGTGTTAATGGCACTCTCATTTATTATCATAGACAACATCAATTTCTAGGGGACAGGTGAGTTCTGCTATGGTTCAGAGGAGAAATAAATCCTTTTGCAACTTTGGTTATTTTATTTCACATCTGTGGCCTCAGAGGAGGAAAGAAGCTGACAACATTGGCCACATCTGTCCATGAAGACTTCTCCATTATCAGTTCTTCCCCAGCCTGGAGTAAGGAACACTCAGAAAAATGCTCAGCTTCACTCATCTAATTCATTGGGTCTGCAGAAGAATAAAACTATGTCTAAGGCACATAGTTTAAGAATCAGGCTTTGAAAGAAGGCCTCAGTTTATCTTGTGCATCAGTGAGTCTTGCGCTAGAGAGGACTAAAGGTTCCCATGTGGGCCTTTGGTAGAGAAGAGGCACAAGTCAATGGACTGAGACTCTGTGGGTCCCAGAAAACCATTTGTCCAATCTGCTCTGGGCCAGTTTTGCAAAGGTCCCCAGCAGAGCTGGCCGTCTGAATTGATGAAGTGACTGCATCTGAACACAAGAAAATTTGGTATCCTTTACTGACTTAATGACCATTTACATGGCAATTTTATATCCATCCATCCATCCATCCATCCATCCATCCATCCATCCATCCATCCATCCATCATTAGTAGTAATGTCCCTAAGGCTGCTTTCTTGCTTAAAGCAAGGAATCTTGACAGCTGAAACTGATTTCACTAACCTGCCACAGCTCTGGGGCATCCTCCAAAACATGAATCTTTTTGCTATCTTCAGTTTAATTCATTAGTATATTTCCATATCCAGAGTAAAGGAGAGTGGATACACATCTAACTCCATTATTCTCTTCTACTCTGGCCACCCTACTTAAAACTGCAATGTACCTTCCTTTAGCAATCCTATTCCCCTTAACCTGTTCTTTGTTTTTCAGCCTAATATGTACTGTACTCATTTATTATGTTTATGCTTTATTGCCTATGTCTAGAATATAAGCTCCATGAAGGTAGGGCTATCTGTCTCATCTGGCCCCTCCAGGCCAATTGCTAGTTGAACCCCAACCCCCATGATCAATGTAACAAAAACATCCCTACGTATTTCCAAATTTCTCATATGGCTCTGATAAGACTTTGCTTGGTAACTATGGCAAGTTGTTTGTTTGTTTACACCATAGTTCCACGTAGCAAGTAGTAAGTCCACTTTATGGCATCTTCTGGGCCCTCTCAAGGATGATACCCTTTCCTTCCTATATGCCTCATTCAAGAGATTTCAAAATCCTTTCACATAATTAAAGACAGTGATATTTTATGGTAAAACTCAGCTGTCAAATATGCCTTCTATGCTAGTCATTAACAAGCCAGTAAACGAGTATTTACTAAGTGCTTTTGAGTCTTATACCATGCTGTGCAATGCACATTTCAAAGCAAAAATGACATCCTGCGTGTGCATATTCTGGGCCACTGGAGCTCAGCCTCTGATCTAAGCCTGTCCCCACCTTGTAAGCAAAAGTTAGGCACTTCAATCAGAGAATAAGTTTGCCTGATTTCTTTTCACTGTGCTGCTCAGTTATTCAACCTTGATGGACAAACTGATGAGTTAAATTGGAATAACACAGTCCAAGAGAATGACATCTGAAGTCAGTGATGGCAAAAATAACAGACATTTCTATGACAGAGTATCAACAAATAATTACTGATTATCTGCTGGATACAAAGTACTGTGCCAGAGAACAACATAAGGTATGGTTGACATGGCATTGATGTCATTCTGCTGGGGGGGGGGGGTTGTGACAATGGAATATGTGTGTGGATACTAATACGTAAGTGTTGATACTGAGAGTTGCTAATACTGAATGCTTTACAACACGATCTCATTTAATCACTAACATGAACACTATGGATATCCCTATTTTACAGATGAGGATAATGAAGCTCAGAGAGAGAACAAGCTGTCACTCAGCTGGGAATTGGTGGGGCCAGTACTTAAACTCAAGTTTGTCTGATGCCAAAGAGTGTTAACCATGATGTGATAGATTAACATTTTGTAATTGCCTAAAATTGGCAGTTTTCATCTTCTTTGGTCGTATAGACACAAACTCATGGAGACAAGTGGGAAATATGTATTTTTAAACTCTTTCTTTAAAGTGCTGTGTGTTGGGTTGCTCTGAACTTCCCACCCCATCTCATCTTTATTGTTTTAATCCACTGGTCTCGGCAAATGTGACGTTTGAACACAAATTGCTCATCCTGAAATGAATTTTGATGTCCCACCTGAAAGAAGCTCTTGGAGATCTATCTCTATTCTATTTCAAGCGACTTATATAAGAATCCTTTTTGATCTTTCCTAAAATTAAAATGAAAACCACACTCTGACAACATCACAGGATAACACAAGTGTTCGATTCTGTGAACAAGGTAGCAACATCACTGATTATTTGGAGTTTAAGGCAAAGAAATAGCTGTTTCATTTGATTTTTCATTTCTGAACTCTACCGTCAGACTGCAATCCTTTTTTCTATCTTCATAGAGCTTTTTTAAAAATGATCATCAAAAACAAGAAACAAAGAAAAAGAAATAAACTACATTTTCTTGCTTCCAGGACTGGAGACATTTTCCCCTTGGCATGGACTCTAGTAAGTAGGAAGATCCAGAATGAAAGTTACGGTGTTGCTTCAGTAACTTCTAAGAAATCAATATAATTTTGGTTTTCTGCTACATCTCTCAAAGAACATTTGATGTATCTCTTAGTCCCTGACAACTTTCTTCACACTCTGAAGCAAAGCCGTCCCAGCCAAGTAGATGTGCCTGCATATGATAAAGGGTGGTGATGTGAAGTCTGTATCTTTTAAAAGAGAGATGCAAAGTTCCCAGACAAATGGCTAGATATGACCTGTTCCCATAGACTTTACCAAGCACTTTCCTGAGTTTGGGGGCCAAATTCCATTCATTAAGTCTTTGAACCAAGAAAATTAATTCCATGCTCATTGAAAAACACTATTTCAACCATGTCACATCCTTGGTTAAGACGGATTTATGGGAAAATCTCTTTCTTATACTATATGTGATTTTTCAAAAGTAAGCAATCTGTTGAGTTTTGAGTTTTGTACTTTTAAGGAACAGAGGGTTGAAAAATCACTCTGTATGTATACATATAGATACATATACATACATATACATATACATAACTAGGTGAGTTGGTGGTATGTGTTTATATGTACATATTTATATATATATGTACATATATATATGTATATAAACACATACCACCAACTCACCTAGTTAATAAGACAAAGGTACTCAAACAACTCATCTGGTATTATGTGAACTTGCGAAGAAAGAAAGAAAATCTTAAGTATTTCAAAGGCTCTCTAGTTTAATCATTACAATGCCTACGAAGACACAATCATACAAGGAATAAAAGATGAAAACTGGATGCAGAATTATGTTTATTTTACATGTATATGATACCCATTGGATACCAAGAAGTAGGTGATGGTTACTTATAATCACATCAGGTTGATTAAATAACACAAAACTAAACATCAATTTCAATTGTAGACAAGGATACACATGGGTTCAGACCATCTCTGCATAATTAAAAGTGTATCATTCCAGTGCATTAGCCTCTGAAAATTTATCTTTGTTCCATATGGATCTATGTGGTTCTAACTGAAGGATTCCTATTCATAAATCAAGATCTCAGGGGAGAGGGGTTAAATGTTTGATATCCCTAGGATTTCTCAATGTTCATGTGCCTCTATGCTCCTGCATCTCTGTACCAGCAGCAGGAGGATGTGAGAGACCAGGGACCCTCAAACTTCAAAATTAGATATGTAAGAGGAAACATGCAAGACTCAGCCAAGAGAGTTTAGGTCTGCTATTTCTCCCATATTTCTTAGTTGTAACACTTAGAGCATGCAGGATCTGACACCTTCACTATCCTTGGAAAGAAGAATTGATTAGGTGGTACTGAAGAGACATTTAGTGCACTGTGACTATCCATGTGCTCAACTGCATTTCCAAGGCCCTTACAGATAAAGGGCCCACTCTGACCTATCCTGGCCAATGGACTCTGGGTGAAAATGTCACATTAAGGACCAAAGAATTTAAGAGCCAGTACATGACCTTCTTGCCCTTTCTTTCTCTGCTTCAGCGATGTGCAGGATGCTTGTCCAGATGTCAGAATTATAAGATACAGAAGACCTAAGTCCTTGTAAGGGAGCTTGTAAGGAAGCTGGCCCTGGAGAGCCACCAGTCCCTCAACATAGTCTGTGTGAGTAAGAAATAAAGTATATGGGCCAAGGTGCCAAAATGGAGGGAAGGTATTACCCAGAATAGCACAATTTACCTTGATAATCTCTATCAACTGCTAAGATAACCAAAGCGAACCAAAGTGGCATAGTAGGACACAAAGGCTAACCTACACGTATTTATTTTTGCACATACTCCATTGGAGAAGTTCGAGACAACCAGTTAGGTAATCTGCCTCCCCAAGTGGAAAGAAGGAAATTCTAGGCAATTTTTCATTTGGGGTAAAAGCTGGGAATAAATACATGACTTCCATTGAAACACGTTCAGATACTCAGAGATATCCTGAATCCTAAGTCCATGTGCAATTGCTTCCCTGTTTAGGGGCTCTGAAATATGCCATGTCAAACCTGTTTCCTAAAAATGTTGCATTGCAATTCAAAAAGCCATCAAATGTTGAAAATCTCTGGGATTTTGCAGTGTGCACACAGGCGTAAATTCAATCATTCTAAGGAAAATATTCCAACTCCCCCATTCTCCCATAGTCTAAACCCTAAAATGAAGCAACATAATTCTGCAAATGTAAATTTCCTCATTATCTGTGGAATAGGCCAACCACAGCACAGACAGCCACCCCGGCAGACCAAAGGAATAGCACTGGCCCTCAAAGAGACTTCTACTTAAGCCCTGCAGGAGGCTCCGATCGCGCACAGCAGCTACCCTTTATAATTGGGTCATCTGTTCACTGGGTGATTTATACACAATGTGGGGTCAAGGCTGGTACTCTCAGAATAGTGTGTCTGCTTTCCCCCAGCTGCATAGGATGAGGCAGGATGGGGGTCCTGGCATTTATAACCTGTCCAGTCCAGGTACTCTGGCCCCAAAGAAGTACTGATGTGAGCTATAGCTGTGTGTTATTGCCAGAAGCATAGGGTATGATGCTAGGAACATGGGCTCTGCAGCCAGCCTCCCTGGGCAGAAAGGCCTACCCTACCTCTTCCTAATTATGTGACCCGGGCAAGCTATGAAACTCTATGAACCTTGGTTACATCATCTGTTAAATGGGGGGGGGGGTTATAATCCTACCTGTCTTGTGGGGTTCTTGTGAAGGGGTGCTTGAGAAGAGCTCAGAGGCATGCCTGGCATAGAGAGGGCATTCAGTAATTCTTACTCCTTCATGTTATTAAGCATGACTGCTATGACCTAACGGTTGTACATTACTGATATCATTATTACCATATTCATGATCCCTGATGATGGTGATGCTGTGATGATGAGGATGACAGAAAGAATCACTAAGTGTTTACCATGTGCTTGGCACTCCAGGTGCCTTATGTGGATTATCTCTTTGAATCCTTAGGGCGATTGTTTAGATTATTATCTCTTTTTGACGGATGAAGACATTGAGACTTAGAAAGATTAAGAAGCTTGGCCAAAAATCAAAGAAGTAACGGAGCAGAATAGAAGCCAGACAGACTGAATTTGGAGCCCATGCCCTCAGCCATGACCCCACGCTCCTGCATGTATCCACACAGCCCCAGGCATGAGCTGTCCTTGCAATGACTCAGGCCTGCGCCGTGGGCCTGTTTGTCCAGGACTAAGACACAGGTTGCTTAAAATATGTGTTAAACAACTGATAGAGATATGCACGCCTAGAAAGACATAGTTAGGCATCAATCCACAGATACAAAAGATCTACATTTCTACCAGGCTAAATAAAATTTAATCAAATGAATTATTAGGAATCAAGTAATCAGTCCGTTCTTTCAATGAATTCCCTAATACTTTTAAATTAATTAGTACATTGCAGAATTGGTGGCATACCCATGATTGTAGACTGAATGGAATCAGCCCAAATTCATATAGATACGTTGACCTTGTTCTGTAAATACCCCAGTCTACTGTTTTTGCAAAGACAACCTTTCCCTGAGAGTTAGAGTCTGCTCTGGCCACATTGATTGTGTGGATCAAAGCCCCTTTGCCTTATATCAGCCTGGGCCAAAACAGTCATTACCATAGATTTTATACTTTTCCTCTTTAATGGACTAGGCCTTGAGGATCTGGGTACTGTTTGGGAAGTCAGAATAAGATCTGAAAATTTCGGGCGCCTGGGTGGCTCAGTTGTTAAGCGTCTGCCTTCGGCTCAGGTCATGATCCCAGGGTCCTGGGATCGAGTCCCACATCCGGCTCCCTGCTCAGCAGGAAGCCTGCTTCTCCCTCTCCCACTCCCCCTGCTTGTGTTCCTGCTCTCGCTATGTCTCTGTCAAATAAATAAATAAATAATCTTTTAAAAAAAAAAGATCTGAAAATTTCTTTAGGTACAGAAGAAAGTGAGAATGATAATATTCCTATGTTCATCAATGGGGTTTTCTCCTCTTTTCAATGCTATTTTGCACCCAATATGAATCTCTCCTAATCTTCCCTCACCTTTATAATAAGGAGAGTCCTTGCATGAGTCATTTCTTGTACACTTACAAAGACAAAAGTGCTAGGGGTTCTATGCTGAAGCTAGAAGGGCTGACATTTTTAAAGTTATTAACCAGACCTGTCATGAGCGAGCCTGGTTCCACAGGAAGTTCTACCCCAGTCTCCACACATGAAATATCAGCTCCTGACCTACCAAGAGGCAACATCTGGAGTAGTGACAGGTTGAGAGCAGGGCAAGGGGGCACAGATCATCTAAGAGAAAATGGTTCATAACTGGCCCCAGGATGTCCTGTCTGGATGGGCACCCAGATTCCTATCGTTCTCCTTTACTTCCTATAGGACCTTAAATCAAGACTATTCATGAATGCCAACAAAGACAGCACACCCTAGATAGAGTCCTCCCCTGTGTTTATTAAATGGATAAGGCTCAGGGTGCCTTGGTGGCTCAGTCGGTTAAGCGTCTGCCTTCGGCTCAGGTCATGATCCCAGGCTCCTGGGATCAAGTCCTGCCTGGGGCTCCCTGCTCAGTGGGAGTCTCCTTCTCCCTCTCCCTCTGCTCCTCCCACCCTGCTCTCTTTCTCTCTGTCTCAAATAAATAAAATCTTTTTAAAAAAAAGTGGATAAGGCTCGCATATCATGGAGATTTGAGAGACCAGGCAGTATCACTCAATCCTGAGAGTAGTTTCTCACTAGACGGTTTGCAATTCTCTCAAAATTTCACAAGCTGAGCTGCTTTGCGCCACCCCATACTGTTAGCCTGGGCCTTCTCATCCTTCAGGACTGCTGCGACGTGAACAAAGTGAGCCATACTATGCCCCTTCAAAGGCATTTAGTGCATCTGTTAACTGGCTCAGCTAACTCAGTGGGAGACCCAGTAGGTAGGCGGTGGCTGGTAAGGATGTCAGATGTAAAAATACCCAGCAAACCCACGCAGTTTGGGTTCTGTCTTTCTTCCCTGGTCTCCTTGCCGCCTGGGGGCCAACCTCTGAACACGCCAGGACGGCTCCACCCTCGGGTTCTCCTCCCGTGTGAGAATGGGGAGCATGTCCTCTTCAGGAGTGCCACTGGCCATCTCACTTGATGGACTGAAGAGGCTGGGGCACTGCTGTGTCAGTGTGACCGCTGCAGTCCAAAATCTGTGAGCGTGATGGGGCCCAGGCTGTTAACAGGTGCAGCCACCTCCCACTGGGGAGAGAGACGCCGGCCACGTGTGGTGCTCATGGACTCGGCAGGAAGCCGACGATCAAGACAAATGCCGGGACTGGGCGGAGGGCCCTGAGCAGGATGCCAAGTCTGCTGAGGCTCCCACAGAAGGATTGGCCCTGCTCCTAACAGAGATGCTCCCTCACTTCCACACAGGCAGCGTTTAGTTGTTGCAGGGTTCTCTCTGGTCCCCAACTCACAAAATGTCTAGGTTATCATTCCCTCAACTATATTCCGCACAAAACCTGTGCTTGGAGAAACACAAGCTCATGTTCTGTGGGGAAAGAAAAAGTTAACGCTTTTTGAATTTGCTGAGGAAACACCACTATTGTGCTGGCTCCTGGCAACACTCAGGGCACATTCTCCCACTAAAAAGCACCTGAGGAGTCCCAGCGTATGGAAGCCTTAATTTTTAAGTCACTATTTCTCAAACCAATATATATCTTCATGAGCTCTTTTATAGATGTCCCTTGGAATACTATTTGTGCAATTCTGGCTTACATGACACGCAGGAGTTGAGAGATTTGGTTTTCTGTATCGAAACTTGCCAAAGGTCCTCCCGGCACCAGCTCACTTTCCAGGAGAGCTAGTTTGGCACAGCGGTCAAGGGGAGAGATTTGGGGCCAAACTGCCTGGGTTTGAATGTTGCCCCTAGGATCCACTGGCTGTGAAACCACCGGCAAGTCCCCAAACCTCTCTGTATGCAGTTTTCTCCAGTGTAAAATGGGGATAATCACGGTATCTGCTCCAGAGGACTGTGGGCCAATTACATCAGGCAGCAGCGTCTGTGAAAAGCTCAGAGGGTCCCAGCACCCAGTAAGCACGGGGTCAGTGCTCGCTGGCATCATCACCACCACGTCCACCCAGGCTCCCAGATTCCGATTCTGCAAGCTGTTCTGTCTCTAGCTTCTTTACCCAGCTCCACAGCCATTCCTTCGCCCGGTCCTGCCCCTGCCATGAAAGAAGGCTCCCCGCGTCTCCAGCTCTCCTAGCCAGCACACGCGTCCTCCCCTCTCCACGCTGGGAGCTTACAGCTCCCCCAAGCTGGGTCCCCTGACCTCAGTCTCACCCTCCATATGCACTTGCTGCTCTACATGGCCAGACAGACTGCCTCGAACCCTCTGTTTTCTTGGCCCTGCCCCTGCTGACAGCTATATAGTGATTCGCCCTCACTGCCTCACTGATGGAGCTCAAAGTTCCCTGGGATTGCAAGGCCCTTGCAAGGCAGCCCAAACCCACCGTTCAAGCCTCATGCTTCCTTTCACTCCCAGGCTTTGCACCTATGGTTCCTCCCACTGGAAATGTCCTTCCTGGTCCCTACATGGGCTCAAACTGCAAGTAGATTCCAAGGCCTGGCTCAGTTCCTGCAGGGTCATCAAGGCCCTCCCCGGTCATGCCGATCTGCTCTAGTGTGGGGCCTGGGCATGTGCCCTAGGGCTGGGAGCTGGGGTTTAGGCCCAGAGGCCTGATTCACTTCCCAGCTCCGATGGGCACACACAGGAAGAGGTCTGAGTGAGCTGGGCAGCCTATCCACATCTCACTTTCCTTACTTGTAACATGGACACCAATTCTGTTCTCTCCACAGTGTGATCGGGAGGTTTAGATAGAAACACTCTGCACACGTTCCAGTTCTTTCCCAGAGTTGTCTGACTGCCTTTTGAGGAGCCCTTGATTTGGTGACAATGCCTTAGAAGGCAGGAGAAGGAGGGACCAAAAGGGAGGTCAGGTTGTCAGACCTTCAGCCCCAGCCTCCACATTTTATCCAGAGCTACATCACCTTGGGCCAATTTCCCTTATATATTTAGGATCAGAGTTGGCTTTAACTGTTTAAAAAAAAAAAACCAAAAAAACAAAAAGCCTATTCCAAAAAAGAATGTGGTGTTTGATGGTTAGCCTATGTGGTGTTTGATCGTTAGCAGCACCCATGCGGGCTGTGACATCGCTAGCAGGCTCCCCAGGTCCTCCGTGTGCCCCTCGGGAGCACAGGCTGGGCCACCCCAGGGCATCTGGTTCCCTCCGTGAGAACTTCAACACTTGTCAGTGAAGCAGCACTGCCTTGCTCCCACCAGCAACTCCAGAAAGCACCCGTTGATAAGGTTAAGCCCGCCAAGAGGTTCCTTTCCACTTGCCCGTGCACGTGGCTCGGCCTCCTTCTCTCCCGCCCAGTCTTCTGGGAAGATCGACTTCAGCCCCGGCTCCATTATCTCTTTCTCTCTTGCCCAGTGCCAAACGCCAGCCGGAAAATGGCCTCTGAGATCTATGTTTCCTTAGAAGGATTCAGAGGATCATAGATATTAAAGATGAAGGAGAAAAAAAATCTATCAGGACATCTTGTCCTCTCCTTGTGCAAAATGGTTCCGGCCTGAACATTTTCTAAATATTTGTCAGGCCCAGTATTAAAGGCTTGAAGTGACAAGGCCCCTCAGGGGAGAAGTCGGCATTAAACCTCGCTCTTAAAGATGATTTCTTTTACTGACTTTTTCAGCCTCATGTTTCACCACCGGATCTCACCTCTCACTTTCAGTTAAAGCCCTTTTCGATACACAGGCTGCGGTAAGTGGGGACAAGAGAAAGGCCACAGGAAGGGTCAGAAGAGGGTAGAGCTGTCACTCGGCAGGCTAGGTGCCCTTTTGGCTCCGGGTAATGAAAAAGGAAGGCCAAGGTGGGAACCTGACTTCCAGCTTAACTTCCATCCTGAAGAATAGGCACCCCCTCCATCTTGCAGATCTCTGCTTCCCATTTAAGAGCCCAGATGCAATCTTGTCACTAGAAGATAAAGTCTCACATCTGTGTCCTTCCTGAAGTGACCCACTTAGCTGCTGGAAGGGGTCCTTTTGGAGGGGCAAATGCTCCCACCTCCAGCACGCTGCCTTCTCACAGAAATGAGCACCCTGGGTGGCCAGCTCTCCCAATTTTTTAAAAAGGGAAACCAGAAATGATGAAATCTCCTAATTTTTAAATGTTGGCAACCACCTGCTTTCCTGGACAGCGTGCATCTCCTAACCAAGTGAGTTAAAAAATCATTTTTAACTTATTGTAAAGGCCTAGCTGTCACCAATGCACTCAGCTATGTGAGATTTCTCCTCTCTTGAAACTGATTGCTTTTTCTTTAGCATGTATGTGGGAATGTTCATGCCATCTACCGATCATTTTAGTTGTAGAAATCTTGCCTTATGAGTTTCTTGAGGGCAGGGACCACGTCTGATACTGCTCGATCCTAAGTGCCTAAGATGCACAGATGTTTATTCTGCTGTCTTCTGCAAGGGAATGTCCCCTGAGCATCCGTTCATAAAACTGGCTAAGCCCTCAAGGAATGGTTAATACCATTGTGAGGCTAGACCACTTGGGTTTGTAACCCTGCCTTACCACTTGATAGCTTCCTTTCTGGGACCTTGAAAAATTTCACAGAGCCTGTTTTCTCATCTGTAAACTGGGGATGATAACAGCTTTGACTTCACAGAGTTGCTGTAAGGTTTACATGAGATATTAGGGTGACGATCATTCAGCACATAAAATAACAGCTCAATCAACATCCCTTGGTAGCTGTTTCATATTCCCATTGTACCAAAATACCCAGAAACTGATGATGCCCTCACGTTGTGACTACATATTGCCAAGAGTCTCACTGGCCTCATCTTATTCACCTCTGGGTTTTGGAAGGTCAGATTGGCTTGCTACATTCTCGGCAGAGTCCTTAGCCCTCTTGATGGTTGATTATGGTATGCATAAAAAAGTCAGATAATCTTGTCTGGGTTGACTATCATCCAGGACGATCATAGTTGCATGCTAGACTAGGTGTGTGCAGGACTGGGCTGGGGACAGGAAGACACACACATATTGTGGTAGACGCAGATATGCCCCGCCCCAATTCCCCTTTAAGGAACGACTTACTGCCCACCTGTGAGGCAGGTGGTCAGCAAACAGTGTCTGGCCACCAGCTACTTCCAGTGGGCCCCGGGCATAGAGAGCTGCTTCCCTAGAGGTCACACATTCCCTAGGCAGCCAGGATCTGCTGAGTAAAGCAGGCATGGAAGGGCAATGTCATTTCAGCTCATTGAAGGACGACCTTGATGGACAGTATTCATGCCAGAGCCCACGTGGGCTTGGGTGATAGTTTGTAAGGCCTGCCTTACAGTCCACCCTCCCCTGTGTCCAGTCCTGCTTCTGCTACTTCCTTTCACAGGAGTTGATGCCTATTAAGCATCCTGCACCGTGAACTCCATCTCAGCCCTGCTTCCCACAGCCCAGCTTACCACACACATGTGTGCACATGCACAGCTCCTCCTCAAAACCCAACACACTTTTAATAACTAGGAGGCAGTCAAGGTTGCTCATAGGGATGACCAGTTTTGCAAGGAGATCTATAGGCTTTAGAGTCAGAGGCATCTACAGAGTTGGGAAAGATTATCAATTACATTTTAATATATCTGTATTTATAGAAAGGGGACACCAAAAAGATAAAATGCAAATATGGCCCCTCAATAGGTTTCTGGATCTTTGAGTATTTTCAGTAATTTTGTGTTTTCTAAAATAATATCGGAGTTCTGGGAAATTATAAAAAAATAAAATAATAAGTGACTCCTTTGTGTTAATACTCAATAATTTTCTCTCCCCAAAGTACTCATGTTTAAGAGTATATTAGGGAAATTAGGTAATTAAATGGAAAGATGAGCTTATGCTCAGGAGCCTGGCTTTGTTATTACGCAATAAGGATGCCATACAACTTGTTCCCTGCCTACAGGACCCCTTCGATGGGGTGAAAAACTCTACCAGAAAAAAGTAGTAGTTCAGAGATAATCCCTCATATTCCCAGTAACAATAAAATACTTGGGAACAAAGACAGCATTTCAGGGTTCCTGTCTCTCACCCTTCATCCTGAGTATTTAGCTGTATCTGCTCTTCCTTGCTGCCTTTATATTCTTCTTTGCTCTAGTATCACCTGATCTAAAATGGAATAAATTCTGTTATCATGCAAATTCTACGTAGGACAGTGCTCTCATATATGAAGGTTAGATTCACATCCCTTTGTAGGCAAATTCCATTCACACTAACATGTACAGTTGTTTGCTAAGAAATCAGATTCTGCCATCAGAAAATGCATATGGAAAAGATGAAATCAAGGCGCATGCAATGTGAGCTGTGTCCAAGCTACGGTCTAACTGAGGCACGATACCGCAACTCCAATCTGAGTGGTGGCCTACTAACTACCCGAGGCCTCCAACTCAGAAATATATGCAGACATGCAAGGGAGCAGGCTGCTGGAAAGCTGTTCCTTAAGCTTGCCAACAGCATGCACCTGAGGGCGTGTGGAAAGCACAAAACAAGAGAGGCAGGTTTACTAGAAAGGAGCTAGTTGGCTTCCAATCCAGAGCAAAATATCTAAAACTCCACAGTTCTCTATTTAGAAAGATTAGCATTGTTTTCAGAAATACAAACAGATTACCCTGATCAGATGTATTATATGAGTGGTTCAAAGAATATGCATTATTTTTTCAGTGAAGGAAACAGGCTACGTCTATTTTGGACAGAGTTCAGCAATATTATAAGAATATATACTAAGCACACAGAAGTTACCTTTGACTTTAGTTCGTTAAAATAAATTATACATATACAACTGTTATGTATGCACAACCTTAAGATAAGCCGTGCTTTTTTTTCCCCCATACAATTTTAATGAAGTACGTTTTTTCAATGTCTTTTTAAAAAATTATCTGTTAGGACCAAATGCTAACATGAAATTTTCTGCATGCTGGCAGCTAAGTCAATAATATTAGAAAGGTGAAGCTCTATTCCCTGGAAGGGAGAGGCCCTAACACAAAACGTTCATTATTTCCATGTAAATTGCAAAAGTAAAGATGCTGGATTTAGCATCTAAGCAGAAGGAAACTGTCACTTTGCATTATCAGTGGGAAAATGTTGTAATTTGCAAAATTCCCTAGCAAATTTTGATTTGACAACTCAACCTCTTTGTCAACGTCTACCTTAATTTATAATTTGCAAGTTCTTAAGTACTATGGTGGGCCAATGGCTCTGGGTGATTTTCTTTGAGGTAATGGCATCCTATATGTTTTTTTCCCCCCTCCTGGCACTGTCTCATTAAAATGAGACTCAGGGGCGCCTGGGTGGCTCAGTTGGTTAAGCGACTGCCTTCGGCTCAGGTCATGATCCTGGAGTCCCTGGATCGAGTCCTGCATTAGGCTCCCTGCTCAGCAAGGAGCCTGCTTCTCCCTCTGACCCTCCCCCCTCTCATGTGCTCTCTCTCTCTCTCATTCTCTCTGTCTCAAATAAATAAATAAAATCTTTAAAAAAATAAAATAAAATAAAATAAAATGAGACTCAGACTCAGAGAACCCTGACAGACCTAAGCCCTCCAATAAAAACCGTGGTATGTCTCTCCTCTTAAATTACACAGCAGAAGTGAAGTCTGGTACATCACACATGGAAGAGAAGCTAAAGGGCAAGCTATCTGAGTTAATGAGCCCATACAAGCTCAGGCTAACCAGAGAGGTTAGGGACAGAGAGCATGGCCACCACCAAGAAACTGTGTTTAAAATATCAATTAAAAATGAGTCACCTCTCTGTGCAGCTCCCACACTTACCACTCAATACCGAGACACTCTGGGCCATGACAGAAGGGGACTCACACACATCTGAGAAAAAGCACCTTGGAAGTGGGACCCGAGACAAGCAAGAGCCTCTGTGCATTCGTAAATGTGATAATGAGACAACAGCAGCATGCACAAGGGTGGGGGGGGCGGAGGTGGCCATCCTGGTATCCTAAGACCCGATTGCACGTTCCACTTCAGCCTGACCCCACTAGAGCTCCTCTTTGTGGAATGACTTGGATGACTGCCAGAGGTGTTGGCTACATCTAATAGTCACCTAGTCTCCTTTGTTCA
Source organism: Mirounga leonina (assembly GCF_011800145.1). Taxonomy (NCBI): domain Eukaryota; kingdom Metazoa; phylum Chordata; class Mammalia; order Carnivora; family Phocidae; genus Mirounga; species Mirounga leonina. The sequence goes on along the minus strand of NW_023270855.1, from coordinate 31,924,059 downwards.
CCAGGGGTTGGCAAAACAGAATCAGCTAAGGAAGCAGGGTCTTCGTCATCCTTGATGGAAATGCAGTTAGGATACTCTGTTCTAGGATGAGACGGCCTTTCTAGGGTCCTTGGGCAAAGTCAACCTAGCAGAGTCCAGACCATCGGCTGCTTTGTGTTCTCACATGTGGAATCTTAAGTCAATGCACGTGGCGGGGGTGGGGGGTGGAAGCAGTGATAATTCTCACAGCTCACCAACTATTACAGCTCATTAATTATTAGTTAACCAAAACTTTCATAGCTCATTAGCTGCTGGTTAAATGTCAGTTAAAGTGGAATATTTAATATGAACCATGAAGATGAGACGCAGCAACTTACAGAGCGCTTCTTATGTGTCAGTCCCTACAAGAAGTATTTTACATATGTTTTTGTACTTGATCTTTACCACTCCTATGCAAGCGATGTATTTTTAGCTCCATTCTACAAATAAGAAAGCGGAGTGTGAGAGGCTAAGTAACTTGTCTGAAATGAAACGGCTAATGAATAGTAGACCTGGGGTTCAAACCCAGGTCTGAACAATTGCAAATCCATCCAATTATCACTTGATACACACCCAACTTACACAATGCTTAGCTTTCTTCTCAGTAACCTATACTCTGTAGAGAAGTTCCCTTCACCCCCAAACCAGGCATATTAAATGCACTTGTGTTCTAATAGACAATAGTGTCTTGCCCCCAAGCTGTACAAAGTATCACCATCAATAGCTGTCATTCCCACTAGAATTTGCTTTGACCCCTAATGATGCTCCATTCAATGTCATGCTAGTTTCTACACGGAGGTATTATTTTTAAACTGCAAGTTTAAAGCTCCTACAAGCTTCTGACAACATGCAAATCCGGTATTACTTTGGAGTTCTTTTTTAAACAAACCAGTAGGAAGATTCCAATTAAGTGACAAAGAGTAGTCACACATAGCTGTAGAACTGATTCTAATTTACACCTTAATCTTGTTTTAATACACACTGTGTGAGTCTTAGCTCAGACAGAGATACGATCCACCCAGTAGGGGATATTAGTTCTTCCTAAGTATTTTAATTAAAAAACTGTTATACTGAGTAGTTTCTGTAAATTGAGTATGAATGACTTAATGTATAGTGGAGTCCTGCTCTCTAGGGTATGGCTGTCCAACCAGCCACACTCCATCTCCTTAAGTAAACTAGGAAGAGGTCTTCCGTGTAAGCTTTGTCTTTTTTAAAAAACCCTTGAATGGTTCTTTGTTCTTGGAGTAGAGAGTAGAACAAGGGAAAGAACTTCCAAGTAGAAAACACCACCAGCAACAATAGTGGCCAGCATTTATAGCATACTTACTCTATAACAAGAAATACACTCTACCCCTTGCATGAATACTCATTCTTGAAGTAGCCTCATAGGATATTATGATCCTCATTTTATAGTTGAGGAACTTGAGACTCAAAGAAAGTAAATATCTCAAACTAGTCCCTATAAGCATGAGAGGAAAGATTCAAATCCAAGTTTAGTGAATTCCATAGCCCATGATTTTTATCACTGCAATAGGATATACTTAACTTGAACCATTATGTAACAAAGTGTAATCTCTGGCCCATCAAATATCTTTTAGATACTTCTAAATATCAAATTCAAAGATTAATCTAAATTAACTAAATCTTTAACATCTCATCATGAAGGGATGGTGTTTTAAACTGGGGAGAAAAGAATTTATATTTTTGTGATCGAGAATAATTTCCACGGACATATTTTTCTTTTTATCATATCCATTATGTGGGTGTGTGAGGGAGAAAGAGAGGGAGAGAGGGCGGTCACTTTCCTCTTATGCTATTTTGGAACTTTCCAAAGACAGTTTAAATCAGCTACCTAATTTCCATAAAGTACCCAAGTGAAATTACACTTATTTAGACTACAGCATTCTTCTTAACTGTCACAAAGACTCAGTAGTTGAAAAGCACGGTATTCACGGAATCCCTGAATCGCTGTGTTCCTTCCCTGAAATTCCACACTCTTGCCACCATAAAAATCCAAATAATAGATAAAGTCATCAGAAGCTCATTAGTCCCTGAGTAAAGAAAAGACAAAGAACAAATTTGAAAAAGGAAGGAAGGAAGGAAGGAAGGAAGGAAGGAAGGAAGGAAGGAAG